>NC_092001.1:13752791-14352791 GCF_044704955.1 Pristiophorus japonicus | reverse complement strand
GAGGACATGGGGACATGGGGAAATGGGAACATGGGGACATGGTGATATGGGCAAATAGGGACATGGGCAAATGGGGACATGTGGACACGTGGACATGGGGACATGGGGACATGTGGATATGGGGATATGGCGACATGGGGATATGGGGATATGGCCAAATTGGGACATGGGCAAATGGGGAGATGTGCAAATGGGGAAATGGGCAAATGGGGACATGGGGACATGGGGACATGGTGATATCGGGACATGGGCAAATGGGGACATGGGCAAATGGGGACATGGTGAAATGGGGACATGGGGACATGGGCAAATGGGGACATGGACAAATGGGGACATGGGCAAATGGGGACATGGGCACATGGGGACATGGGGACATGGGGACATGGTGACATGGGGACATGGGGACATGGGGACATGGGGATATGGGGACATGGGGACATGGTGACATGGGGACGTGGGGATGTGGGGTCATGTGGACATGGGGACATGGGGACCTGGGGACATGAGGACATGTAGACATGGGGATATGGGGACATGGTGATATGGGGACATGGGCAAATGGGGACATGGGGATATGGGCAAATGGGGATATGGGGACATGGGCAAATGGGGATATGTGGATATGAGGAATTGGGACCATGGGGATATGGGGACATGGGGAGATGGGGACATGGGGACATGGGGATATGGGGACATGGGGACATGGAGATATGGGGACATGGGGATATGGTGATATGGGGACATGGGGACATGGGAAATTGGGACATGGGGACATGGGGATATGGGGACATGGGGACACGGGAACATGGGGACATGGGGACATGGGGATATGGAGACATGGGGACATGGGAACATGGGGACATGGGGACATGGGGACATGGGGATATGGGGATATGGGGACATGGCGACATGGGAACATGGGGACATGGGGACATGGGGATATGAGGACATGGGGACATGAGGACATGGGGGCATGGGAACATGGCGACATGTGGACTTGGGGATATGAGGACATGGGGACATGGGGAAATGGGAACATGGGGACATGGTGATATGGGCAAATAGGGACATGGGCAAATGGGGACATGTGGACACGTGGACATGGGGACATGGGGACATGTGGATATGGGGATATGGCGACATGGGGATATGGGGATATGGCCAAATTGGGACATGGGCAAATGGGGAGATGTGCAAATGGGGAAATGGGCAAATGGGGACATGGGGACATGGGGACATGGGGATATGGGGACATGGGCAAATGGGGACATGGGCAAATGGGGACATGGTGAAATGGGGACATGGGGACATGGGCAAATGGGGACATGGACAAATGGGGACATGGGCAAATGGGACATGGGCACATGGGGACATGGGGACATGGGGACATGGTGACATGGGGGCATGGGGACATGGGGACATGGGGATATGGGGACATGGGGACATGGTGACATGGGGACGTGGGGATATGGGGTCATGTGGACATGGGGACATGGGGACATGGGGACATGGGGACATGTAGACATGGGGATATGGGGACATGGTGATATGGGGACATGGGCAAATGGGGACATGGGGATATGGGCAAATGGGGATATGGGGACATGGGCAAATGATGATATGTGGATATGGGGAATTGGGGCCATGGGGATATGGGGACATGGGGAGATGGGGACATGGGGACATGGGGATATGGGGACATGGGGACATGGAGATATGGGGACATGGGGATATGGTGATATTGTGACATGGGGACATGGGAAATTGGGACATGGGGACATGGGGACATGGGGACATGGGGACATGGGTCATGGGGACATGGGGATATGGGGACATGGGGACATGGGGACATGGGGACATGGGGATATGAGGACATGGGAACATGGGGACATGGGGACATGAGGATATGAGGACATGGGCACATGGGGACATGGGGACATCGGGATATGGGGATATGGGGATATGGGGATTTGGGGACATGGGGACATGGGGACATGGGGACATCGGGACATGGGGACATGAGGATATGGGGACATGCGAACATGGGGATATGGGGACATGGGGATATTGGGACATGGGTAGATGCGGATATGAGGATATGGGGACATGGGAACATGGGGACATGCGGATATGGGGACATGGGGATATGTGGACATGGGGATATGGGGATATGGGGATATGCTGACATGGATAAATGGGGACATGGGGACATGGGGACATGGGGACATGGTGACATGGGGACATGGGCAAATGCGGACATGGGGACATGGGCAAATGGGGATATGGGGACATGGGTACATGGGAACATGGGGACATGGGAACATGGGGACATGGGGTCATGGGTACATGGTGCCATGGGGATATGGGGACATGGGGACATGGGAACATGGGCAAATGGGGATATGGGGACATGGGGACATGGGGATATGGGGACATGGGGACACGGGAACATGGGGACATGGGGACATGGGGATATGGAGACATGGGGACATGGGGACATGGGGATATGGAGACATGGGCACATGGGGATATGGGGACATGGGGACATGGGGACATGGGGACATGTTATATGGGAACATGGGCAAATGGGGACATGGGGACATGGGCAAATGGGGATATGGGGACATGGGGACATGGGGATATGGGGACTTGGGGACATGGGCATATGGGGACATGGGGACAGGGGTACATGGGGACATGGGGACATGGGGATATGGGGACATGGGGACATGGGGAGATGGGGACATGGGGACATGGGGACATGGGAAGATGGGGACATGGGGACATGGTGATATGGGGACATGGGAACATGGGGACATGGGGTCATGGGGATATGGGGACATGGGGATATGGGGACATGGGGACATGGGGGTATGGGGACAAAGGGAAATGGGGATATGGGGACATGGGAACATGGGGACATGGGGACATGGGGACATGGGGATATGGGGATATGGGGACATGGCGACATGGGAACATGGGGACATGGGGACATGGGGATATGAGGACATGGGAACATGAGGACATGGGGGCATGGGAACATGGCGACATGTGGACTTGGGGATATGAGGACATGGGGACATGGGGAAATGGGAACATGGGGACATGGTGATATGGGCAAATAGGGACATGGGCAAATGGGGACATGTGGACACTTGGACATGGGGACATGGGGACATGTGGATATGGGGATATGGCGACATGGGGATATGGGGATATGGCCAAATTGGGACATGGGCAAATGGGGAGATGTGCAAATGGGGAAATGGGCAAATGGGGACATGGGGACATGGGGACATGGGGATATGGGGACATGGGCAAATGGGGACATGGGCAAATGGGGACATGGTGAAATGGGGACATGGGGACATGGGCAAATGGGGACATGGACAAATGGGGACATGGGCAAATGGGACATGGGCACATGGGGACATGGGGACATGGGGACATGGTGACATGGGGGCATGGGGACATGGGGACATGGGGATATGGGGACATGGGGACATGGTGACATGGGGACGTGGGGATATGGGGTCATGTGGACATGGGGACATGGGGACATGGGGACATGGGGACATGTAGACATGGGGATATGGGGACATGGTGATATGGGGACATGGGCAAATGGGGACATGGGGATATGGGCAAATGGGGATAAGGGGACATGGGCAAATGGTGATATGTGGATATGGGGAATTGGGGCCATGGGGATATGGGGACATGGGGAGATGGGGACATGGGGACATGGGGATATGGGGACATGGGGACATGGAGATATGGGGACATGGGGATATGGTGATATTGTGACATGGGGACATGGGAAATTGGGACATGGGGACATGGGGACATGGGGACATGGGGACATGGGTCATGGGGACATGGGGATATGGGGACATGGGGACATGGGGACATGGGGACATGGGGATATGAGGACATGGGAACATGGGGACATGGGGACATGAGGATATGAGGACATGGGCACATGGGGACATGGGGACATCGGGATATGGGGATATGGGGATATGGGGATTTGGGGACATGGGGACATGGGGACATGGGGACATCGGGACATGGGGACATGAGGATATGGGGACATGCGAACATGGGGATATGGGGACATGGCGATATGGGGACATGGGTAGATGGGGATATGAGGATATGGGGACATGGGAACATGGGGACATGCGGATATGGGGACATGGGGATATGAGGACATGGGGATATGGGGATATGCTGACATGGGGAAATGGGGACATGGGGACATGGGGACATGGGGACATGGTGACATGGGGTCATGGGCAAATGGGGACATGGGGACATGGGCAAATGGGGATATGAGGACATGGGGACATGGGAACATGGGGACATGGGAACATGGGCAAGTGGGTACATGGTGCCATGGGGACATGGGGACATGGGGACATGGGAACATGGGCAAATGGGGATATGGGGACATGGGGACATGGGCAAATGGGGATATGGGGATATGGGGACATGGGGAGATGGGGACATGGGGACATGGGGACATGGGGACATGGGAACATGGGGACATGGGGACATGGGGATATGGGGACATGGGCAAATGGGGACATGGGCAAATGGGGACATGGTGACATGGGGACATGGGGACATGGGCAAATGGGGATTTGGGGATATGAGGACATGGGGTCATGGGGATATGGGGACATGGGGACATGGGGACATGGGGAAATGGGGATATGGGAAAATGGGGACACGGGAACATAGGGATATGTGGACACGGGGAAACGGGGACATGGAGACTTGGGGACACGGGGACACGGGGACATGGAGACATGGGGACACGGGGACACGGGGACATGGGGACATGGGGACATGGGGACATGGGGACATGGGGATATGGGCAAATAGGGACATGGGCAAATGGGGACATGTGGACATGTGGACATGGGGACATGGGGACATGGGGACATGTGGATATGGGGATATGTCGACATGGGGATATGGGGATATGGTCAAATTGGGACATGGGCAAATGGGGATATGTGCAAATGGGGAAATGGGGAAATGGGGGCATGGGGACATGGGGACATGGGGACATGGGCAAATGGGGACATGGTAACATGGGGACATGGGGACATGGGCAAATGGGGACATGGGCAAATGGGGATATGGGGACATGGGGATATGGGGACATGGGGACACGGGGACATGGGGACATGGGGACATGGGGATATGGGGACATGCGAACATGGGGATATGGGGACATGGGGATATGGGGACATGGGGATATGGGGATTTGGGGACATGGGAAGATGGGGACATGGGGACATGGGGATATGAGGACATGGGGACATGGGGACATGGGGACATCGGGATATGGGGATATGGGGATATGGGAATATGGGGACATGGGGACATGGGGACATGGGGACATCGGGACATGGGGACATGAGGATATGGGGACATGCGAACATGGGGATATGGGGACATGGGGATATTGGGACATGGGTAGATGCGGATATGAGGATATGGGGACATGGGAACATGGGGACATGCGGATATGGGGACATGGGGATATGTGGACATGGGGATATGGGGATATGGGGATATGCTGACATGGATAAATGGGGACATGGGGACATGGGGACATGGGGACATGGTGACATGGGGACATGGGCAAATGCGGACATGGGGACATGGGCAAATGGGGATATGGGGACATGGGTACATGGGAACATGGGGACATGGGAACATGGGGACATGGGGTCATGGGTACATGGTGCCATGGGGATATGGGGACATGGGGACATGGGAACATGGGCAAATGGGGATATGGGGACATGGGGACATGGGGATATGGGGACATGGGGACACGGGAACATGGGGACATGCGGACATGGGGATATGGAGACATGGGGACATGGGGACATGGGGATATGGAGACATGGGCACATGGGGATATGGGGACATGGGGACATGGGGACATGGGGACATGGTTATATGGGAACATGGGCAAATGGGGACATGGGGACATGGGCAAATGGGGATATGGGGACATGGGGACATGGGGATATGGGGACTTGGGGACATGGGCATATGGGGACATGTGGACAGGGGTACATGGGGACATGGGGACATGGGGATATGGGGACATGGGGACATGGGGAGATGGGGACATGGGGACATGGGGACATGGGGAGATGGGGACATGGGGACATGGTGATATGGGGACATGGGAACATGGGGACATGGGGTCATGGGGATATGGGGACATGGGGATATGGGGACATGGGGACATGGGGGTATGGGGACAAAGGGAAATGGGGATATGGGGACATGGGAACATGGGGACATGGGGACATGGGGACATGGGGATATGGGGATATGGGGACATGGCGACATGGGAACATGGGGACATGGGGACATGGGGATATGAGGACATGGGGACATGAGGACATGGGGGCATGGGAACATGGCGACATGTGGACTTGGGGATATGAGGACATGGGGACATGGGGAAATGGGAACATGGGGACATGGTGATATGGGCAAATAGGGACATGGGCAAATGGGGACATGTGGACACGTGGACATGGGGACATGGGGACATGTGGATATGGGGATATGGCGACATGGGGATATGGGGATATGGCCAAATTGGGACATGGGCAAATGGGGAGATGTGCAAATGGGGAAATGGGCAAATGGGGACATGGGGACATGGGGACATGGGGATATGGGGACATGGGCAAATGGGGACATGGGCAAATGGGGACATGGTGAAATGGGGACATGGGGACATGGGCAAATGGGGACATGGACAAATGGGGACATGGGCAAATGGGACATGGGCACATGGGGACATGGGGACATGGGGACATGGTGACATGGGGGCATGGGGACATGGGGACATGGGGATATGGGGACATGGGGACATGGTGACATGGGGACGTGGGGATATGGGGTCATGTGGACATGGGGACATGGGGACATGGGGACATGGGGACATGTAGACATGGGGATATGGGGACATGGTGATATGGGGACATGGGCAAATGGGGACATGGGGATATGGGCAAATGGGGATATGGGGACATGGGCAAATGGTGATATGTGGATATGGGGAATTGGGGCCATGGGGATATGGGAACATGGGGAGATGGGGACATGGGGACATGGGGATATGGGGACATGGGGACATGGAGATATGGGGACATGGGGATATGGTGATATTGTGACATGGGGACATGGGAAATTGGGAACATGGGGACATGGGGACATGAGGATATGAGGACATGGGCACATGGGGACATGGGGACATCGGGATATGGGGATATGGGGATATGGGGATTTGGGGACATGGGGACATGGGGACATGGGGACATCGGGACATGGGGACATGAGGATATGGGGACATGCGAACATGGGGATATGGGGACATGGGGATATTGGGACATGGGTAGATGCGGATATGAGGATATGGGGACATGGGAACATGGGGACATGCGGATATGGGGACATGGGGATATGTGGACATGGGGATATGGGGATATGGGGATATGCTGACATGGATAAATGGGGACATGGGGACATGGGGACATGGGGACATGGTGACATGGGGACATGGGCAAATGCGGACATGGGGACATGGGCAAATGGGGATATGGGGACATGGGTACATGGGAACATGGGGACATGGGAACATGGGGACATGGGGTCATGGGTACATGGTGCCATGGGGATATGGGGACATGGGGACATGGGAACATGGGCAAATGGGGATATGGGGACATGGGGACATGGGGACATGGGCAAATGGGGATATGGGGATATGGGGACATGGGCAAATGGGGATATGGGGACATGGGGACATGGGGACTTGGGGACATGGCGGCTTGGGGACACGGGGATATGTGGACATGGGCAAATGGGGACATGGGGACTTGGGGACATGGGGACTTGGGGACATGGGGACTTGGGGACACGGGGATATGGGTCACGGGGATATGGGGACATGGGGACTTGGGGATACAGGGATACGGGGACACGGGGACATGGGGACATGATTATATGGGGACATGGGCAAATGGGGATATGGGGACATGGGGACATGGGGAGATGGGGACATGGGGACATGGGGACATGGGGACATGGGGACATGGGAACATGGGGACATGCGGACATGGGGATATGGGGACATTGGGACATGGGGAAATGGGGACATGGGGACATGGTGATATGGGAACATGGGAACATGGGGACATGGGGTCATGGGGATATGGGGACATGGGGATATGGGGATATGGGGACATGGGGACATGGGGATATGGGGACATAGGGACATGGGGATATGGGGACATGGGAACATGGGGACATGGGGACATGAGGATATGAGGACATGGGCACATGGGGACATGGGGACATCGGGATATGGGGATATGGGGATATGGGGAATTGGGGACATGGGGACATGGGGACATGGGGACATCGGGACATGGGGACATGAGGATATGGGGACATGCGAACATGGGGATATGGGGACATGGGGATATGGGGACATGGGTAGATGGGGATATGAGGATATGGGGACATGGGAACATGGGGACATGCGGATATGGGGACATGGGGATATGAGGACATGGGGATATGGGGATATGCTGACATGGGGAAATGGGGACATGGGGACATGGGGACATGGGGACATGGTGACATGGGGTCATGGGCAAATGGGGACATGGGGACATGGGCAAATGGGGATATGAGGACATGGGGACATGGGAACATGGGGACATGGGAACATGGGCACGTGGGTACATGGTGCCATGGGGACATGGGGACATGGGGACATGGGAACATGGGCAAATGGGGATATGGGGACATGGGGACATGGGGACATGGGCAAATGGGGATATGGGGATATGGGGACATGGGGAGATGGGGACATGGGGACATGGGGACATGGGGACATGGGAACATGGGGACATGGGGACATGGGGATATGGGGACATGGGCAAATGGGGACATGGGCAAATGGGGGCATGGTGACATGGGGACATGGGGACATGGGCAAATGGGGATTTGGGGATATGAGGACATGGGGTCATGGGGATATGGGGACATGGGGACATGGGGACATGGGGAAATGGGGATATGGGGAAATGGGGACAGGGGGACATGGGGACATGGGGACATGGGGATATGGGGACATGGGGACATGGGGATATGGGGACATGGGGACATGGGAACATGTGGAGATGGGGACATGGGGACATGGGGGCATGGGGACATGACGAAATGGGGACATGGGAACATGGGGACATGGGGACATGGGGACATGGGGATATGGGGACACGGGAACATAGGGATATGGGGACACGGGGAAACGGGGAAATGGAGACTTGGGGACACGGGGACACGGGGACATGGAGACATGGGGACACGGGGACACGGGGACATGGGGACATGGGGACATGGGGACATGGGGACATGGGGATATGGGCAAATAGGGACATGGGCAAATAGGGACATGTGGACATGTGGACATGGGGACATGGGGACATGGGGACATGTGGATATGGGGATATGTCGACATGGGGATATGGGGATATGGTCAAATTGGGACATGGGCAAATGGGGATATGTGCAAATGGGGAAATGGGGAAATGGGGGCATGGGGATATGGGGACATGGGGACATGGGCAAATGGGGACATGGTGACATGGGGACATGGGGACATGGGCAAATGGGGACATGGGCAAATGGGGATATGGGGACATGGGGATATGGGGACATGGGGACACGGGGACATGGGGACATGGGGACATGGGGATATGGGGACATGCGAACATGGGGATATGGGGACATGGGGATATGGGGACATGGGGATATGGGGATTTGGGGACATGGGAAGATGGGGACATGGGGACATGGGGATATGAGGACATGGGGACATGGGGACATGGGGACATCGGGATATGGGGATATGGGGATATGGGAATATGGGGATTTGGGGACATGGGGACATGGGGACATGGGGACATCGGGACATGGGGATATGGGGACATGCGAACATGGGGATATGGGGACATGGGGATATGGGGACATGGGGACATGGGGATATGGGGATATAGGGACATGGGAACATGGGTACATGGGGACATGGGGATATGAGGACATGGGGACATGTGGATATGGGGACATGGGGATATGAGGACATGGGGACATGGGGACATGGGGACATGGGAACATGGGGATATGAGGGCATGGGGACATGGGGACATAGGAACATGGGGACATGGGTACATGGGGACATGGGGACATGGGGACATGGGAACATGGGGACATGTGAACATGGGAACATGGGGACATGGGGACATGGGGATATGGGGACATGGGCAAATGGGGACATGGGCAAATGGGGACATGGTGACATGGGGACATGGGGACATGGGCAAATGGGGATTTGGGGATATGAGGACATGGGGTCATGGGGATATGGGGACATGGGAACATGGGGACATGGGGACATGGGGACATGGGGACATGGGCACATGGCGACATGGGGACATGGGGACATTGGGACATGGGGACATGGGTACATGGGGAAATGGGGATATGGAGACATGGGGACATGGGAACATGGGGACATGGGGACATGGGGACATGGGTACATGGGGACATGGGGATATGGGGACATGGGGACAAGGGGACATGGGGACATGGGAACATGGGGACATGGGGACATGGGGACATGGGGACATGGGGACATGGGGACATGGGCACATGGCGACATGGGGACATGGGGACATTGGGACATGGGGACATGGGGACATGGGGAAATGGGGATATGGAGACATGGGGACATGGGAACATGGGGACATGGGGACATGGGGACATGGGGGCTTGGGGACATGGGGACATGGGGACACGGGGACATGGGGGCATGGGGACATGGTGATATGGGGACATGCGAACATGGGATATGGGGACATGGTGATATGGAGACATGGGGATATGGGGATTTGGGGACATGGGAAGATGGGGACATGGGGACATGGGGATATGAGGACATGGGGACATGGGGACATGGGGACATCGGGATATGGGGATATGGGGATATGGGGATATGGGGATTTGGGGACATGGGGACATGGAGACATGGGGACATCGGGACATGGGGATATGGGGACATGCGAACATTGGGATATGGGGACATGGGGATATGGTGACATGGGGACATGGGGTATGGGGATATAGGGACATGGGAACATGGGTACATGGGGACATGGGGATATGAGGACATGGGGACATGTGGATATGGGGACATGGGGATATGAGGACATGGGGACATGGGGACATGGGGACATGGGGATATGAGGACATGGGGACATGTGGATATGGGGACATGGGGATATGAGGACATGGGGACATGGGGACATGGGGACATGGGAACATGGGGATATGAGGGCATGGGGACATGGGGACATAGGAACATGGGGACATGTGTACATGGGGACATGGGGACATGGGGACATGGGGACATGGGGACATCGGGATATGGGGATATGGGGATATGGGGATATGGGGATTTGGGGACATGGGGACATGGGGACATCGGGATATGGGGATATGGGAATATGGGGATTTGGGGACATGAGGACATGGGGACATGGGGATATCGGGACATGGGGATATGGGGACATGCGAACATGGGGATATGGGGATATTGGGATATGGGGACATGGGGACATGGGGATATGGGGATATAGGGACATGGGAACATGGGGACATGGAGACATGGGGATATGAGGACATGGGGACATGTGGATATGGGGACATGGGGATATGAGTACATGAGGACATGGGGACATGGGGACATGGGAACATGGGGGTATGAGGGCATGGGGACATGGGGACATAGGAACATGGGCAATGGGTACATGGGGACATGGGGACATGGGGACCTCGGGATATGGGGATATGGGGATATGGGGATATGGGGATTTGGGGACATGGGGACATGGGGACATGGGGACATCGGGATATGGGGATATGGGGATATGGGGATATGGGGATTTGGGGACATGGGGACATGGGAACATGGGGACATGGGGACCTGGGGATATGGGGATATGGGGATATGGCGATATGGGGAAATGGGGACCTGGGGATATGGTGATATGGGGATATGGCGATATGGGGACATGGGGACATGGGGATATGGGGATATGGGGACATGGGCAAATGTGGATATGGGGACATGGGGATATGGGGACACGGGGACATGGGGACATGGGGACATGGGGATATGGGGACATGGGGACATGGGCAAATGGGGATATGGGGACATGGGGATATGGGGACATGGGGACATGGGGACATGGGGAAATGGGGACATGGGAACATGGGAACATGGGGATATGGGGATTGGGGACATGGGGATATGAGGACATGGGGACATGGGCAAATGGGGACATGGGGATATGGGGTCATGGCGGCTTGGGGACACGTGGATATATCGAAATGGGCAAATGGGACATGGGGACTTGGGGACATGGGGACTTGGGGAGATGGGGACTTGGAGACACGGGGATATCGGGACACGGGGATATGGGGACATGGGGACTTGGGGATACAGGGATATGGGGACACGGGGATATGGGGACAGGGGGATATGGGGACACATGAATATGGGAACATGGGGACACGGGGATATGGAGACATGGGGACAGAGGAACACCGGGATATGGAGACATGGTGACAGAGGAACACAGGGATATGGGGACATGGGGATATGTGGACATGGGGATATGGAGGCATGGGGACAGAGGAACACAGGGATATGGGGACATGGGGATATGGGGACATGGGGATAATAGGACTAGGGGATATGGGGACATGGGGATATGGGGACACGGGGACACGGGGACATGGGGATATGGGGACATGGGGATATGGGGACATGTGGATATGGGGAAATGGGTATATGGGGACATGGGGATATGGGGACATGGGGATATGGTGACACGGGGACATGGGGATACGGGGACACGGGGACATGGAGACATGGCGACACGGGGACATGGAGATATGGGGACACGGGGACATTGGGATATGGGGACACGGGGACACGAGGACACGGGGACACGGGGACATGGGGACACGGGTACATTGGGATATGGTGTCACGGGGACACGGGGACATGGATACATGGGGACACGGGGACACGGGGACATCGGGACATGGGGACACGGGGACATGGGGACATGGGGACATGGGGACATGGGGACATGGGGAAATGGGGACATGGGGACATGGGGACATGGGGACATGGGCACATGGCGACATGGGGACATGGGGACATTGGGACATGGGTACATGGGGACATGGGAAATGGGGATATGGAGACATGGGGACATGGGAACATGGGGACATGGGGACATGGGGACATGGGTACATGGGGACATGGGGATATGGGGACATGGGGACAAGGGGACATGGGGACATGGGAACATGGGGACATGGGGACATGGGGACATGGGGACATGGGCACATGGCGACATGGGGACATGGGGACATTGGGACATGGGGACATGGGGACATGGGGAAATGGGGATATGGAGACATGGGGACATGGGAACATGGGGACATGGGGACATGGGGACATGGGGGCTTGGGGACATGGGGACATGGGGACACGGGGACATGGGGGCATGGGGACATGGTGATATGGGGACATGCGAACATGGGATATGGGGACATGGTGATATGGAGACATGGGGATATGGGGATTTGGGGACATGGGAAGATGGGGACATGGGGACATGGGGATATGAGGACATGGGGACATGGGGACATGGGGACATCGGGATATGGGGATATGGGGATATGGGGATATGGGGATTTGGGGACATGGGGACATGGGGACATGGGGACATCGGGACATGGGGATATGGGGACATGCGAACATTGGGATATGGGGACATGGGGATATGGGGACATGGGGACATGGGGTATGGGGATATAGGGACATGGGAACATGGGTACATGGGGACATGGGGATATGAGGACATGGGGACATGTGGATATGGGGACATGGGGATATGAGGACATGGGGACATGGGGACATGGGGGCATGGGAACATGGGGATATGAGGGCATGGGGACATGGGGACATTGGAACATGGGGACATGTGTACATGGGGACATGGGGACATGGGGACATGGGGACATGGGGACATGGGGACATTGGGATATGGGGATATGGGGATATGGGGATATGGGGATTTGGGGACATGGGGACATGGGGACATGGGGACATCGGGATATGGGGATATTGGCATATGGGGATTTGGGGACATGAGGACATGGGGACATGGGGACATCGGGACATGGGGATATGGGGACATGCGAAAATGGGGATATGGGGATATTGGGATATGGGGACATGGGGACATGGGGATATGGGGATATAGGGACATGGGAACATGGGGATATGGAGACATGGGGATATGAGGACATGGGGACATGTGGATATGGGGACATGGGGATATGAGTACATGAGGACATGGGGACATGGGGACATGGGAACATGGGGGTATGAGGGCATGGGGACATGGGGACATAGGAACATGGGCAATGGGTACATGGGGACATGGGGACATGGGGACTTCGGGATATGGGGATATGGGGATATGGGGATATGGGGATTTGGGGACATGGGGACATGGGGACATGGGGACATGGGGACCTGGGGATATGGGGATATGGGGATATGGCGATATGGGGACATGGGGACCTGGGGATATGGGGATATGGGGATATGGCGATATGGGGACATGGGGACATGGGGATATGGGGATACGGGGACATGGGCAAATGTGGATATGGGGACATGGGGATATGGGGACATGGGGACATGGGGACATGGGGACATGGGGATATGGGGACATGGGGACATGGGCAAATGGGGATATGGGGACATGGGGATAAGGGGACATGGGGACATGGGGACATGGGGAAATGGGGATATGGGCAAATAGGGACATGGGCAAATGGGGACATGTGGACATGTGGACATGGGGACATGGGGACATGGGGACATGTGGATATGGGGATATGGCGACATGGGGATATGGGGATATGGTCAAATTGGGACATGGGCAATTGGGGATATGTGCAAATGGGGAAATGGGGAAATGGGGGCATGGGGACATGGGGATATCGGGACATGGGGATATGGGGACATGCGAACATGGGGATATGGGGATATTGGGATATGGGGACATGGGGACATGGGGATATGGGGATATAGGGACATGGGAACATGGGGACATGGAGACATGGGGATATGAGGACATGGGGACATATGGATATGGGGACATGGGGATATGAGTACATGAGGACATGGGGACATGGGGACATGGGAACATGGGGGTATGAGGGCATGGGGACATGGGGACATAGGAACATGGGCAATGGGTACATGGGGACATGGGGACATGGGGACTTCGGGATATGGGGATATGGGGATATGGGGATATGGGGATTTGGGGACATGGGGACATGGGGACATGGGGACATCGGGATATGGGGATATGGGGATATGGGGATATGGGGATTTGGGGACATGGGGACATGGGAACATGGGGACATGGGGACCTGGGGATATGGGGATATGGGGATATGGCGATATGGGGAAATGGGGACCTGGGGATATGGTGATATGGGGATATGGCGATATGGGGACATGGGGACATGGGGATATGGGGATATGGGGACATGGGCAAATGTGGATATGGGGACATGGGGATATGGGGACATGGGGACATGGGGACATGGGGACATGGGGATATGGGGACATGGGGACATGGGCAAATGGGGATATGGGGACATGGGGATATGGGGACATGGGGACATGGGGACATGGGGAAATGGGGACATGGGAACATGGGAACATGGGGATATGGGGATTGGGGACATGGGGATATGAGGACATGGGGACATGGGCAAATGGGGATATGGTGATATGGGGACATGGGCAAATGGGGACATGGGGATATGGGGTCATGGCGGCTTGGGGACACGGGGATATATCGAAATGGGCAAATGGGGACATGGGGACTTGGGGACATGGGGACTTGGGGAGATGGGGACTTGGAGACACGGGGATATGGGGACACGGGGATATGGGGACATGGGGACTTGGGGATACAGGGATATGGGGACACGGGGATATGGGGACAGGGGGATATGGGGACACATGAATATGGGAACATGGGGACACAGGGATATGGGGAAATGGGGACACGGGGATATGGAGACATGGGGACAGAGGAACACCGGGATATGGAGACATGGTGACAGAGGAACACAGGGATATGGGGACATGGGGATATGTGGACATGGGGATATGGAGGCATGGGGACAGAGGAACACAGGGATATGGGGACATGGGGATATGGGGACATGGGGATAATAGGACTAGGGGATATGGGGACATTGGGATATGGGGACACGGGGACACGGGGACATGGGGATATGGGGACATGGGGATATGGGGACATGTGGATATGGGGAGATGGGGATATGGGGACATGGGGATATGGGGCCATGCGGATATGGTGACACGGGGACATGGGGATACGGGGACACGGGGACATGGAGACATGGCGACACGGGGACATGGAGATATGGGGACACGGGGACATTGGGATATGGGGACACGGGGACACGAGGACACGGGGACACGGGGACATGGGGACAGGGGTACATTGGGATATGGTGTCACGGGGACACGGGGACATGGATACATGGGGACACGGGGACACGGGGACATCGGGACATGGGGACACGGGGACATGGGGACATGGGGACATGGGGACATGGGGACATGGGGAAATGGGGACATGGGGACATGGGGACATGGGGACATGGGCACATGGCGACATGGGGACATGGGGACATTGGGACATGGGGACATGGGGACATGGGAAATGGGGATATGGAGACATGGGGACATGGGAACATGGGGACATGGGGACATGGGGACATGGGTACATGGGGACATGGGGATATGGGGACATGGGGACAAGGGGACATGGGGACATGGGAACATGGGGACATGGGGACATGGGGACATGGGGACATGGGCACATGGCGACATGGGGACATGGGGACATTGGGACATGGGGACATGGGGACATGGGGAAACGGGGATATGGAGACATGGGGACATGGGAACATGGGGACATGGGGACATGGGGACATGGGGGCTTGGGGACATGGGGACATGGGGACACGGGGACATGGGGGCATGGGGACATGGTGATATGGGGACATGCGAACATGGGATATGGGGACATGGTGATATGGAGACATGGGGATATGGGGATTTGGGGACATGGGAAGATGGGGACATGGGGACATGGGGATATGAGGACATGGGGACATGGGGACATGGGGACATCGGGATATGGGGATATGGGGATATGGGGATATGGGGATTTGGGGTCATGGGGACATGGGGACATGGGGACATCGGGACATGGGGATATGGGGACATGCGAACAATGGGATATGGGGACATGGGGATATGGGGACATGGGGACATGGGGTATGGGGATATAGGGACATGGGAACATGGGTACATGGGGACATGGGGATATGAGGACATGGGGACATGTGGATATGGGGACATGGGGATATGAGGACATGGGGACATGGGGACATGGGGGCATGGGAACATGCGGATATGAGGGCATGGGGACATGGGGACATAGGAACATGGGGACATGTGTACATGGGGACATGGGGACATGGGGACATGGGGACATGGGGACATGGGGACATTGGGATATGGGGATATGGGGATATGGGGATATGGGGATTTGGGGACATGGGGACATGGGGACATGGGGACATCGGGATATGGGGATATGGGAATATGGGGATTTGGGGACATGAGGACATGGGGACATGGGGACATCGGGACATGGGGATATGGGGACATGCGAAAATGGGGATATGGGGATATTGGGATATGGGGACATGGGGACATGGGGATATGGGGATATAGGGACATGGGAACATGGGGATATGGAGACATGGGGATATGAGGACATGGGGACATGTGGATATGGGGACATGGGGATATGAGTACATGAGGACATGGGGACATGGGGACATGGGAACATGGGGGTATGAGGGCATGGGGACATGGGGACATAGGAACATGGGCAATGGGTACATGGGGACATGGGGACATGGGGACTTCGGGATATGGGGATATGGGGATATGGGGATATGGGGATTTGGGGACATGGGGACATGGGGACATGGGGACATCGGGATATGGGGATATGGGGATATGGGGATTTGGAGACATGGGGACATGGGAACATGGGGACATGGGGACCTGGGGATATGGGGATATGGGGATATGGCGATATGGGGACATGGGGACCTGGGGATATGGGGATATGGGGATATGGCGATATGGGGACATGGGGACATGGGGATATGGGGATATGGGGACATGGGCAAATGTGGATATGGGGACATGGGGATATGGGGACATGGGGACATGGGGACATGGGGACATGGGGATATGGGGACATGGGGACATGGGCAAATGGGGATATGGGGACATGGGGATAAGGGGACATGGGGACATGGGGACATGGGGAAATGGGAATATGGGCAAATAGGGACATGGGCAAATGGGGACATGTGGACATGTGGACATGGGGACATGGGGACATGGGGACATGTGGATATGGGGATATGGCGACATGGGGATATGGTCAAATTGGGACATGGGCAAATGGGGATATGTGCAAATGGGGAAATGGGGAAATGGGGGCATGGGGACATGGGGACATGGGCACATGGTGATATGGGGACATGGGCAAATGGGGACATGGGCAAATGGGGACATGGTGACATGGGGACATGGGGACATGGGCAAATGGGGATATGGGGATATGAGGACATGGGGTCATGGGGATATGGGGACATGGGGACATGGGGACATGGGGAAATGGGGATATGGGGAAATGGGG
This sequence comes from Pristiophorus japonicus, assembly GCF_044704955.1. Classification (NCBI taxonomy): domain Eukaryota; kingdom Metazoa; phylum Chordata; class Chondrichthyes; family Pristiophoridae; genus Pristiophorus; species Pristiophorus japonicus. The sequence goes on along the minus strand of NC_092001.1, from coordinate 14,333,748 downwards.
ACAGGGGGATATGGGGACATGGGGACATGGGGATATGGGGACATGGGGACATGGGGATATGGGGACATGGGGACATGGGAACATGTGGAGATGGGGAAATGGGGACATGGGGGCATGCGGACATGACGAAATGGGGACATGGGAACATGGGGACATGGGGACATGGGGACTTGGGGATATGGGGACACGGGAACATAGGGATATGGGGACACGGGGAAACGGGGACATGGAGACTTGGGGACACGGGGACACGGGGACATGGAGACATGGGGACACGGGGACACGGGGACATGGGGACATGGGGACATGGGGACATGGGGATATGGGAAAATAGGGACATGGGCAAATGGGGACATGTGTACATGTGGACATGGGGACATGGGGACATGGGGACATGTGGAAATGGGGATATGTCGACATGGGGATATGGGGATATGGTCAAATTGGGACATGGGCAAATGGGGATATGTGCAAATGGGGAAATGGGGAAATGGGGGCATGGGGACATGGGGACATGGGGACATGGGCAAATGGGGACATGGTGACATGGGGACATGGGGACATGGGCAAATGGGGACATGGGCAAATGGGGATATGGGGACATGGGGATATGGGGACATGGGGACACGGGGGCATGGGGACATGGGGACATGGGGATATGGGGACATGCGAACATGGGGATATGGGGACATGGGGATATGGGGACATGGGGATATGGGGATTTGGGGACATGGGAAGATGGGGACATGGGGACATGGGGACCTGGGGACATCGGGACATGGGGATATGGGGACATGCGAACATGGGGATATGGGGACATGGGGATATGGGGACATGGGGACATGGGGATATGGGGATATAGGGACATGGGTACATGGGTACATGGGGACATGGGGATATGAGGACATGGGGATATGTGGATATGGGGACATGGGGATATGAGGACATGGGGACATGGGGACATGGGGACATGGGAACATGGGGATATGAGGGCATGGGGACATGGGGACATAGGAACATGGGGACATGGGTACATGTGGACATGGGGACATGGGGACATGGGAACATGGGGACATGGGAACATGTGGATATGGGGACATGGTTACATGGGGACATGGGGATATGGGGACATGGGGACATGGGTACATGGGGACATGGGGACATGGGGACATGGGGACATGGGGACATGGGGACATGGGAACATGGGGACATGGGGACATGGGGACATGGGAACATGGGGACATGGGGACATGGGGACATGGGGACATGGGCACATGGCGACATGGGGACATGGGGACATTGGGACATGGGGACATGGGGAAATGGGGATATGGAGACATGGGGACATGGGAACATGGGGACATGGGGACATGGGGACATGGGTACATGGGGACATGGGGATATGGGGACATGGGGACAAGGGGACATGGGGACATGGGAACATGGGGACATGGGGACATGGGGACATGGGGACATGGGGACATGGGGACATGGGCACATGGCGACATGGGGACATGGTGATATGGGGACATGGGGACAAGGGGACATGGGGACATGGGAACATGGGGACATGGGGACATGGGGACATGGGGACATGGGGACATGGGGACATGGGCACATGGCGACATGGGGACATGGGGACATTGGGACATGGGGACATGGGGACATGGGGAAATGGGGATATGGAGACATGAGTACATGGGAACATGGGGACATGGGGACATGGGGACATGGGGGCTTGGGGACATGGGGACACGGGGACATGGGGGCATGGGGACATGGTGATATGGGGACATGCGAACATGGGATATGGGGACATGGTGATATGGAGACATGGGGATATGGGGATTTGGGGACATGGGAAGATGGGGACATGGGGACATGGGGATATGAGGACATGGGGACATGGGGACATGGGGACATCGGGATATGGGGATATGGGGATATGGGGATATGGGGATTTGGGGACATGGGGACATGGGGACATGGGGACATCGGGACATGGGGATATGGGGACATGCGAACATTGGGATATGGGGACATGGGGATATGGTGACATGGGGACATGGGGTATGGGGATATAGGGACATGGGAACATGGGTACATGGGGACATGGGGATATGAGGACATGGGGACATGTGGATATGGGGACATGGGGATATGAGGACATGGGGACATGGGGACATGGGGACATAGGAACATGGGGACATGTGTACATGGGGACATGGGGACATGGGGACATGGGGACATGGGGACATCGGGATATGGGGATATGGGGATATGGGGATATGGGGATTTGGGGACATGGGGACATGGGGACATCGGGATATGGGGATATGGGAATATGGGGATTTGGGGACATGAGGACATGGGGACATGGGGACATCGGGACATGGGGATATGGGGACATGCGAACATGGGGATATGGGGATATTGGGATATGGGGACATGGGGACAAGGGGATATGGGGATATAGGGACATGGGAACATGGGGACATGGAGACATGGGGATATGAGGACATGGGGATATGAGTACATGAGGACATGTGGACATGGGGACATGGGAACATGGGGGTATGAGGGCATGGGGACATGGGGACATAGGAACATGGGCAATGGGTACATGGGGTCATGGGGACATGGGGACTTCGGGAGATGGGGATATGGGGATATGGGGATATGCGAACATGGGGATATGGGGATATTGGGATATGGGGACATGGGGACATGGGGATATGGGGATATAGGGACATGGGAACATGGGGACATGGAGACATGTGGATATGGGGACATGGGGATATGAGTACATGAGGACATGTGGACATGGGGACATGGGAACATGGGGGTATGAGGGCATGGGGACATGGGGACATAGGAACATGGGCAATGGGTACATGGGGACATGGGGACATGGGGACTTCGGGAGATGGGGATATGGGGATATGGGGATATGGGGATTTGGGGACATGGGGACATGGGGACATGGGGACATCGGGATATGGGGATATGGGGATATGGGGATATGGGGATTTGGGGACATGGGACATGGGAACATGGGGACATGGGGACCTGGGGATATGGGGATATGGGGATATGGCGATATGGGGAAATGGGGACCTGGGGATATGGGGATATGGGGATATGGCGATATTGGGACATGGGGACATGGGGATATGGGGATATGGGGACATGGGCAAATGTGGATATGGGGACATGGGGATATGGGGACATGGGGACATGGGGACATGGGGACATGGGGATATGGGGACATGGGGACATGGGCAAATGGGGATATGGGGACATGGGGATATGGGGACATGGGGACATGGGGACATGGGGAAATGGGGACATGGGAACATGGGAACATGGGGATATGGGGATTGGGGACATGGGGATATGAGGACATGGGGACATGGGCAAATGGGGATATGGTGATATGGGGACATGGGCAAATGGGGACATGGGGATATGGGGTCATGGCGGCTTGGGGACACGGGGATATATCGAAATGGGCAAATGGGGACATGGGGACTTGGGGACATGGGGACTTGGGGAGATGGGGACTTGGAGACACGGGGATATGGGGACACGGGGATATGGGGACATGGGGACTTGGGGATACAGGGATATGGGGACACGGGGATATGGGGACAGGGGGATATGGGGACACATGAATATGGGAACATGGGGACACAGGGATATGGGGAAATGGGGACACGGGGATATGGAGACATGGGGACAGAGGAACACCGGGATATGGAGACATGGTGACAGAGGAACACAGGGATATGGGGACATGGGGATATGTGGACATGGGGATATGGAGGCATGGGGACAGAGGAACACAGGGATATGGGGACATGGGGATATGGGGACATGGGGATAATAGGACTAGGGGATATGGGGACATGGGGATATGGGGACACGGGGACACGGGGACATGGGGATATGGGGACATGGGGATATGGGGACATGTGGATATGGGGAGATGGGGATATGGGGACATGGGGATATGGGGACATGGGGATATGGTGACACGGGGACATGGGGATACGGGGACACGGGGACATTGGGATATGGGGACACGGGGACACGAGGACACGGGGACACGGGGACATGGGGACACGGGTACATTGGGATATGGTGTCACGGGGACACGGGGACATGGATACATGGGGACACGGGGACACGGGGACATCGGGACATGGGTACACGGGGACATGGGGACATGGGGACATGGGGACATGGGGACATGGGGAAATGGGGACATGGGGACATGGGGACATGGGGACATGGGCACATGGCGACATGGGGACATGGGGACATTGGGACATGGGGACATGGGGACATGGGAAATGGGGATATGGAGAAATGGGGACATGGGAACATGGGGACATGGGGACATGGGGACATGAATACATGGGGACATGGGGATATGGGGACATGGGGACAAGGGGACATGGGGACATGGGAACATGGGGACATGGGGACATGGGGACATGGGGACATGGGGACATGGGGACATGGGCACATGGGGACATGGGGACATTGGGACATGGGGACATGGGGACATGGGGAAATGGGGATATGGAGACATGGGGACATGGGAACATGGGGACATGGGGACATGGGGACATGGGGGCTTGGGGACATGGGGACATGGGGACACGGGGACATGGGGGCATGGGGACATGGTGATATGGGGACATGCGAACATGGGATATGGGGACATGGTGATAAGGAGACATGGGGATATGGGGATTTGGGGACATGGGAAGATGGGGACATGGGGACATGGGGATATGAGGACATGGGGACATGGGGACATGGGGACATCGGGATATGGGGATATGGGGATATGGGGATATGGGGATTTGGGGACACGGGGACATGGGGACATGGGGACATCGGGACATGGGGATATGGGGACATGCGAACATTGGGATATGGGGACATGGGGATATGGGGACATGGGGACATGGGGTATGGGGATATAGGGACATGGGAACATGGGTACATGGGGACATGGGGATATGAGGACATGGGGACATGTGGATATGGGGACATGGGGATATGAGGACATGGGGACATGGGGACATGGGGGCATGGGAACATGGGGATATGAGGGCATGGGGACATGGGGACATAGGAACATGGGGACATGTGTACATGGGGACATGGGGACATGGGGACATGGGGACATGGGGACATGGGGACATCGGGATATGGGGATATGGGGATATGGGGATATGGGGATTTGGGGACATGGGGACATGGGGACATGGGGACATCGGGATATGGGGATATGGGAATATGGGGATTTGGGGACATGAGGACATGGGGACATGGGGACATCGGGACATGGGGATATGGGGACATGCGAAAATGGGGATATGGGGATATTGGGATATGGGGACATGGGGACATGGGGATATGGGGATATAGGGACATGGGAACATGGGGATATGGAGACATGGGGATATGAGGACATGGGGACATGTGGATATGGGGACATGGGGATATGAGTACATGAGGACATGGGGACATGGGGACATGGGAACATGGGGGTATGAGGGCATGGGGACATGGGGACATAGGAACATGGGCAATGGGTACATGGGGACATGGGGACATGGGGACTTCGGGATATGGGGATATGGGGATATGGGGATATGGGGATTTGGGGACATGGGGACATGGGGACATGGGGACATCGGGATATGGGGATATGGGGATATGGGGATATGGGGATTTGGAGACATGGGGACATGGGAACATGGGGACATGGGGACCTGGGGATATGGGGATATGGGGATATGGCGATATGGGGACATGGGGACCTGGGGATATGGGGATATGGGGATATGGCGATATGGGGACATGGGGACATGGGGATATGGGGATATGGGGACATGGGCAAATGTGGATATGGGGACATGGGGATATGGGGACATGGGGACATGGGGACATGGGGACATGGGGATATGGGGACATGGGGACATGGGCAAATGGGGATATGGGGACATGGGGATATGGGGACATGGGGACATGGGGACATGGGGAAATGGGAACATGGGAACATGGGAACATGGGGATATGGGGATTGGGGACATGGGGATATGAGGACATGGGGACATGGGCAAATGGGGATATGGTGATATGGGGACATGGGCAAATGGGGACATGGGGATATGGGGACATGGCGGCTTGGGGACACGGGGATATATCGAAATGGGCAAATGGGGACATGGGGACTTGGGGACATGGGGACTTGGGGAGATGGGGACTTGGAGACACGGGGATATGGGGACACGGGGATATGGGGACATGGGGACTTGGGGATACAGGGATATGGGGACACGGGGATATGGGGACAGGGGGATATGGGGACACATGAATATGGGAAGATGGGGACACAGGGATAATGGGAAATGGGGACACGGGGATATGGAGACATGGGGACAGAGGAACACCGGGATATGGAGACATGGTGACAGAGGAACACAGGGATATGGGGACATGGGGATATGTGGACATGGGGATATGGAGGCATGGGGACAGAGGAACACAGGGATATGGGGACATGGGGATATGGGGACATGGGGATAATAGGACTAGGGGATATGGGGACATGGGGATATGGGGACACGGGGACACGGGGACATGGGGATATGGGGACATGGGGATATGGGGACATGTGGATATGGGGAGATGGGGATATGGGGACATGGGGATATGGGGACATGGGGATATGGTGACACGGGGACATGGGGATACGGGGACACGGGGACATGGAGACATGGCGACACGGGGACATGGAGATATGGGGACACGGGGACATTGGGATATGGGGACACGGGGACACGAGGACACGGGGACACGGGGACATGGGGACACGGGTACATTGGGATATGGTGTCCCGGGGACACGGGGACATGGATACATGGGGACACGGGGACACTGGGACATCGGGACATGGGGACACGGGGACATGGGGACATGGGGACATGGGGTCATGGGGACATGGGGAAATGGGGAAATGGGGACATGGGGACAAAGGAATATGGAAACATGGGGACAGAGGGATATGGGGACATGGGGACATGGAGACAAAGGGAAATGGAAACATGGGGACAGATGGATATGGGGACACGCGAACACAGGGATCTGGGGACATGGGGACATGGAGACAAAGGGATATGGAAACATGGGGACAGAGGGATATGGGGACATGGGGACACAGGGATATGGGGACACGGTTCACAGGGATACGCAGACATGGGGACATGGGGACACAGAGATATGGGGACACGGGAACACATAGATATGGGGACATGGGGACATGGCGATACAGTGATATGGGGACACGGGAACACATAGATATGGGGACATGGGGACATGGAGACAGAGGGATATGGAAACATGGGGACACAGGGATATGGGTCTTGGGGACATGTGGTCAGAGGGATAGGGGGACGTGGGGACATGGGGACTCTGTCGGGACATTGTGATGTGGGGACACTCTGGTGACATAGGGACATATGGGGATGCGGGGTCACGGGGACACGGGGACATGGGGACATGGGGACATGGGGACACGGGGACACGGCGACATGGGGACATGGGGACATGAGGACATGGGGACATGGGGACAATGTGGGGACATGGGGAAAGGAGGACACGGGGACATGCGCAAATGGGGACACGGGACATAGAAACATAGAAAATAGGTGCAGGAGTAGGCAATTCGGCCCTTTGAGCCTGCACCACCATTCGATAAGATCATGGCTGAACATTCCCTCAGTACCCCTTTCCTGCTTTCTCTCAATATCCTTTGAGCCCTTTAGCCATAAGGGCCACATCTAACTCCCTTTTGAAGAAATCCAATGAACTGGCATCAACAACTCTCTGCGGCAGGGAATTCCACAGTTTAACAACTCTCTGAGTGAAGAAGGTTCTCCTCATCTCAGTTCTAAATGGCCTACCCCTTATCCTAAGACTGTGTCGACTGGTTCTGGACTTCCCCAACATCAGGAACAATTTACCTGCATCTAACCTGTCCCGTTCCGTCAGAATCTTGTATATTTCAAGGAGACCCCCTCTCATCCTTCTAAACTCCAACGTATAAAGGCCTAGTTGATCCAGTCTCTCGTCATATGTCAGTCCAGCCATCCCGGGAATCAGTCTGGTGAACTTTCGCTGCACTCCCTCAATAGCAAGAACGTCCTTCCTCAGATTAGCAGATCAAAATCGAACACAATATTCCAGGTGAGGCCTCACCAATGCCCTGTACAACTGCAGTAAGACCTCCCTGCTCCTATACTCAAATCCCCTAGCTAAGAAGGCCAACATATCAGTTGCCTTCTTTTCCACCTGCTGCACCTGTATGCCAACTTTCAATGACTGATGAAACATGAGACTCAGATCTCGTTGCACCTCCCCTTTTCCTAATCTGCCATCATTCAGATAATATTCTGTCTTCGCGTTTTTGCCTGCAAAGTAGATAACCTCATATTTATCCACATGATACTGCATCTGCCATGCATTTGCCCAGAAACCTAACCTGTCTAAGTCACCCTGCAGCCTCTTAGCGTCCCCTTCGCAGCTCACACCGCCACCCAGTTTAGTGTCATCTGTAAACTTGGCGATATTACACTCAATTCCTTCATCCAAATCATTGATGTATATTGTAAAGAGCTGGGGTCCCAGCACTGAGGCCTGCGGTACTCCACTAGTCACTGCCTGCCATTCTGAAAAGGACCCGTTTATCTTGAATCTCTGCTTCCTGTCTGCTAACCAGTTCTCTATCCACGTTAGTATATTAGCCCCAATGCCATCTGCTTTGATTTTGCACACCAATCTTGGGACCTTGTCGAAAGCCTTTTGAAAGTCCAAATACAACACATCCACTGGTTCGTCTTTGTCCACTCTACTGGTTACATCCTCAAAAAATTCCAGAAGATTTCTCAAGCATGATTTCCCCTTCATGAATCCATGCTGACTTGGACTGATGCTGTCACTGCTTACCAAATGCGCTGCTATTTCATCCTTAATAATTGATTCCAACATTTTTCCCACACTTGATGTCGCGCTAACCGGTCTATAATTACCCGCTTTCTCTCTCGCTCCCTTTTTGAATCGTGGTGTTGCATTAGCTACCCTGCAGTCCATAGGAACTGATCCCGAGTCGATAGCCTGTTGGAAAATGATCACCAATGAATCTACAATTTCTCGGGCCACTTCGTTAAGTACTCTAGGATGTAAACTATCAGGCCTCGGGGATTTATCGGCCTTCAATCCCATCAAATTCGCCATCACAATTTACAGCCAAATAAGTATATCCTTCAGTTCCTTCTTCTCACTAGACTCTCGGTCCCCTAATACTTTCGGAAGTTTATTTGTGTCTTCCTTCGTGAAGACAGGACCAAAGTATTTGTTCAATTGGTCTGCTATTTCTTTGTTCCCCTTTATAAATTCACCTGAATCCGACTACAAGGCTACTACATTTGTCTTCACGAATCTTTTTCTCTTCACATATCTGTGGAAGCTTTTGCAGTCAGTTTTTATGTGCCCGGCAAGCTTCTTTTCGTACTCTATTTTCCCCCTCGTAATTAAACCCTTTGTCCTCCTCTGCTGAATTCTAAATTTCTTCCAGTCCTCAGGTTTGCTGCTATTTATGACCAATTTATATGCCTCTTCCTTGTATTTAATACTATCCTTAATTTCCCTTGTTAGCCACGGTTCAGCCAGCTTCCCCGTTTTATTTTTACTCCAGACAGGGATGTACAATTGCTGAAGTTCATCCATGTGATCTTCAAATGGTTGCCATTGCCTAACCACCGTCAACCCTTTAAGTATCATTTGCCAGTCTACTCGATCCAATTCAAGCCTCCAACCACCGAAGTTACCTTTCCTTAAGTTCAGGACCCTAGTTTCTGAATTAACTGTTTCACTCTCCAACCTAATAAAGAACTCTACCATGTTATGGTCACTCTTCGCCAAGTGGTCTTGCACAACAAGATTGCAAATTAGTCCTGTTTCATTAAACATCACCCAGTCTTGGATGGCCAGCTCACTGGTTGGGTCCTCGACATATTGGTCTAGAAAACCATCCTTAATACACTCCGGGAAATCCTCCTCCACCGCATTGCTACCAGTTTGATTAGCCCAATCAATATGTAGATTAAAATCACCCATGATAACTGCTGTACCTTTATTGCATGCATCCCTTATTTTTTGTTTTTAGCTGTCCCCAACCTTACTACTACTGTTTGGTGGTCTGTACACAGCTCCCACTAGCGTTTTCTGCCCCTTGGTATTCTGCAGCTCCACCATAATGATTCCACAGCATCCAAGCTAATGTCCTTTGTTACTATTGCATTAATTTCCTCTTTAGCCAGCAATGCCACCCCGCCACCTTTTCCTTTCTGTCTATCCTTCCTAAATGTTGAATACCCCTGGATGTTGAGTTCCCAGCCTTAGTCACCCTGGAGCCAAGTCTCCGTGATAACAATTACATCATACCCGTTAACTGTTATCTGTGCAGTTAATTCGTCCACCTTATTCCGAATACTCCTTGCATTGAGGCACAGAGCCTTCAGGCTTGTCTTTTTAACACACTTTTCCCCTTTATAATTTTTCTGCAATGTGGCCCTTTTTGCTTTTTGCCTTAGGTTTCTCTGCCCTCCACTTTTACTTTTCCTCTTTCTCTCTTTTGCTTCTTCCCCCATTCTACTTCCCTCTGTCTCCCTGCATAGGTTCCCATGCCCCTGGCATATTAGTGTAACTCCTCCCCAACAGCACTAGCAAACACTCCCCCGAGGATATTGGATCCGGTCCTGCCCAGGTCTTAAATAAATTTCCTTCGCTGTTCGAACCAGACATCGGCAAATTCCAAGGAGCAAAAGTGCAGATCCACCTAATTCTGGGGGCGCGACCCATCCATCACAAGGCGAGAACCGTACCGTACATGATGAAGAAAGGGCAGAGATCGAGCTAGAGCGGCTGCATTTCACCGATCGAGTTAAGCGAGTGGGCCAGTCCTACTGTCCAAGTTCTCAAGGAAGATGGCACCGTCACAATTGTCGGCGATTACAAATTAATAATCAAACGTTTTTCCCTGAAGGACCAATACCCACTCCGAAAGTCCGACAACCTTTTTGAAATGCTGGTCGGATGAAAGACGTTCACGAAGCTGGATCTGCGTTCAGCCGACATGACGCAGGAACTGGAGGAATCATCGAATGCCCTCACCAGCATCGACACGGACAAAGGTATTTTTATTTATACCAGATGCCCGTTTGTAATTCGATCAGCGGTGGCGATATTCTAGAGAAAAATATAATGTTTACTGAAGTCGGTCCCACACACCGTGGTCTTCCAGGACGATACGTGTTCACAGGTCGGAACACAGCCAACCAGCTGCAGAACATGGAGGAGGTTCGTAGTCGACTCATACGCGTGGGGCTCACGTTAAAATGCTCGAAGTGCGTTTTCATGGCGACTGAAGTGGAGTTCATGGGAAGGAGGATTACGGTAGATGGCATCAGGCCCACCAACGTGAAAACTGAAGCACTCGATCAGGCACGCATGCCACAGAACGTGACGGAGCTGCGGTCGTTTCTGGGACGCTTGAACTACTTTGGTAACTTCATACCGGGACTGAGCACCCTGCTAGAACCACTACATGTCTTTCTATGAAAAGGGTGCGAATAGGTTTGCGGCAAAAGACAAGAAAATGCCGTTGTATAAGCGAGAAAATTGTTATGCTGAAACAAATTGCTTGTGTTGTATGATCCATGTAAGAGTTTGGTACTAGCATTTGATACGTCGTCATATGGCGTCGGGTCTGTATTGTAACAAACTAATGACTTCGGGAACCTGAAACTGGTTCCTTATGCATCCAGGATCTGTCTAAGGCCGAGACAGCCTGCAGCTTGATTCAAAAAGAAGTGTTAGCGTGTGTCCATGGGGTCAATAAAATGCATCTATACGTGTTAGGGCTAAAATTCGAATTGGAAACGGATCATAAGGGACTTATAACACTGTTTTCTGATACTAAAGGGATAAATGCCAACGCATTGGCCCGCATCCAGAGATGGGTGCTCATCTTGTCCGCATACAACTAGGCCATTCACCACAGGCCAGGCAAAGAAAAGCCGCCGATGCTCTCAGTAGGCTGCGATTGCACGCCACGGGGGTGGAAATGGCGCAGCCCGCAGATCACGGCAAGGTGATGGAAGCAGTTGAGAGTGAGCAATCACCCTTCATTGCCCGGCAGATCAAAACCTTGTCAAGCCAGGACATCTTATTATTTTCAGTGTATAGCTGTCTGCTTCACGGGAGCTAGTCCAGTGTCGCAGTGGAAATGCAGGAAGAGATAAAGCCATTCCAGCGGCGCAAAGATGAAATATCTATACATGCAGACTGCCTTCTGTGGGGCAATCGAGTAGTGGTGCACAAGAAGGGCAGAGACACCTTAATCAACGAGCTCCACAGTGCATACCCAGGCATCATAATGATGAAAGCGATAGCCAGGTCCCATCGATGGTGGCCCGGCATCGATTCAGACTTAGAGTACTGCATTCCCAGATGTAATATATGCTCGCAGTTCAGCAATGTACCCAGGGAGAGCCGCTAAGTTTACGGCTGTGGCCTTCCAAACCGTGGTCTAGGGTATAAATCGACTGTGCAGCACTGTTCTTGCGTAAAATATTGCTTGTGCTTGTAGACACGTACCCCAAGTGGATTCAATGTGAGATAATGTCAGCTAGCACGTCCACTGCTACAACTGAAATCCTGCTCGCCATGTTTGCCACACACGACTTACCCGATCTCCTGGTGAGCGACAACGGGCCGTGTATTACGAGTGCTGAGTTCAACGAATTCATGAACCGTAAGGGGATCAAACATGTCACATCTGTCCCGTTGAAACCATTGTCCAATGGTCAAGCAGAGAGAGCAGTGCAAACAATCAAGCAAGGCTTGAAGAAAGTAACTGAAGGCTCACTGGAAACTCGCCTATCCCGAGTTCTGCTTAGCTACCGCACAAGAACTCTCACTGGGATACCACCTGCTGAACTGCTCATGAAAAGAGCACTTAAGTCAAGGCTCTCGTTAGTTCACCCTGATCTGCATGAACAGGTAGAGAGCAGGTGGCTTCAACAAAGTGCATTCAATGATAGCGTGAATGTGTCACGCGAGATTGAAGTCAATGATACTGTATTTGTATTAAATCATGGACAAGTTCCAAAGTGGCTTCCCGGCACTGTGGTGCCCACAGAGGAGAGCTGGGTGTGTCGGGTCAAACCTTCAAATGGACTCATTCACTGGATACACTTGGACCAAATCAAACTCAGATTAACGGACTACCCTGAGCAACCCAAGATAGACCTTACCTTTTCTGATTCCCCAGCGCACACACCAGTGACAACCGACACCACGCCAGACCACGAAGCAGAAACCATCATCAACAGCAGCCCTGCAATTCGCAACCCACCAGGAATCCCAGGAAGGGCAGCTGCACAGCAGCCCAGCGAGGGCCCAACAAATGATTCAACAACACTAGCTATCACATCGAGACAATCAACCAGGGCAAGAAAGGCCCAGATCAACTCACATTGTAAATAGTTACACGATTAACTTTGGTGGGGAATGTTGTTAGAAAGGTGGACTTGTATTTACTCTGTACAACCAACAGAGGGTTCCTTCCCCAGAGTCCGAAGCAATCGCATAATCTCTTGCGAGCACTGGTATTTAGAACGGTTTCACTGATTGGAGAGGCACTCTGGAGACCAGCAATAAAATAATAAGGTCATACTTTACTTCGAGCTCACAGTGTTCAGTCTGACTCTTTCTCCATACGCAACATGTTGCTCGGTTACTTTTTTGCTGTATTTTTCTTTGGTTGTGTGTGGACAAACTTGCCTTTCTATGGCAGCAGGAGAATGAGCAGCAAAGATTTGGAAAAATTAATGGAGAATATGAGAGAGAAACTGAATGCACGAGGGAGAATCGAAAAACTTGTTGATTGGTTGACGGCTGTGTGAATATTGCAAGCAGGCTGAGGTGGCAGCAAAAATCTACAGCACTTGGTATTCTCAGATGTTCTCCCTTCCAAGTAGTAATCAGCCCTTACTCTGCTTCATATCCGATATCAGACTTTTTCAGACTGGTATGGCCGTAGTTATACAAGAGCTGGTGTTATCTTTACTCGATGAGCAACAGACAGCAGCTTATTGCTTTCTGTCAGCTCATACATGAATGCTATCAAACAGCTCTAAAGCTGTTTTCTTTCATTTTAGTACTACTTCTGTTTTAATTTACCTGCTTTGCTACCTTATTTTCTATCTCTCTTCGAGCCATTGTTATTTGCTATTTTTGCTATTTTGTTTTGTTGTTCTGCGTTCATTCGCCATCTGTCTCGACACCCTTGCATTTGTGTAGCAGCAGGAGAATGTGCAGGAAAGAAATGTTGTAAGAAAAGTGAGAGAGAGAGCAGCAAAAAGGTTACTGATGGATTAGTGGTATTTATGTGTGCAGAACCATGTGCGGCCTGTGGCGGCAGCAAAAGCACCTGGCAACAGGCATTGCCAGGCGGTCTCCCTTCCATACACTAACCAGGCCTGACTCTGGTTAACTTCTAAAATTAGACGAGTTTGGGCGTTTTTAGACTAGTGCAGCCATAATTAGCGGCAGTTTGCTTGCTCTTTACTTAAACAGGCATACGGCTGTTCTTCGTTTCTATTTCTCAGTCTGTGCATTCATGCACGTAATCCACACTCAGTTTTGATTTCACCATTTGCCTTCCATCACCTCCAGACAAACAGACTACAAGCCCTACCACTTTCATTGCCTTGCCTCAAGCTTCAAATCTGAATGACCTCCACCATTCCCTCACTCGCGCCCACATCATTCACTCACTCACCCCCAAATCTCACGCTCGCCACACTCAAAATCTCTCGTCCCTCAAATCGCTCTCCCCCCCATATTTCCCATCCCCAAATTACTCTTCCCAATAAAAAGCTTCCACCGCCTCCAAATCGCCAAGATTGTTTTATTTCCAATCCTACCCATTTTTGATCCAGATCTCCATTATAGCCACATTTCATAACCCCACCTGGCAAGTGGCGCCTGCTACTCGTCAATCTCAGTTGTAACTTTCATCACATTAACACACATGCATTCCGGCAGCATGCTAGTTGGCTTTGCTTTTTTTTCCTCCATTGAATTGCTGCACTTCCAACACTATTCTTTGTTCTGTTGCTTTTTGTCCCTCCCAGGTTTCGATGCATTTTGTCTCTCCTCTCTACTGCTGCGTCCTGGTGCCCCTCCGCCAACATGTGGTTTTTTGCAATCTTATTTTGTTCTACTGCGTTCTTTCGCCCCCTGCGTCGACCTCCTTGCATTTGTGTAGCAGCAGGAGAATGTGCAGGAAAGAAGTGGTGAAAGGAAAGTGAGAGAGAGTGCAGCAAAAAGGTTGTTGATGGATTAACGTCAGTGTGTGTGCAGAACCATGAGCGGCCTGTGGCGGTAGTAAAATCCTACTGCACGTGGTATTCCCAGGCAGTCTCCCATCCAAGTCTAACCAGGCCTTACTCTGAATCGTATCCGAGATTAGGCGTTTTCATACTAGTATGGCCGTACATTTTTAAACGCTGGCTCTCTCTTTACTTAGAGAGCCACAGATAGCTGCTTATAGCTTTCTGTCAGCAGATACATGAATGCTATCAAACAGGTAAATGCGATCAAACAGCTCGGAAGCATTTGTATCTTATGCATTGCTTGTTACCTGCCTTACCATCTTCTTTTCTACCTCTCTTCAAGCCATCTCTCGCTAACACACACACAATACAAGCCCGAGCCTTCATTGCTAAGTACACATCAGACCTGTACCTATTCGAGAGCGAGGGAGAGAGAGAGGGTTGAGGAAATGGCAAGAATGAACAGCAAATGGAGTGCTGAATGAAGGCAATGACAATCTCGACTAATAGGAAAAGCCTAGTACACCCGATATTAAGACTCCAATCTAAGTACTAATCAGACCTGTGCAGACTTATTTGCAGAAGTGAGCTAGGATATTGTAATTATAGCGCAATGCCTCAGATTGATCTCAATCAATCAAACATAGGCAGTCTTTCGGAATCGAGGAGGACTTGCTTCCACTGCAAGAGGGAGCTCTTTTTTGGCAGAACAGTCCGATACGAGAGCCACAGACCCTGTTACAGGTGGGACAGATATTCATCGAGGGAAGTGTTCAGTGGGGTTGGGTTGCCGCACGCTCCTTCCGCTGCCTGTGTTTGGGCTCTTCCTGATCCTTGCGTTGAGACTCGAAGAGCTCAATGCCCTCCCGGATGGACTTATTCCACCTCGGGCAATTAGCGTCCAGTATCTCCCAAATGTCAGCAGTGAAGTCACACTTTACTAGCTAAGCTTTGAGGGTGTCCTTATAACGTTTCCTCTGTCCTCCTTTGGCACGTTTACCATGAAGGAGCTCCGCATAAAGCATTTGCTTCGGGAGTCTAGTATCTGACATGCGTACTATCTGGCCTGTCCAGCGAAGCTGATCGAGTGTAGTCTGTGCTTCAATACAAGGGGATGTTGGCCTGGTCGAGGTCAATAATCTTGGAGCGCCTGGCCTCCCAGGGGATTTGCAGGATCTTGTGGAGACATCGTTGGTGATATATCTCCAGCGAGTTGAGGTGCAACCTATACATCGTCCATGCCTCAGATCCTTACTGGAGGGTTGATATTACTACAGCCCTGCAGACCATGAATGTCTTGGTAGATTTGAGGGCCTGGCCTTCAAACAAACCTTCCCTCAGACGGTCGAAGGCTGCGCTGCTGCACTGGAGGCGATGCTGAATCTCCCATCAATGTTTGCCTTTGTTGATAAGAGGCTCACGAGATATGGGAACTGATCCACGTTGTCCAGGGTTGCGCCGTGGTTCTTCATGACTGGAAGACAGTGCTGTGCGTTGGTGACATGCAGGTGCAGGACCTTTGTAATACGGATGTTAAGCGTAAGGCCCATGTTTTCATATGCTCAGTGAATAAAGTGACTATATCCTGGAGTTCAGCATCTGAATGTGCACAAACACAGGCGTCTTACGCATACGGCAGCTCAATAACAGAGGTTACGGTGATCTTGGATCTGGCCTGGAGGTGGCGTCGGTTTAACAGCTTCCCACTGGATCTGCAGTTTAGTTCCACTTAAGCGGGTAGCTTGTTGATTGTGAGTTGGAGCATGGCGGCGAGGAAGATTGAGAAGAAGGTTGGAGAAATAACGCAGCCCTGTTTAACCCCGATCCAGACGCGGATTGAATCTGTAACGGATCCGTTGGTAAGGATCATCATCATGATAGGCAGTACCCCGGAATCTAGAAGGACTTGCTTCTACTCCCAAAGTGACCTCGTAATTGCTGAAACATCCGATACGGGAGCTGCACACCCTGTTAGAGGTGGGACAGACATTCGTCGGGGGAAGGGGTCGGTACGGCTGGTTTGCCGCGCACTCCTTCCGCTGCCTGTGCCTGACCACTTCATCCCCCTTGCAACGAGACTCAAAGAGCGCAACGCCTTCCCGGATCGACTTTCTGCAACTCGGGCTGTCTGCGGCAAAAGTCTCCCAGGTGTCAGTGGCGATCTCGCAATTTACCAGGGTGGTTTGGAGGGTGTCCTTATAACATTTCCACTGTCCTTCTTTGGTCGGTTTACCATGAAGGAGCTCAGCATAAAGAATTTGCTGAGGGAGTCTCGTATCTGACATGAGTACTATGTGGCCAGCTCAGCGAAGCTGATCGAGTGTGGTCAGTGCAGCATTACTGGGGATGTTAGCCTGGTCGAGGACACTGATGTTAGTGCGCATTTCTTCCCAGCAGCTTTGCAAGAGCTTGCGGATACATGTTGGTGAAATATCTTCAGCGATTTGAGGTGCCTTCTGTACATCGTCCATACAGAAGGGCAGATTTTACTACAGTCCTGTAGAACATGAGTTTCGTGGTAAATTTGAGTGCCTGGTCTTCAAACACTTTTTCCGTAGGTTGTAAAATGCTGCGCTGGTGCTCTGGAGGCAATGCTGAATCTCCGCATCAATGTCTGCCTTTGTTACTAAAAGGTTCCAGAGATATGGGAAATGGTGCACGTTTTCCAGGGCCGCGCATTGGATCCTGATGATTGGAGGGCAGTGTTGTGTGGCAATAACAGGCTGGTGAAGGACCTTTGTCTTACGGATGTTAAGCGTAATGCCCATTCTTTCATTTGCTTCAGTGAATACATTGACTATATCCTGGAGTTTAGCTTCTGAATGTGCACAGAGGCAGGCATCGTCCGCATAATGCAACTCAATGACAGAGTTGGGGTGATCTTGGACCTGGCCTGGAGGCGGCATCGGTTAAAAGTTCCCCACTGGCTCTTAAGTTAATTCCACTCCAACGGGGAGCTTGTTGATTGTGAGGTGGAGCATGGCATTGAGGAAGATTGAGAACAGGGTTGGAACGATAACGCAGCCCTGTTTGATCCCGGTGTGGACATGATTGGGTCGGTAATGGACCCATTGTTCAGGATCCCGGCCTGCATGTCATCGTGAAGTAAGCAAAGGATGTTGACAAACATTTGGGAGCATCCACAACGGAGTAGGTCGCAGCCAAAAACCCTCAAGGTTCACAGTTTCAAAGGCCTTTGTAAGATTTAAACAGCCATGTATAAGGGCTGGCACTGCTCTCTGCATTTACCCTACAACTGGCGCACTGCAAAGATCATGTCGGTTTGCCCCGTAGGGGACGAAATCTGCATTGTGATTCTGGGAGGTGTTCCTCGGCCACAGGGTGAAAACGATTGAGGAGAACTCGAGCAACAACTATCCATGTGGATGAAAACAGGGAGATTGCCCTGTACTTGCCACAGTTGAACTTTTCTCCCTTTTTTAAAATGGTCACAGTCACTGCATCAATCAGAACTCCTGGCATGCTCTCCTCCTCCGGATGCGAGAATTGAAGTCATGTAGCCGCACCAACAGTGCCTCACCGCCATATTTAAGCACCTTAGCAAGGATTCCATCCGCACCCGTAGATTTGTTAATCATAGACAGTTTTAGGACTTTGCCGACCTTGTGCAATTTTGGAGTTTCACTGAGTTATTGGCGGGTCGCATGCTGCGAGATGGACTAGAGAACACTCGAGCCAAAGGCAGAGTCTCGATTGAGGAGATCTTCAAAGTGTTCCTTCCATCGGGCCCTGACAATGTCGGTGTCCTTCATGACTGTTTTCATGTTCTTGGTCAGGAGTGGCGTGTGTCCTTGGCAGTTCAGACCGTAGGTGGCCTTGACTGCAGAGACGAATCCTGGCATATTGTGGCTGTCGACCAGTTGTCGTGTCTCCTGTGGTTTCTCCATCCACCACTTGTTCTTACGGCCTGGGCTTTTTGTTGGACCTGAGCATTGAGCCGTCTGTAATGTCATTTTTCAGCTCTCGAGTTGGGCTGTTGCTTGATGCTCAGAAATGGTTTGCGGTTGCGATGTATTAGTTCTTCGAACTCCTGATCATTTCAAGCAAATCAGTTCTGGTGTTTTCTGGTTGAGTGACGAAATGTCTCTTCACAGGCACTTGTTATAGAGGTCTCGAGTGCAGACCAAGCGCTATGGGGATTCGGCATCTCAGGATAATCAAGGCTGTGAGGGGATGACTGTATATGGCACTCTTCGATTGCTCTCTCAGTGCCAGTGCATTAATATTTTGTGGAACTGCTTCTATTGTCTCCTCTGTTTTCGGGCAATGTTAATGTTGATGATTGATCAGATTCGGCGATGGGCCGTCCAGTAGTCGTCAGCTCCTGTCATGGCGCGGTTGATGCGCACATCCTTGCAATCCCTGTCTTGGATGATGACATAGTCAAGCAGGTGCAACTTTTTGGAGCGAGTGTGTTGACACGATGACTTGTTTTTATCCCTCAGGTGGAATGGGATGTTGGTGATGAGGAATCCATGTTCTAGACATTTTGTCAGGAGTAGGGTATCGATGAAGTTGGCTTCCCCTCTCTGCTAATCACGCCTCCCCTGAGGACTGTGACTTTCCAAAGCCTGGCATTAAAAACACCCAGGAAGATCAATTTGTCGCACGTGTGGACGTGGGAAAAGGATGGCTTGAGTTTGGAATAAAATCCCTCTTTAGCCTCATCGATTGTATCGAGGGTAGAGGCCTACGCACTGATGACTGTGGCACATTCGCTCCGATATCGCATTCTACGGAGAGTCATGAGGCATTCGTTAACCCCACAGGTGGAATCTTTGAGGCGGTCGACCAGCACATTATTGAAGGCAAAGCCGACTCATTGAAGGCTGTGTTCTGCCTCTGGTTTTCCTTTCCAGAGGAAGGTGAGACCTCGAACATTTTCCTTCAACTGCCCTTCCCCTGCCCACTACGTCTCGCTTAGGGCGGCGATGTCAAAGTGAAAACGTCTGAGTGCCCGGGCAACTATGGCTGCGCGGCATACCGACCTGATGCTGTGAGGATTGTCTTTGAGGGACCTGAAGTTCGATGTCCCGAATTTCATACTGACGAAGTGGAAGATGCCTGTGCGTGGGTTTTTTTAAGGTGGGGTGGCCGCTGCACACCGGCAACCACATGGGCTTAGATTAAGGTCTTAGTCCAGTGGCAAGAGGGTTCAAGGCTACTGGAGCCGAGGCACAGCTCTATAAAGCTAATTGCCTCGAGCTAAGTATTGGCCGCAAGCTCAGCGCCGGATAGCGCCATTGAAGATAGATTCTCCGAGGCTAGGTTAGGGGGCCGGCATTAGGAAGTTGACTTCCAAAGTTATTATAAAAATTAAAATTTGATAAAGATTCCCAATTTATTTCAAGAGACTCTAACGGTTGTTGAGAAGTTTTAAAACGTTTCTAAGTGTTGTTAAAAGTCTAAGATGTAAATCAATAATAGATTAAAAAATTTTCCCCAATTTATAAAGTTTTTTAAAAGTTGTTAAAAGTCAAAGATGTGGATTAATAATAGCTATTTAATATTATTTTGATTGAGAATCTAAACTCTAAGCTTCAAAATGTCTCCCAGATTGTTTATTAAGTTTAAAAGTTGGGTAAACGTTTAAACATTAATAAAGATTGGTTGGGCGTGTAAGACGACGCCACCTCTTCGGTCCCTTCCGTCGAGTCAGCGCCGGTTTCGGATTCCCTTCGGTGGATTGAGCAGCGGCCTCGGAGTCCCTTCAGCCGGTTCCACTTCCTCGGATCCTGTTGGCATGTCGTCGCGGAGGCCCTTCTGCCGGCTATGCGTTCCCCGAATCCGTTGCAGACTGCTTTGGCCCGGGATAGTAGCGACCGGTACGGGGCCGCTTCGGACAGTGATAGAAGAGCCCGATACGGGGTCCCTTCGGTCAGGGACAGTAGCGGCCGGTTTGATCAAGGATGCTTTGCGTGCGAAGGACTTATAAGTTTGGGTGTGTTGTTTTGCACGTTTATTTTGTTGCTGTGTTTCTGGTTTAGTTGTGTGTGGACCCCCTTGACTTTCGATGGCAGCAGGAGAATGAGCAGCAAAGATTTGGAAAAATAAAGGGAGATGGTAGGAGAGAAATTGAATACTGGAGGGAGAAGTGAACAACTTGTTGATTGTTTGATGGCAGTGTGAATGTTGCCAGCAGCCTGCGGTGACAGTAAAAGTCTACAGCACCTGGTATTTGCAGTCGGTCTCCCGTCCAAGTACTAACCAGACCTTACACTACTTCGTATCCGAGATCAGACATTTTCAGATTGGCATGGCCGTAGCGATATAACATCTGGCTCTCTCTTTACTCAAAGAGCGGCAGACAGCTGCTTATTTCTTTTAGTCAGCTCATCCATGAATGCTGTTTAACAACTCGGAAGCATTTCCACTTCTTACATTTCCTTTTACCTGCCTTTCCACCTTGCTTTCAATCTCTCTTCGCGCCATCTCACGCTAACACACACACAAAGTTAAACCCGGGCCTGCATTGCTCAGTACAATCAGGCCAGTGGCTATTAGAGAGAGAGAGAGAGAGCGAGAGTTGTATAAAAAGCGGTGGAAAGAACAGCAAATGGAGTGCTGAATGAAGGCAGCAGCAATCTCGACTAATAGGAAAAGCCTAGTACGCCTGGCATTGTGAATCCTATCCAAATACTAAATAGACCTGCCCCTACTTTGGTGCAGAAATGTGCTACGATGTAGTAGTTATAGCGCAATGTCTGAGTTTGATCGAAAATGTTTTGGATGACAAGGACATACAGGTGTGGGTGCGTTGTTTTGCTCGGTTGTTTTATTGCTGTATTTTTTGTTCAGTTTTGTGTGGACCCCCTTGACTTTCTATGGCAGCAGGAGAATGAGCAGCAAAGATTTGGAAAAATAAGGCAAGAGGGTGAAAGAGAAATTGAATGCAGAAGGGAGCACCGAACAGCTTGTTGATAGTTTGACGGCAGTGTGAATGCTGCGAGTAGCCTGTGGTGGCACCAAAACTCTACAGCACCTGTTATTCCCTGTCGGTCTCCATTCCAAGTATTAACCAGGCCTTACTCTGCTTCGCATGTGAAAGCAGACTTTTGCAGACTGGTATAGCCGTAGATATCGAACAGCTGGCTCTCTCTTTACAGATAGAGCGACAGACAGCAGCTTATTGCTTTCTGTCAGGTCATACTTGAATGCTACCGAACAGCTCGGAAGCATTTGCACTTCTTACGTTTCCTTTTACCTGCCTTCCCTCCTTCCTTTCTATCTATCTTCGCGCCATCACTGGCTAACACAAAAAAAACATAAGCCCGAGTCTCCATTGCAATTACAAATCAGGTCTGAGTTCATTGGGGAGAGAGAGAGAGAGAGAGAGAGAGAGAGAGAGAGAGAGAGAGAGAGAGAGAGAGAGAGGGGGCGAGAGGGACAGCTAGAGGGAGAGTTGTTGAAATCGTAGAAATGAACTCCAAATGGAGCGCTGAAAGAAGGCAGCGACAACCTCCATTAATTGGAAAAGCCGAGTACACCTGGTATTCAGACTTCTATCCAAGTACATATCAGACTTGTACCTACTTTGTGACAGAAATAAGCTACGATGTGATATTTATAGCACAATATCTCCGTTTTATTGAGGCAGCAGGAGAATGAACTGCAAAGATTTGGAAAAATAAGTAGAAAGTGAGAGAGAAATTGAATGAAGGGGGGAGATGCTAACTGTTTGCTGATTGGTTAAAGCCAGTGTGAATGTTGTGAGCAGCCGATGGTGGAAGCAACAGTCTACAGCACGTCGTATTCACAGTCCGTCTCACTTCCAAATACTTACCAGGTGTTAGTCTGTCTCGTCTCCGAGAATAGACCTTTTTCAGACTGGCATGGCCGTCGTGATATATCAGCTGGCTCCCTTTTTCCTCAAAGAGCGACAGACAGCAGCTTATTTATTTTCTGTCAGCTTATACATGAATGCTATTTATCATCTGGATAGAAACATAGAAACAAATATAATAGGTGCAGGAATAGGCCATTCGGCCCTTTCACCCTGCACCACCATTCAATAAAATCATGGCTGATCATTCACCTCAGTACCCCTTTCCTGCTTTCTCTCCATACAACTTTATCCCTTTAGACGTAAGGGCCATATCTAACTCCCCGTTGAATATATCCAATGAAGTGGCTGCAACAACTCTTTGCGGTAGGGAATTCCACAGGTTAACAACTCTCTTACTGAAGAAGTTTCTCCATAATCTCAGTTCTAATCCTTATCCTTCGATGATGTCCCCTGGTTCTGGACTTCACCAACATCGGGAACATTCTTACTGCATCTAAACTGTCCCGTCCCGTCAGAATTTTATATATTTCTATGAAATCCCCTCTCATCCTTCTAAACTCCAGTGAAGAAAAGCCCATTCGATCCAATCTCTATTCATAAGTCACTCCTGCCAGTAAGTGAATCAGTCTGGTGAACCTTCGCTGCACTCTCCTAATCTGAGAATTTCCTTTCTCAGATTAGGAGACCAAAACTGCACACAATGTTCCAGGTGAGGCCTCACTAAGGCTCTGTACAACTGAAGTAAGACCTCCCTGCTCCAATACTCAAATCCCCTAACGATGAAAGCCAACATACCATTTGCCTCATTCACCGCCTGCTGACCCTGCATGTCAACTTGCAATGACTGATGAACCATCACACCCACGTCTCGCTACACCTCCCTTTTTCCAAATCTGCCCCCATTCAGATAACATTCGGCCTTCATGTTTTTGCCATCAAAGTGGATAACTTCACACTTATTCACATTATACTGCATCTGCCACGCGTTTGCCCATTCACCGAACCTGTCCAAGGCACCCTGAATACTTTGAGCGTCCTCTTTACAGTTCACACTGTCACCCAGCTTAGTGTCATCTGCATACTTTGGGAAATTACACTCAATTCCAACATCCAAATCATTAATTTAACTTGCAAATATTTGGCGTCCCAGCACTGAGCCCTGCATTACCACACTGGTCATTGCCTGCCATTCTGAAAAGGACCCGTTTAACCCGACCCTCTGCTTCCTACCTGCCAACTAGTTCTCTATCCACGTCAGTACATTACACCCAATGCTATGTTCTTTAATTTTGCACATCAATCTCTTGTGTGGGACCCTGTCAAAAGCATTTGGTAGACAAATACAGCACATCCACTGATTCTCCCTTGTTCACTCTACTAGTTACATCCTCAAAACATTTTAGAAGATTTGTCCAGCAGGATTTCCATTTCATAAATCAATGCTAACTTGGATCGATCCCGTCACTGCTTTCCAAATGTGCTGCTATTTCATCTTTAATAATTGATTCCTACATTTTCCCCATGACTGATGTCAGGCTAACCGGTCTATAATTACCGTTTTCTCGTTCTCTCCTTTCTTAAAAAGTGGTCAATCTTTCATTCTTTAGCTAGTTGGATATGTATCTGAAAGAAAAAACAATGCACGTCTGTGGGTAAATGACAGGGGAGTGGGACTAGCAGATAGTTGGCATGGGCTCGACCGGCTGAAAGATCTTCTTCCATCTTGTAACCATTCCATTATACTATGATTATCTAAGTTCGTGGCGCATTTACTAGTGTGGATGGAAGCAGAATATTGCAAAGCGACGTGGATTCAGTCGCCACAATGAGAGGCATCTGATGCAGAAAATGCGGATGTTCGAAAATTCGGGTATAATGACTTTAAATGCATCATTTTTGTTTTGTGAAGTTTCGGTCAGAGACATGTTTGGGAAAGAAATTTTTTGCTGAAAGGGACTCAGCATTTAATCTTCTTTCTGGCTGTTGATGGCACATTTCTTTTCGATGTTATTCTTCCAGAATGTATATTTTCTTTGCTGTTTCACAATAAGCAGTCCCTTGCTCAACAATCTATTTCATTGTTTCCCCAGTCGCATGTACATGTAAGCAGCAATGAGGATTTTGAAACAGACCACGAACGCATCGTGTCTAAATGGTTTGTGGTTTTAGAGGAAAATTGCAGAGCACAGACAAAGCATTAAATTATGGGCTCTCCTTCAGTTAACATTTCTTTAGTTGTGTAAATGAAGATCATCAGTTAATTAATGATGTTTCCCGTGAAAGCCGGATAACATTTAAAAATTATCCATTTTCTACATTTTGAAAGACACTGGTTAGTCAGAACAGTCAGTTCGAATTGTTAAGGAAGGTTCGCGTTTGACTAACTTGATTTCATTTTTGGAGGTGGTCACCAGGTGAGTTGATGAAGTATTGCGTATGATGTAGTGTATATGGATTCTATTAATGATTTCACTAAAATCCCACATGGCAGTCTGGTTAAGAAGGTAAAAGCCCATGGGATCCAGGGCGAAGTGGCAAATTGGATCCAAATTGGCTCAGAGGCAGGAAGCAGAGGATAATGTTTGAAGGGTGTTTTTGTGACTGAAAAGATGTTTCCAGTGGTGTTCCGCAGTTTTCAGTGCAAGGTCCATTGTTTTTTTATGGTATTTATCAATGATCCAGCTTGAATATCGGGGTTATGATTGAGAAGTTTTCAAGTCATAATAAAATAGGCAGTGCGGTTGATAATGAAGAAGGAAGCTGGAGATTGCAGGAAGGCGTGCAGAACTGTGGCAAATGGAATTTAATCCAGAGACATGTGAGTTCGTGCATTTGTCGAGCGCGAACAAGGAAACAGAAAAACATCAACTGGTTGGATATTGAGAAGTGTAAAGGAACAAATGGAAATGGGATTGCATGTTCATACATCCCTGAACGTAGCTGGCCAGTTGGATAAGTTAGTTAAGAATGCATACGGAATTGTTGTGTTTATTGGCAGATACATGGAATAGAAGAGCAAGTTGGTTATGCTAGAACTAAATAATCTTCCAGTTAGTCCACAGCTGGAGTACTGTGTGCAATTCTGGTCACCGCATTTGAGGAAGGACGTGATTGCGCTGGAGAGGGTAGAGAGGAGATTTACGTACATGTTGCCGGGAATGGAGCAACTTTGCGATGAGGACAGATTGGAAAGGTTTGGATTGTTTTTCTTGGAAAAGAGAAGGCTGATGGGCGACAGTATTGAGGTGTTTAAAATTAGGAGGGGCCCAGATATTGTTGAATAAATGGCCTATTTCTCGTAGGGGAGTGGTCAACAACCAGGGGGCATAAATTAAAAGTATTAGTCTCAGGGTTAAAGGGGATTTGAAGTTAACATTCTTCATCGAGATGTTTGTGGGTTTCTGGAACTAAATGCCTGAAAGTGGATGGAGGGAGAACCTCTCAACACGTTTAAAAAGGACTTGGATGTGCACTTGAAATGCCGTAAGGTGCAGGGTTACACACCTAAACCTGGACATTTGTTGGCCGGTGCAGGTACGATGGGCCGAGAAGGACTCCTTCCAAGCTGTAAACTTCTATGATTATATAATTATCGGTTAGCATTACTTTCATGATGCAAAACGAGGCGATCGGCTAATTAATGGCGTTACAAGTGAACAAAAATGTTCGTGTAAGCTGCGGCACGAACTCAGGAACCTGAG
This sequence comes from Pristiophorus japonicus, assembly GCF_044704955.1. NCBI lineage: Eukaryota > Metazoa > Chordata > Chondrichthyes > Pristiophoridae > Pristiophorus > Pristiophorus japonicus. Next base: position 14,306,758 of record NC_092001.1, on the reverse strand, counting down.
ATTAAGAATCTTATGAGGCTACTGTTCGGTGTAGGCGGAGCTTTGGCTCGAGCCGTGACATTTTGAAGCCAAGTGAAGGGCGATAAACCGCGGTTTGAGACTGCATACGGCGCTTTCTACCGGCAGCGGCTGATTGGAGAGTGCGTGACTGGAATGTTGGGGCTTGTCCCGCCCTCAGTAAATCTGGAGCTGGGGAAGAGCGTTTAGTCTATTGGTTTCTTTGTGGCTTCGATTTTCTGTTGTGAAGCGAGGCAGCGCGGCTGGATCCTTTAATAGTCTCACTGCTCAACTGAGTGAATGGAATGTGCAGCTTTCAGATGTGTTTATCCCCTTCAGGGCTGGAAACGAGAGGGAATGAGAGACACTGTGTAGAGTTTGAGTTTGTACAGAACGGTACACAAAATCAGCAAATGCAACATCGTCGTGAGGCACTGCACTCTGCTAATATTGAACCATTAATATTAATTATTCAATTTCTTCTCATCATTAATTGAACAGGTTTGCGAAATGCTTCCGCCCGGTTTCGAACCGGGGACTTTTTGCGTGCAAGGCAAACTTGATAACCACTACAGGACGGAAACGCTGCGACAGCATAAATGTCGGGGACAGAAACAGAGCTTTAACCTCAACAGCTGCCCTGCACATCAGGAGCTTGCATTGCGCGAATAGAATGACGTTGCTATATTTAGCAAGGTTGTGAGTGTGGTAGGAATTGATCCCGTTTTTCTCGGACTTTATACATAGGACCAGGAGGTGGCCATCTCGCACCACTGGTTAGAATCTGGAATACACTGCTTTAAAGGCGGCGGAGGCAGACTCAATCTTATCTTTCCAAAGGGAGTTGGATCAGTATCTGAAGGAAAAAAATGCACAGCTGCAGGTAAATGACGCGGAAGCGGGACTTCTTGAGAGTAGGCATGGGCTCGATGGGCTGAATGGCCTTCTTCCGTGCTGTAACCATTCCATTATTCTGTTATTCAATAACTTAGTGGCACATTTAGTAGTGTGCATCGAAGCTGAATATTGCAAAGGGACATGCATTGATTCGGCGCAACTAGCGGCATCTGATTGAGAAGATTCGGGTGCTCGAAGATTCGGGTGTAATGACTTTAAATGCATATTTTTTGTTTTGTGAAGTTTCGGTCAGAGAAATGTTTGGGAAAGGAGTTTTTTGCTGAAAGGACTCAGTATTTAATCTTCTTTCTGGCTGTTGGGGTACATTTATTTTCGATGTTATTCTTCCACAATGTATATTTTGTTTGCTCTTTCACAATAACCAGACCCTTGCTCTTCAATATATTTCACTGCTTACATGGTCACAGCAATGGAACAACGGGGGACTTAGGAGTTCCAGAAAGACAAGAATGTGTTCAGTACAGCGGAAATAGCTCCAGAAACAAATGAATTACATTGATAAAGAGAACAGTTGACTCATAAAACAGGTAAACTAGCTATTCCTACAGCAGGGGAATTAGGAGAGCGCACCATAATCAGAATAAATCGTAGCAAAATTTATCGGGGATATGGCAGCCACATAAAAAGCAAAATATGGTGCAATATAAGCAGCGCAATTTGAAGGTCCAGAAACAGGGGAATTAGGATCTTCACGAACAACTGAAAAAGCTCCAGACACAGGGGAACTCGGAGCTGCATAACCCGCGGTAGTAGGAGCTTCAGCAATAGTGGCATTCGGAGCACCCTTAAGATGGAATTTAGCAGCTCCAAGAACATTAAAACTAACCACAGAACAAGTGAAATAGCTCAAGAAACAGGGGGAATGGGATATCCTTAATTACAGGAATTATTACAGGAATTCTAAAAGGACAAAGGGTGTTAATAAAACAAGCCTGAAGGCTTTGTGTCTTAATGCAAGGAGTATCCGCAATAAGGTGGATGAATTAATTGTGCAAATAGATGTTAACAAATATGATGTGATTGGGATTACGGAGACGTGGCTCCAGGATGATCAGGGCTGGGAACTCAACATTCAGGGGTATTCAACATTCAGGAAGGATAGAATAAAAGGAAAAGGAGGTGGGGTAGCATTGCTGGTTAAAGAGGAGATTAATGCAATAGTTACGAAAGACATTAGCTTGGATGATGTGGAATCTATATGGGTAGAGCTGCAGAACACCAAAGGGCAAAAAACGTTAGTAGGAGTTGTGTACAGACCTCCAAACAGTAATAGGGATGTTGGGGAGGGCATCAAACAGGAAATTAGGGGTGCATGCAATAAAGGTGTAGCAGTTATAATGGGTGACTTTAATATGCACATAGATTGGGCTAGCCAAACTGGAAGCAATACGGTGGAGGAGGATTTCCTGGAGTGCATAAGGGATGGTTTTCTAGACCAATATGTTGAGGAACCAACTAGGGGGGAGGCCATCTTAGACTGGGTGTTGTGTAATGAGAGAGGATTAATTAGCAATCTCATTGTGCGAGGCCCCTTGGGGAAGAGTGACCATAATATGGTGGAATTCTGCATTAGGATGGAGAATGAAACAGTAATTTCAGAGACCATGGTCCAGAACTTAAAGAAGGGTAACTTTGAAGGTATGAGGCGTGAATTGGCTAGGATAGATTGGCGAATGATACTTAGGGGGTTGACTGTGGATGGGCAATGGCAGACATTTAGAGACCGCATGGATGAAGTACAACAATTGTACATTCCTGTCTGGCGTAAAAATAAAAAGGGGAAGGTGGCTCAATCGTGGCTATCTAGGGAAATCAGGGATAGTATTAAAGCCAAGGAAGTGGCATACAAATTGGCCAGAAATAGCAGCGAACCTGGGGACTGGGAGAAATTTAGAACTCAGCAGAGGAGGACAAAGGGTTTGATTAGGACAGGGAAAATGGAGTACGAGAAGAAGCTTGCAGGGAACATTAAGGCGGATTGCAAAAGTTTCTATAGGTATGTAAAGAGAAAAAGGTTGGTGAAGACAAACGTAGGTCCCCTGCAGTCAGAATCAGGGGAAGTCATAACGGGGAACAAAGAAATGGCGGATCAATTGAACAAGTACTTTGGTTCGGTATTCACTAAGGAGGATACAAACAACCTTCCGGATATAAAAGGGGTCAGAGGGTCTAGTAAGGAAGAGGAACTGAGGGAAATCTTTATTAGTCGGGAAATTGTGTTGGGGAAATTGATGGGATTGAAGGCAGATAAATCCTCAGGGCCTGATGGCCTGCATCCTAGAGTACTTAAGGAGGTGGCCTTGGAAATAGCGGATGCATTGACAGTCATTTTCCAACATTCCATTGACTCTGGATCAGTTCCTATGGAGTGGAGGGTAGCCAATGTAACCCCACTTTTTAAAAAAGGAGGGAGAGAGAAAACAGGGAATTATAGACCGGTCAGCCTGACCTCAGTAGTGGGTAAAATGATGGAATCAATTATTAAGGATGTCATAGCAGTGCATCTGGAAAATGGTGACATGATAGGTCCAAGTCAGCATGGATTTGTGAAAGGGAAATCATGCTTGACAAATCTTCTGGAATTTTTTGAGGATGTTTCCAGTAAAGTGGACAAAGGAGAACCAGTTGATGTGGTATATTTGGACTTTCAGAAGGCTTTCGACAAGGTCCCACACAAGAGATTAATGTGCAAAGTTAAAGCAAATGGGATTGGGGGTAGTGTGCTGACGTGGATTGAGAACTGGTTGTCAGACAGGAAGCAAAGAGTAGGAGTAAACGGGTACTTTTCAGAATGGCAGGCAGTGACTAGTGGAGTGCCGCAAGGTTCTGTGCTGGGGCCCCAGCTGTTTACATTGTACATTAATGATTTAGACGAGGGGATTAAATGCAGTATCTCCAAATTTGCGGATGATACTAAGTTGGGTGGCAGTGTGAGCTGCGAGGAGGATGCTATTAGGCTGCAGAGTGACTTGGATAGGTTAGGTGAGTGGGCAAATGCATGGCAGATGAAGTATAATGTGGATAAATGTGAGGTTATCCACTTTGGTGGTAAAAACAGAGAGACAGACTATTATCTGAATGGTGACAGATTAGGAAAAGGGAAGGTGCAACGAGACCTGGGTGTCATGGTACATCAGTCATTGAAGGTTGGCATGCAGGTACAGCAGGCGGTTAAGAAAGCAAATGGCATGTTGGCCTTCATATCGAGGGGATTTGAATACAGGGGCAGGAAGTGTTGCTACAGTTGTACAGGGCCTTGGTGAGGCCACACCTGGAGTATTGTGTACAGTTTTGGTCTCCTAACTTGAGGAAGGACATTCTTGCTATTGAGGGAGTGCAGCGAAGGTTCACCAGACTGATTCCCGGGATGGCGGGACTGACCTATCAAGAAAGATTGGATCAATTGGGCTTGTATTCACTGGAGTTCAGAAGAATGAGAGGGGACCTCATAGAAACGTTTAAAATTCTGACGGGTTTAGACAGGTTAGATGCAGAATGAATGTTCCCAATGTTGGGGAAGTCCAGAACCAGGGGTCACAGTCTGAGGATAAGGGGTAAGCCATTTAGGACCGAGATGAGGAGAAACTTCTTCACCCAGAGAGTGGTGAACCTGTGGAATTCTCTACCACAGAAAGTAGTTGAGGCCAATTCACTAAATATATTCAAAAGGGAGTTAGATGAAGTCCTTACTACTCGGGGGATCAAGGGTTATGGCGAGAAAGCAGGAAGGGGGTACTGAAGTTTCATGTTCAGCCATGAACTCATTGAATGGCGGTGCAGGCTAGAAGGGCTGAATGGCCTGCTCCTGCACCTATTTTCTATGTTTCTATGTTTCTATAAACCGGGAAATTAGCTCCAGAAATATCGTGATTAGCTTCAGAAAGAGGGAGAATCAAGTGCTCCAGAAACAGAGGACTTTCAGCTACAGATACAAGGTGATTAGATCCAGGAACAGTGGAATGTGCTCCATAAAGGGATGAATTTGTAACTCCACAGACTGTTAAATTAGCAGCTCGAGGAACAGTAGAATTAGCTCCAGAGACAGTGCAATTAGCTACAGAAACAGGGGAATTGTCTTTCGAAAGAGCAGAGTTAGCTCTCGAAAGAGGTGACTTAATTGTCCCTGCAGCAGGCTTTTTTTGAGAACGCACCATAAGCAGGACACTTCGAAGATATAATATATATAAATAATAGAACTTAAATAGGACAATTCGGTGCTTCATCAACTGCGCAATTTGGAGTTCCAGAAAATGGACAATTAGGAGTGCCAGAACAGCTCAGAATCTCCAGAAAGTAGGGAACTATGAATTCCAAGAACTATCGAATGTTCTCGACATACAAAGGTATTAGGTCCAGAAACAGTTGTATCAGCTACAGAAACAGAACAATTGCTTTCAGGAATAGTGAAATTAGGAGTCACAGAAATAGAGCAATTAGGAGCTGCAGGAACAGGGGAATTAGCGCAAAAACAAGGGAAATGGCGCCAAAAAAAGGGGAATTAGGTTTAGAAACTGTGCAGTTAAGTGTTGAAAGATGAAAAGTAGAAATTACCGAAACGACTAAATTAACAGCTCCAGAAACAGTGGAATTCGCTCCAGGAACAGGGCAATGGGGAGCAGCAGAAAGAGGGGAAGCGAGCTCCATGAAGACAGGAATAATCACAGTACAGCTTAATTAGCTGCAGAAACAGGGCAATGGGGAACGGTAGAAACAGGGGAAGCGAGCTGCAGGAACACAGGAATAATCATAGTACAGCGCAATTAGCTCCAGAAACTGGGGAATTTTAGAAAGAGCAGAGTTACCTCCAGAAAAGGTGAATTTTCTGTTCATGTTACAGGATCATTAGGAGAGCGTACCACAAACAGGACAATTCCAAGCCATATCTATCGGCAAACCAGAAGAAACATAAAAAGGACAATTATTGGAGCTCCAGAAAAAGGGAAATTTGGATCTCCAAAGGAATTTTCACTAGAAATGTTAGCATTAGATAGAAAAACAGTCGAATTAGCAACAGAAACAGGGGAGCTACCTCGAGAACGGATGAATTAGGAGATCCACAATTTGGGATATGAGGAACTCCAGAAAAACACATGAGCTCCAGAGACAGGGGAATTAGTTCCAGGATCAGTGGAAGAAGGAGCAGCAGAGAGGGGCATTAGGAGTTCCAGGAATACTGGAATCATCTTCAGAAACAGGGTAATTGTGTTGAGAAAGAGCAGAGTTAGCTCTACAAAGAGGCGACTTAGCTGTCCCTGCAGCAGGGGATTTATGAAAGCGCACCATAAGCAGGAGATTTTCAAGATATATATATATATATATAATTAATAGTCACTTAAATAGGACAATAAGGTGCTTCATCATCAGTGCAATTTGGAGCTCCAGAAAAAGGACAATTTGGAGCTGCGCAAGCAACTCAGAATCTGCAGAAAGTGGAGAACAAGGATTCCAAAAACTATCGAATTTGTTCTGCAAGCATAGGTATTAGGTTCAGTAACAGCGGAATTAGCTACAGAACAGAGGAATTCCCACCAGGAACACGGACATTAGGAGTCACAGAAAGAGAGCAACAAGGAGCTGCAGTAACAGGGGAAGTCGCGCAGAAACAAGGGAATTAGCGCCAGAAACAAGGGAATTAGGTCTCGAAAATGTGTAATTAGGTCTTGAAAGTAGAAAGTAGGAGTTATCGAAACTAGTAAATTAGAAGCTACAGAAACAGTAGGAATTCGCTCCAGAAACAGAGCACTGGGGAGCTGCAGATACATGGGATGTGAGCTCAGGAGCACAGGAAAAATTAATAAGAACATAAGAACATAGAAATTAGGAACAGGAGTAGGCCATCTAGCCCCTCGAGCCTGCTCCGCCATTCAGCAAGATCATGGCTGATCTGGCCGTGGACTCAGCTCCACTTACCTGCCCGCTCCCCATAAACCTTAATTCCCTTATTGGACTTCTGTGACTTGAGTCCCTTATCGGTGACTTGAATATATTCAATGAGCTAGCCTCAATTGCTTCCCTGGACCGAGAATTCCACAGATTCACAACACTCTGGGAGAAGAAATTCCTTCTCAACTCGGTTTTAAATTGGCTCCGCCGTATTTTGGGGCTGTGCCACCGAGTTCTAGTTACCCCGACCAGAACAGAAAACTTCTCTGCTTCCATCTTGTCTATCCCTTTCATTATTTTAAATGATTCTGCAAGATCACCCCTCATCCTTCTGAACTCCAACGAGTAAAGACCCAGTGTACTCATTATATCATCATAAGTTAACCCCCTCATCTCCGGAATCAGGCAAGTGAATCGTCTCTGTACCCCCTCCAAAGCGAGTATATCCTTCCTTAAGTAAGTTGACCAAAACTGCACGCAGTACTCCAGGTGCGGCCTCACCAATACCATATACAGTTGCAGAAGGACCTCCCTGCTTTTGTACTCCATCCCTCTCGCAATGAAGGCCAACATTCCATTCGCCTTCCTGATTACCTGCTGCACTTGCAAACTAACTTTTTGGGATTGATGCACAAGGACACCCAGGTCCCTCTGCACCTCAGCATGTTGTAATTTTTCCCCATTCAAATAATATTCCCTTTTACTTTTTTTTTCCCAAGGTGGATGACCTCACATTTTCCGACATTGTATTCCATCTGCCTAACCTTTGCCCATTCGCTTAACTGATCTAAATCTCTTTGCAGCCTTTCTGTGTCCTCTACACAACCCGCTTTCCCACTAATCTTTGTGTCATCTGCAAATTGTTTACACTACACTCTGTCCCCTCTGCAAGGTCTTCTATATATATTGTAAACAGTTGTGGTCGCAGCACCGATCCCTGTGGCACACCACTAACCACCGATTTCCAATCCGAAAAGGACCCATTTATTCCGACTCTCTGCTTTCTGTTAGCCAGCCAATTCCCGATTCATGCTAATACATTTCCTCTGACTCCGCGTACCTTTATCTTCTGCAGTAACCTTTTGTGTGGCACGTTATCGAATAGCTTTTGCAAATCTAAATACAACACATCCGTCGTTACACCTCTATCCGCCATGTTCGTTATACCCTCAAAGAATTCCAGTAAATTAGTTAAACATGATTTTCCCTTCATGAATCCATGCTGCGCCTGCTTGATTGCACTATTTCTGTCTAGATGTCCCTATATATCTTCCTTAATGATAGGTTCAAGCATTTTCCACACTATAGCCGTTAAACTAACCGGCCTATAGTTACCTGCCTTTTGTCTGCCCCCTTTTATAAACAGAGGCGTTGAATTAGCTGCTTTCCAATCCGCTGGTACCTCCCCAGAGTCCAGAGAATCTTAGTAGATTATAATGATGCATCTGCTATAACTTCAGCCATTTTATTAATACCCTGGGATGCATTTCATCAGGACCAGGGGTCTTTTCTACCTTGAGTCGCATTAGCCTGTCCAGCACTACCCCCTAGTGATAGAGATTGTCTCAAAGGTCCTCCTTTCCCACATTCCTGTGACCAGCAATGTTTGGCATGCTTCTTGTGTCTTCCACTGTGAAGACCGAAGCAACATAATTGCTGAAGGTCTCAGCCATTTCCACATTTGCCATTATTAAATCCCTTTCTCAACTTCCTTTCTCATCATCTCATCCCCCTTCTCATATTCAATGTACAGATTAATTTGATCCAGAAACAGGGCAATGGGCAGCTGCAGAAGCATGGGAAGAGACCTCGAAGAACACAGTAATAATCACAGTACAGCGCAATTAGCTCCAGAAACAGGGGAATTACGTTTAGAAAAAGCATAGTTACCTCCAGCAATGGTGAATTTTCTATTCATTTTGCAGGGTCATTAGGAGAGCGCACCATAAACAGGACAATTTGGAGCCATATATATCGGCAAACTACAAGAAATGTAGAAAGGACAATTATGTGCTTGATAAACTGCGGAATTTGGAGCTCCAGAAAGAATTAAGAGCTCCACAAGAATTTTCCCCAGACAAAAAAATATATTAGCTTCAGAAACTGTTGAATTAACAAAAGAAACATGGGAGCTACCTCTAGAAAAGGATGCATTAGGAGATCCACAATCTTGGATATTATGAACTCCAGAAAAAATATGAGCTGCACAAACAGGGAAATTAGCTCCTGGAACATGGGAATTAGGAGCTGCAGAGAGGGGAATTAGGAATTCCAGGAATACTGGAATTAGATCGGAGACTAGAGTCTTGGCTCCAGAAACAGGGGATTTATGTTTAGAAAGAGAAGAGTTAGCTCTAGAAAGAAGTGAATTAGCAGCAGGGGAATTAGGAAAGTGCACCATAAACTGGACATTTTGTACATATACATATATATATATAAAACTATTAGACACTTAAATAGGACAATTAGGTGCTTCATCAACAGTGCAATTTGGAGCTCCAGAAAAAGGACAATTTGGGGCTCCACATACAACTCAGAATCTCCAGAAAGAGGGGAACTAGGACTTCCACAAACCATGGATATCTTTCCAGAAAAAAAGGTAGTAGAAACATAGAAACATAGAAAATATGTGAAGGAGTAGGCCGGTCGGCTGATCATTCACCGCAGTACCGCTGTCCTTTTTTCTTTTAATACCACTTGATCCCTTTAACCATAAGTCTCATATCTAACTCCACTTGAATATATCCAATGAACTCGCATCAACAACTCTCTGCGGTAGAGAATTCCACAGATTAACAACTCTCTGAGTTAAGATGATTCTCCTCATCTCAGTCCTAACGGTCTTACCCCTTATCCTTAGACTCTGTCCCATGGGTCTGGACTTCGCCAACATCAGGAACACTCTTCTTGCATCTAACCTGTCCAGCCCCGTCACAATATTTTACGTTTATATGAGATCCCCTCTCATCCTTCTAAACTTCAGTGAATACATGCTCAGATGATCCATCTCTCTCTTCATATGTCAGTCCTGCCATCCCAGGAATCAGTCTGGTGAACCTTCCCTGCACTCCCTCAATAGCAAGAACGTCTTTCCTCACGTTAGGAGACCAAAACTGAACACAATACCTCAGGTGAAGCTTCACCAAAGCCCTGTAAATCTGCAGAAATACCTCCCTGCTCCTATACTCAAATCCCCTTGATATGAAGGCCAACACTCCATTTGCCTTCTTCACCGCAGGCTGCATCTGCATGCCAACTTTCATTAACTGAACTACCATGACACACAGGTCTCGTCCCACCTCCTGTTTTCCTAATCTGTCGCAATTCAGATAATATTGTGACTTCGTGTTTTTTTCACCAAAGTGGATAATCTCACATTTATCCACTTTATGCTGCCTATGCCATGCATTTGGCCACTCACGTTACCTGTCCAAATCACTCTTCACCCTCTTAGCATCCTCCACACAGCTCACACCGCCACCCTGCTTAGTGTCATCTGCAAAATTTGAGATGTTACACTCAATGCCTTCATCCAGATCATTGATGTGTATTGTAAATAGCTGGGGTCGCAGCAGTGAGCCCTGCGACAGTCCACCATTCACTGTCTGCCATTCTGAAAAGGTGCCGTGTATCCCGACTCTCTGCTTTCTGTCTGCCAACCAGTTCTCTATTCACGTCAATAGTATGTGCTTTAAATTTGCACACCAATCTCTTGTGTGCGAAATTGTCAAAAGACTTTTCTAAGTACAAATACACCATCCACTGGTTCTCCCTTGTCCACTCCACTAGTTACAACCTCAAAAAATTATTTGATTTGTCAAGCATGATTTCCCCTTCATAAATCCATGCTGACCTGGACCGATCCTGTCACTGCTTTCCAAGTGTGCTGCAACTTCGTTTTTAATAATTGATTCCAACTTTTTCCCCACTACTGATGTCAGGCTAAGCGGTCTATAATTAACTGTTTTCTCGTTCCCTCCTTTTTTTTAGCACAAGAAACAGTTGAATTACCAAAGAAACAGGAGAATTTCCTGCAGGAAGAGCGAAATTAGGAGTCGCAGAAAGAGGGGAAGTAGGTGCTCCAGGAATAGGGGAATTTTCGCCAGAAACAGGGGAATTATGTCTAGAAACTGGAATAAGTCTTGAAAGATGAACGTAGGAGTTATAGATCTGGTAAATGTGCAGCTCCAGAATCAGTGAAATTCACGGGAGAGTCAGGGCAATGGGAAACTGCAGAAACAAGGGAAGCGAGATCCAGGAACACAGGAATAATCACAGTACAGCGCAATTAGCTCCAGAAACAAGGGAATTACATTTAGAAAGAGGAGAGTTACCTCCAGAAATGTTGAATTGTCTGTTCATGTTATAGGGTAATTAGGAGAGCGCACCATAAACAGATCAATTCGGAGCCATATATGTCGTCAAATTACTAGACACGTAAAAAGGACAATGATGTGCTTCATAAACAGCACATGTTGGAGCTCCAGACAAAAGGGAAATTAGGAGATCCAGAGGAATTTTCCCCAGAAAAATCGGTAGCTCCAGAAACAGTGAATTAGCAACAGAAACAGTGGATTGAGCTCCAGAAACAAATGCATTAGGAGATCCACAATGTGGGATATTCGGAGCTGCAGAAAAAGATGAGCTCCAGAAGCAGGGGAAGTCGCTCCTGGAACAGGGGAATTAGGAGTTCCAGGAATACTGGAATTAGTTCAGAAACAAGAGTATTAGCTCCAGAAACAGGCGAAATAGAACTCGAAAGATGAGCATTAGGAGGTCCAGAAACTGCCGGATTGAGCGCTGCAGAAACTGAGGAATTATGAGCTCCAGAAACACAGGAATGTTTCTAACACAGCGGAAGTAGTTCTAGAAACAAAGGAATAACATTTAGAAAGAGAAATGTTGGCTTATGAAACAGGTCAACTAGCTATTCCTGTAGCAGTGGATTTAGGAGAGCGCACCATAAGCAGAATAATTCGGGGCCAAATATATCGGGAAATGCTAGCAACATAAAAAGCACAATTAGGTGTTTCATAAACAGCGCAATTTGAAGCTCCAGAAACAGGGGAATTAGGAACGTCACAAACAATTGGAATAGCTCCAGAAACAGGGTAAATAAGACGAGCATAACCTGGGGTAGAAGGAACTTCAGCAACAGCCACACTGGAAACTCCAGTACGATGGTATTTAGCAGCTGCAACAGCATTAAAACTAACCCCGGAATAATGGAAATATTTCCAGAAATAGAGGGAGTGGGATATCCTTAATTTCAAGATTTAATTCCGTAAACCAGGGAACTACCTCCTGAAATATTGGAGTAAACACACACTGGGTAATTAAGTGCACCTGAAACAGAAGAATGAGGAGTTCCAGAAAGCGGTCAATTATGTCGCGATTTGCTAAAGAAAGTGAGAGAATCAGGTGCTCCAGAAACAGAGAACATTTCAGCTACAGTTGCGAGGTCATTAGCCCCTGGAACAAGGGAATTGTGTTTACAAAGAGCAGAGTTAGCTCTAGAAGGAGGTCTTTGCAGCAGGGGAGTTAGGAGAGCGCACCATCAACAAGACATTTCGGAGATATATAGATATATATGTATAAAACCAGTAGACACTTAAATACGATAATTAGTTGCTTCAGAAAAAGGTCAAAAATTAGCTCTGCAAACAATTAAAAATCTCCAGAAAGAGGGGGACGAGTATCTCGAGAAACTATCGGATTTTCTCCGGCAAAAAAGATATTAGCTCCAGATACAGCTGAATTAGCTACAGAAACAGGAGAATTCCCCCCAAGAACAGCGGAATTAGGAGCCACAGAAAGTGGGGAAGTAGTAGCTCCAGGAACACGGGAATTAGCGAAGAAATAAGATAATTAGCGCCAGAAACAAGGGAATGAATTCGAGAAACTGAGAATTAGGTCTTGAAAGATGAAACGTTGGAGTTTCAGAAACTGGTAAATTAACATCGCCAGAAACAGTGAATTAGCTCCAGAAACATGGCAATGAGGAGCTGCAGAAACAGAGGAAGCGAGCTCCAGGAACACAGGAATGATCAACGTACAGAGCAATGATCTCCAGAAACAGGCCAATTGGGTTTAGAAAGAGGAGAGTTACCTCAAGAAAAGGGGAATTTTCTGTTCATGTTAACGGGTCATTAGGAGAGCGCACTATAAACAGGACAATTCGGAGCCATATATATCAGCAAACTACTAGATCCGTAAAAAAGACAAGTATGCGCGTCATAAACTGCACAATTTGGAGCACCAAAAAAAGGAAATTAGTAGCTCCACAGGAATCTTCCTCAGAAAAAACATATTAGATCCGGAAACCGTTGATTTAGGACCAGAAACAGAGGAGTTACCTCCAGAAACAGATGCAATATGATATCCACAATCTTGATATTAGGAACTCGAGAAAAAACATGAGTTCCAGAAACAGGGGTATTAACTCCAGGAACAGGGGAATTATATCTAGAAAGTTGAGAAATAGGAGTTACAGAAACTGTCGAATTGGGCGCTGCAGATACTGGGGAATTAGGTACTCCAGAAACAAGGAAATGTGTTCAATGCAGAGGAAGCAGATCCCGAAACAAAGGAATTACATTTAGAAAGAGGAGTGTTTGCTCAAAAACAGGTAAATTGGCTCGCTTTCGCTCTCTCTCTCTCTCTCTCTCTCTTTCCCTCTCTCTCTCACACACTCTCACTTTCTCTCTCTCTCCTGCTCCATCTCTCTCTTCCTCTTTCTCTCCCTCTCTCTCTCTCTCTCTTTCTCTCTCTCTCTTTCTCTCTCACCCTCTATCTCCTGATCCCACGCCCCTCTATCTCTCTCTCTCCACTGCACGCTGCCTATTTGTCTCCAGTTGCTCTTCTTGTTGATAAAATCTGTAATGTTTAAATTTTCTTAAAATATCGTAATGACCTACCGACTGAAAGTCATAAGAAGATAAGAACATAACAAAAGAATTAGGAACAGTAGTAGGTCATCTGCCCTCTCGAGCCTGTTCCGCCATTCAATAAGATCATGGCTGATCAGCCCGTGGACTCAGCTTCACTTACCCGCCCGCTCCCCGTAACCCTTAATTCCCTTATTGGTTATAAATGTATCTATCTGTGACTTGAATACATTCAATGAGCTAGCCTCAACTGCTTCCTTGGGCAGATAAATCCACAGATTCACAACCCTCTTGAAGAAGTAATTCCTTCTCAACTCGGTTTTAAATTGGCTCCCCCGTATTTTGAGGCTTTGAGCCCTCGTTCTGCTCTCCACTAACAGTGGAAACAACCTCCCCGCCTCTATCTTGTCGATCTCTTTCATTATTTTAAATGTTTCTATAAGATCACCCCTCATCATTCTGAACTCCAACGAGTAAAGATCCAGTCTACTCAATCTAGCATCATAAGGTAACCCCCTCATCACTGGAATCAGCCTAGTGAATCGTCTCTGCACCCCCTCCAAAGCCAGTATATCCTTCCTTAAGTAAGGTGACCAAAACTGCATGCAGTACTCCAGGTGCGGCCTTACCAATACCCTATACAGATGCAGCAGGACCTCCCTGCTTTTATACTCTATCCCTCTCACAATGAAGGCCAACAATCCATTCGCCTTCCAGATTACCTGCTGCACCTGCAAACTAACTTTTTGGGATTCATGCACAAGGACCCCCAGGTCCCTGTGCACGGCAGCATGTTGTAATTTCTCCCCATTCAAATAATATTCCCTTTTACTGTTTTTGTTTCTCAAGGTGGATGACCTCACACTTTCCGACATTGTATTCAATCTGCCAAACCTTAGCCCATTCGCTTAACCGATCTAAATCTCTTTGTAGCATTGCTGTGTCCTCTGCACAATCCGCTTTCCCACTAATCATTGTGTCATCTGCAAATTTTGTGACAATACACTCTGGCCCCTCTTCCAGGTCATCGATGTATATTGCAAACAGTTGTGGTCCCAGCACCGAAGCCTGTGGCACACCACGAAACACTGATTTCCAACCCGAAAAGGACCAATTTATCCCGACTCTCTGCTTTCTGTTCTCCTGGCAATGCTCTATCCATGCTAATACATTTCCTCTGACTCCACGTACATTTACCTTCTGCAGTAACCTTTTGTGTGGCAACTTATCGAATGCCTTTTGAAAATCTAAATACACAACACCCGTCGGTACACCTCTATCCACCATGCTCGTTATATCCTCAAAGAATTCCAGTAAATTAGTTACTCATGATTTACCCTTCATGAACCCATGCTGCGTCTGCTTGATTGCACTATTCCTATCGAGATGTGCCGCTATTTCTTCCTTAATGATAGTTTCAAGCATTTTCCCCACTACAGATGTTAAAATAACCGGCCTATTATTTCCTGCCTTTTGTCTGCCCTCTTTTTTAAACAGAGGCCTTACATTAGTTGCTTTCCAATCCGCTGGTACCTCCCCAGAGTCCAGAGAATTTTGGTAGATTATACCGAATGCACCTGCTGTAACTTCCGCTATCTATTTTAATACCCTGGGATGCATTTCATCAGGACCAGGGGACTTGTCTACATTGAGTCCCATTAGCTTGTCCAGCACTACCCCCCTAGTGATAGTGATTGTCTCAAGGTCCTCCCTTCCCACTTTCCCGTGACCAGCAATTTTTGGCATGGTTTCCACTGTGAAGACCGAAGAAAAGTAATTGTTTAAGGTCTCAGACATTTCCACATTTACCATTATTAAATCCCCTTCTCCTCTTCTAAGGGACCAACATTTATTTTAGTTATTCTTTTCCGTTTTATATATCTGTAAAAGCTTTAACTGTCTGCTTTTATGTCTTGCGCAAGTTTACCTTCGTAATCTATCTTTCCTTTCTTTATAGCTTGTTTAGTCATTCTTTGCTGTTGTTTTAAATTTTCCCAATCTTCTAGTTTCCCACTAACCTTGGCCACCTTATACGCAATTGTCTTTAATTTGGTACCCTCCTTTATTTCCTTGGTTATCCACGGCTGGTTATCCCTTCTCTTACCGCCCTTCTTTTTCACTGGAATATATTTTTGTTGCGCACTATGAAAGAGCTCTGTAAAAGTCCTCCACTGTTCCTCAATTGTGCCATCGTTTAGTCTGTGTTTGCAGTCTACTTTCGTCAACTCTGCCCACATCCCTCTGTAGTCCCCTTTGTTTAAGCAAAGTACGCTCGTTTTTGACACAACTTCCTCCCTCTCAATCTGTATTACAAATTCAACCATACTGTGATCACTCATTCCGAGAGGATCTTTTACACAGGGATCGTTTATTTTTCCGGTGTCATTACACAGGACCAGATCTAAGATAGCTTGCTCTCTTTTAGGTTCTTAACATGCTGTTCTAAGAAACAATCCCGTGTGCATTCTATGAATTCCTCCTCCAGGCTACTCCGTGCGATTTGATTTGACCTATCGATATGTAGATTACAATCCCCCATGACTACTGCCGTTCCTTTTTCACATGCCTTCTTTATTCCCTTGATTATTGCCCGCCCCACAGTGAAGTTATTATTTGGGGTCCTATAGACTACACCCAACAGTGACTTTTTCCCCTTACTATCTCTAATCTCCACCCACAATGATTCAACATTTTGTTCATTAGAGCCAATATCGACTCTCACAACAGCCCTGATATCATCCTTTATTAACAGGGCTACCCCACCTCCTTGCACTTCTTGTATATCTTTCCGAATCGTCAGATACCCTGTATGTTTAATTCCCAGTCTTGGCCACCCTGAAACCATGGTAATTGGAAAAGTGTATAATAGTGTCAACCAGATTCAGCATTGCTTTGTGAACATTAAATCACGTTTGACAAATTTTCTGGAGTTCTTTGAGGATTGAGTGGAATGTAGCCAATTTTGGCGATGATACAAAGAGGGTGGGAAAGCAAATTGTGAGGAGGAAACAAAAATCAGCAAAGCAAGATAAACAGGATAAGCAAGTGGACAAAAATTTGGCAGATGGAGTATAATGTGGGAATGACTGAGTTATGCATTTTTGCATGACACAAAAAGTTAATTATTATTTAAATCCGAGAACCTAAAAAAAGTTGCAATTCAGAGGAACCTGGGAGTCCTTGTGCATGATAAATAAAATGTTCGTTGTCAGTTCCAGCAAATAATCAAGAAGGAAAATAGAGTGTTATTTTTTTATTGCATGAGGGTGAGTATGAATGCAGGGAAGTCCTGGAACAACTGCACAGGGTATTGGTGCGGCCACACCTAGAGCACTGGGTGCAAATTTTCTCTCCTAATTTATGGGAGGATATGCTTGCAGTTCAGGGAAGGTTCACTAGAATGATTCCTGAAATGAGCAGATGTGAAAAACGGATAATTTTTTGGGGCATATGGTCATTACAGTTTCGAATAATGAGAGCAGATCTTATTGAAGCCTATAACATCCTGGTGAGGCTCGACAAGATGGATGCAGAGAGGATGTTTCCACTCGATGTGGAATCCAGAAAGAGGCTATATTGTTTAAGTATAACGGGTCGCCCATTTAAAACTGAGATGAGGAGGAAGTTATTTTCTGAAAGAGTAGGAAATATGTGGAATTATCTGCCGCAGAGAGCTGTGGAGAATGGGTCATTGAACAGAGTTAAGGTAGAGATAGACAATTTCTGTTCCATAATGCATTGAAGGATTATTAGCATCGGGCAATGAATTGGTGCTGAGCCCATGGTCAAAACAGCCATGATCTTATTTAATTGCGGACAGGTTCGTCGGGCCGAATGGCCTGCCCCTGCACCAAAATCTTAAGTTCTAGCTTTCTTATGTCGGACCCCGGCCTATAATTTCGTCTTGGCCTGGGGTGCAAAAAGTGCGGTATCAGATAATTTACTGCAAAGTAACTGAATATCACGCGCTGCATATAAAGAGAGGCGATTTTGCGCCACCGTCAGAAAGGATTTTCTGGGCCATATGACGCATATTTCCTATTGTGGAGGTTAAGAATTATAACTGAGTGCAGTGAAGGTAGCGAGTAAAGATTGCCACAGACATATCAGCCAAATAATTAATGTGCAGGATATTGTTGATGTAGATGGGTGGTTCAATGTGCAGAATCATGGACACAGCAATTGTGACTCCCCAGCAAAGGCTGAATATGTCATCGGATGCAATGTTATGACTAGGTTGCTGCAGCTTGCTGTGCAAATGGCAGAGAATGGATGCAGGGACGCTGTCTACGAAGAACCAGATATAACTTTGCAATTACCAAGTTTAAAACGAGAGAAGAGGTTCATGAGGAAGAGGAGAGTTACCAAGCGGCTGGCATGATATTGCCCATGTTCTGCTGACACCCAGATCGAATTTTTACGACAGTCTCTCTCCGCTTCGACATTTGCTATTTCATCTTTGAGGCTGAGATCGCTATACACCGACTGCCAGAGGTTAGGTGAAAGGGAACATATGGTTGGGGGAGATGGTTACTACTAGTGAATAACAGGTGAAAGTTACCCTAGTCAGTGTGTCTGTGTGGAACAGCTGCGACATATTGTTGAACCCACATTTCTTTCAGAAGTCAAATATAGGTCTAGTACAGGCAGAAACTGAATAAAGAAATTGAAGAACTATTAAATGAATACTTCGATACTGTCTTCATGGAAAAGGACATACATAACGGCCCAGAAATGCTGGGGAACGAAGAGACTAGTGAACAAGAGGAATAAAAGAAAAGCTTATTGCTAAGAAAATATTGCTGGGAAAACTAATGGGATTAAAGGCTGATAAATATCCAGGGCCTGATGATCAGCGTCCCAGAGTAATAAAAGAGGTAGCTATGGAAATCATGAATGCATTGTTTGTCATCTTCCAACATTCTGCAGTTTGTGGAACAGTTCCTGCAGATTGCGGGGTGGCAAAAGTAACCCCACAATTCAAAAAATGTGGGAGAAGAAAACAGGCAACTACAGACCGGTTAGCATGACATCAGTAGTAGGGAAAATGCTGGAGTCTAAACAAAGGATGTGATAATTGCATACTTAGATAATATGAACGGGATTAAACAAAGTCAAATGGATATATGAAATGAAAATCAAGTTTCATAGACCTACTGGAGTTATTTGGGAATGTAACAGATACAATCGATAAGGGAAAACCAAAGGATATAGTGTATTTGGAATTTCAGATGGTCTTTGAAAAACTCCCACATAAGTGATTAGTGTGCAACATTAAATCACATAGGATTGATGGCAATGTTTTGCATGGATTGTAAATTGGTCAACTGACAGGTAACAGAGAGTAGGAGTAAACGGGTCTTTTTCAGGGGGGCGGGCAGTGACTAGTTGGGTAACACAGAGATCAGTACTTGTGCCCCAGCTATTCACAATATATATCAATGACTTCGATGAGGGAACCAAATGCATTATTTTAAAGTTTGCTGACGACATAAAACTACGTAGGATTTTGAGTTGTGAGGAACATGCAAAGACGTTGCAAGTCGATTTAGATAGGTTTAGTGCGTGGGCAAACACATGACAGATGCAATATAACGTGGATAAAATAAAAGTTATTCACTTTCTTAGGAAAACCATCAGGACAAATATCAGTTTAATACTGAAGGCTTGGGAAGTGTCGATGTACAGAGAGACCTGGGTGTCCTTGTACACGAGTTATCGATAGCAAACATGCAGGTGCAGCCAGCACTTAAGAAGGCAAATGGTATGTTGTCCTTCATGCAAGAGGATTTGAGCGCAGGAGCATTGATGTTTTACTGCAGTTATACAGGGCCTTCGCAAGACCGCTCCTGGATTATTGTATGAAGTTTTCGTCTCCTTACCTAGGAAAGTATATAATTGCCATAGAGGGAGTGCAACGAAGGTTCACCAGACTGATTCCAGGGATGGCAGGACTGTCATATGAGGAGAGATTGGGTTAACTGGGCCAATATTCACTGGAGTTTAGAAAAATGAGAGGGGATCTCGTTGAAACGTATATCATTCTGACTCGTTTGGATAAACTGGATACGGAGAGTATGTTTCCGCTGGCTGGGTAGTCAAGACAAGGGTTCACAGTCTCAGGTTATGGGGTAGGAACTTTTGCACCGAGATGATGAAAAGAAATCACTCAAAAGATGGTGAACCTGTGGAATTCTCGAGCAAAGAAGGCTGTGGATGTCAAGTCACTGAATATATATTGAGCAGAGAGCTGGATAGATTTCTAGAAATAAAAGGCATCAAGGGGTTTCTCGACAAAGCGGTTTTGTGGCAGAGGATAAGCTCTGATATTTTGAATGGCGGTGCAGGCAAGAAGGGCCGAATGGCCTACTACTGCTCCTATTTTCTATGTTTCCAGAAGCACACACCCTACAGAGCAAGAATCAAAATCAGACCCACAGCAGAGCCAAAACCAGTTTCCAGCGCCATTTTTCTAAATGTCATGAATGTTCACGTTGGAACCAAGCTATCAAACAGCTTCTACAAAGAATCAAGAATATGCCGCTTGAGGGAGGACAACAAATGTCACTGGACAGCTAGCCTATCTAAAGTGAGCTCCAGAATAAACGTTGTAATTTGAATGATTGAGGTGGCATCACAGAATGTTGCAGCACAGACATAGCTGAATCGGCCCATGGTGCCCGAGCCGGCTCTTTGAAAGAGATATCCAATTTTTCCCATTCCCCTGTCCCTTCCCATTTGTTCTGCAATTTCGATTTTGTTGTAGCCTTTCAGTTAACGTTTGAAAGTTCCTCTTGAATCTGCCTTCGAAATCCTTTCAGGCAGCACTTTCCAGATCCTAACAACTCGATTCAACTCGCTATATCAAAGAACATCTCATCTTCGCCTTGGTTCTGTTGCCAAACGACTTTAATCTTTATCCATTGGTTACTCACAATCCTGCCTATGGAAACAGTTTCACCTTATCTAGTCGTTGAAGACCTTTCATAATTTTGAACTGTACTATTAATTCCCCCCATATCCTTCTCTGCTCGAAGTTGTACCATTCCATATAACATCATGGAGCGTTTCTAAAACTCACGATCATTGTTCAGCGATTATTTAGTTTTGAGCATTTACGAAAACATTGCTCAGTTACTGACACATTGTCGCACAGTGTATTCCCAATGAAAAACACTAATTCAGTGCCACAGAAGAAAGCTATCAGTAAGTTGACAGGGGTTTGTCATGCCGGTGATGTCACAGTGCACCTTGATAAATATGGTGCAGTGCAAACTCAATGTATTAATTGAGTTTGGTCGATGTGTTAATTGCCTCATTAATTGATACCGTCATTGGATTTTAACCATGGTTCTGGAACCTCTCTAGTGTTTAATTATTCTAGTTGGCAGCAGAAATATTAGAGACAGTGTGGAAATTAATCAGTTCCATTATGTTAGTTTCATTCTGAATGATCACTGAGTCAAATTTGGAGAGAAACAGATGAGCTAAAGTTTTAGGTGCAGGTCTTGGTCAGGACATTCAGCTCGCTACCCAGACGTCGACAGACTTCCTGTTTGTTTCCAACATCTGACCCTTCTGTGCTTTTCGCTTGCAGGGTTAAAATTACCTTTTACAAAATATAGTCGGCTGAAATGCTATTGCTTCACAGTCTCTTCTTTATCCTAGATGTTGAGGTGATCCGTGAAGAAGTATAGGACAAAACTAGTGAATCGAACCTTTAATCGGTATTGTAGAAGTTAACTCATTCGGCGTTTACTGCATTCGTTCTTCCTTCAGTACATGAATAAATAGCAAACAATTGATTAGAAACTCTTTGACTGGTAGCGATATATGTGCGTGGCAACATCAGCTGCCTCTTTTAAGCCCTGCCTGACAATCAACTCTATTTCAGACAATGGCGATGAATATCATGCGCTTCATATACCGGGGGACCGATCCGATATCGTCCGATTTGAGCCACCAGCCGAGACGAATTTCAAAGCCAATGCACCTGAATATTGGGCGGGGTGTAAACCGGACGGCTGACGCGTTCCATCCATGTCGAATTGATACATCTGAATGTCATTTTTGCACCTGTTCTAATCATAGAAACATAGCAATTTATGGCACAGAAGGAGGCCATTCGGCCTATGTTTACTGCGCAGGCGGCAGAAAACCCCATCCAGGCTAAACGTACTTCTAAGCACTTTTTCTATAGCCCTGTGCGTTACAGCAGTTTAAATGCATATACAAGCACTCGTTTTAACTGATTGGGTTTTCTGCCTCTACCACTTTTCAGGAAGTGAGTTCCAGACCCCGTCACCCTACAGGCGAAAAATATTCCCCTCCACTCCGCTCCAAACATTCGACAAATGACACTAAATCTATGTACCTGGTTATTGACCTCTCTGCTACGGGAAAAATGTCATCTCTATCCATTGTGTCTAGACTACTCAGAACTTTTTACATATCAACAAACCTTCACCGGTCTGCTCTGTTCCAAATAAAAGAAACCCAACCTATCGAATCATCGCAAAATATTTACAGTCCTGGCAAATCATTTATAATCTCTGTAACCTCTCTCACACAATCACATCTTTCCTGGAATGTGGAAACCAAAACGTCGCGAGATACTCTAGCTGTATTGTATTAAACCTTCAAGCAGAACCTCCCTGCTCTTTAAATCTATGACTCGGATAATTAAAAAACATATGTATATCACATGTGCCTTCTTATTCAACTTTGCACTGTCCTGCTACATTCAGGAGTATATGGACATGAACTCCAAGGTCTCTGCGTTCCTCTGCACTTCTCAGTATTTGTGTATTTCCTTGTCAGCCTTCCCCAAATGCATTAACGCAAACTTCTCCGGATTTATTTTCATTTACAACGTTTCTGCCTAGCTCATCATTCCACTGTATCTTCCTGCAGTCCACAGCTTTCTTCCTCAATATTAACTGCAAAGCCAAATTCTGCATCATTTGCAAACTTGATTATGCCTATTACTTCGAAATCTAAATCACTGATATATGCGACAGAAGGAACGTAGTATTCATCCTGGCGGAACCACATTGGAAACAGCCTTGCATTCGCAACAACACGCGTCGATCATTACCTTTTGCTTCCTGCCACTGAGTGAATGTTGGATCCAACATACGTTTCCTTTCATCCCGTGGTCTTTTAATTTTCTGACCTGTTTATCATGTATATCCTTGTCAAAAGCCTTACTGAAAACATGTGTACTACATCAAATGCACTACGCTGATTGAAACTACTCGATATCTTCTCAAAAGATTCAATCACGTTAGTCAGATGCGACCTTGCCTTAATATTACGTATTAAATGCGCTTCATCCAACAATGTATTTCTAAATTGAGTTGATGTTTTACAATAATATTGCCAACAGAGATTATTCTGACTGTCATATAATTGCTGGGTCTACCCCTTCCTACCGTTTAAAATACTTCCTTCTCTGTCCTTCAATAAAATAGCTGATGCAGCCTACAAATGAAACAGAAACACATTTAACTGGGATCGGATGAACAAAATAACACTTTGAATCGAAGTTACCTCTTACAGCTATATTTGCAAGATAACTCCGATCTGATGTTATCGCTTTCCCCGCACATCCACTTCATGCAGACAGGTATAATTTCCTCCTTTAGTGTGATCTATATTCCTGATGGTGATGGTGACAGATTTGCTCCCTGCAGCTGTAAGCTGGCAATCCATGTAATTTGCTTCTCCTTCCCTGTAAAAGCAACATGTGAGGGCAGGAATGTCCCGGGGGATATTACACTGTCATCCACAGAAATAATTGTTTTTTGACGGCCTGTAAATGGAAACAAATAGTCGCGACAATCGACTTCAAATGCAACACAAACTTACTTTCCGAACTGTAATATGAATGACCTACGCTTCGGTATACAGGACATAAATATGCAGATAACAGCAAAGAACAATTGGAGTTTAGTAACATACTGAAAGCCTTGCACTCCGGGACTGCAGTGGTGTCCTTCCGCATTATTTTGCAGGGGCCAGAGCTCCAGCTCTTATACTCCTGCTGTAGGAGGTCGGTGCGGCAGAGCTAGTTGCCTGACCCTTGCAAAAGAATAAAGCATCAGCTCTGTCAAACTCGTGCCGTCGCTGATGTGCAACGGTCAGCAGACATAAAAAGAATCCACGCACAGGCATCTTCCACTCGTGGACTTCATATCTGGAATAACGGAACCTTCATTTAAATATCTGCGAACTCCTTCCCTTTGGTGTGGAAGCATGTCAAACTCGTTCGAGGGACAGCCAGTGATGATGAGTAACATACAGTGGGAGAACATGCACGGATTCAAAAATTGGGCAGACATATGGATAATTAAATGTCACAGAGAAAAGTGTGAAATGAGGGGTTTTAGAAGGCAGGATGAGGAGCAATAAATGAAACGAAATATAAACCAATTTTACACGGGGTGCATGCTCAGGGAGACATGCACATGTCTTCTAAGATGGAGGGAAAATTTCAAAAGGCTGTTATGTAATATTTGTAAATAAATGGATAGAATATAAAAGCAAGTAAGACATGCTAAATCTTTTCAAAAATCACTTGTTTTAACCCTGATTGAGTTTTGTGTTCAGCGCAGGTCGTCATACTTCAGGAAGCATGTCATGGACAAAGAGATGGTACCGCGGAGATTGACAAGAAGTGTACCAGTGATGTGAGATTTCAATTCTGTGGCGAGACGGGAGAAGTTGGTCTTTTCTCCTCAGATCAGAGAAGGATGGTCGGAGATTTAAAAGAAGCGAATAAAATCACGAATAGCTGCGATTGAGCAAAAATAGAGAAACTGCTTTCTGTGCCAAATAGTTGGTAACTGGACAATACAGATTTAAGGTAACTAGCAACACAACCAAAGGGGAGAAGGTGAGGTTTTACACAGTAAGTTATTGTGATCTGTAATGTACTGCAATGAAAGCATAGTGTAACCTTAAACATGTAATTGGATAAATATTCAAGGGAAATATGTGAAAGGATACGGTTCAAAGCAGCTTAATGAGATGAATATGAAAGCTTTTCTAAGAGCCAGCACAAGGAAAATGGGCACGAACAGTCATCCTCTGTGTTGTATCGCTCTCCGATTATACGATCAGTGGTGAAGTTGGCAGTAAAGGGTCAGTTTGCGTGTCCAGGATTAAATAAAGTTTCGTTGATATAAGGGGGATTTTCTGCATATACCAAGAGCGATGATTATATAGATTAACAGTCGCTGCTCTCCTCCATTAACCCGCGATTGTGACCATGTCCTGCTCGCTGAGCTGGGAATCTAAACAGTTACTTTGAACGGAGGTTTCAGGTTTGCATCGGTACCACACTAAATCAGCTGGGGATTTAATTCCAAAACAAAATGTAGAGCAAAATGTCACTTCAGGGTAAAAACAGTAAAATTTGTATTTACAGCGCACCGTTCAAGCCATTAGGAAGTCCCAACGCGCTTTGTTTGTGTTATTTGAGTGCAGTCACTGATGCAATGTAGGAAACGCGGCAACTAATTTGAAAACAGCAAGCACCCAGAAACAGCAATATGATAATGACCAGATCATCAGTTTTTTTTAATGAAGCTGATTGCGTGATTAATATTGGTCAGAACAGCGGGGATATGTCCCCTGCACTTATTCGATCTTTTCCATCCACTTCAGCGTGCAGGCGGGGCCTTCAGTTGCCTAAGAACTCATGTTTAGAGTGGAAGCAAGTCTTCCTCGATTCCGAGGGATTGCCTATGATGATGGATGGTGGAACAGTCTCGAGAGGCTCAAGAAATTAACCCTGTTCCTATGTTGGGGGTTCTGTCGGTCGTTATATAAATTAAGCAAATTCCATTCTAAGGGGATAACTGTTCATAATCTACACATGATGTAAACATTGTATGCAACATGTATTTTTTCAGACTAGAATATCTAACCTGCTCCTCCCGTGGTGCTTCCACTTACCCATCAACAGCGACGTCTGTGAAAAGTATCAACATGATTTGAATTATATCCTCTTGATGGGAAAGGGTGCACAAGAGTATATTGAAAGCCCATATGCATAGACTTTCGTATTGTAAGGACTATGCTCCTACGGAGTTAGTGCATTTTTTCATGGTGACAATGTTGCAGTGTCAATACAGCCAGTGTGAGGGAGATTCGCATGTGGATACTCTGTTGATGAGAATCCGCCCAAACCAACGTTGCCTTTTCTTGATCACGCTTGATGTGGGCATTCCACTGAGACTGAAGCTACGCAGCTCAGTGTTCGAAGTGAAGACGCCAATTCATGTATCGGGACCAGGAATGTTTACATACACATTTCAAGTCCTCTGTCATAAGGCGGATCTTCAGTTAGTACAGTGGGGCCCGAGAGCGCTCCTGACAGAGTGCTACATCACGATCTGCCTTGGCAATTTAATCAGCTGATTAAATGAGTTTTGAGACTCTAGTGTCATGTCGACTTAAAGGAGGTGGCCCGAACGCACGCCATATCCTGCATACTAAGATATTCTTAATCTGCTTCCTGTGTCAGTAATTCCTTCATCGACATACTTATTTCTCTCTTTTTCCTTGTCAAATTCTCCCAGTTTACATTCAGTAAACCCACAACTCCTGTCCACATGTTGCAGTAGATCAATAAATATTCAGATTAGCTGGTTTCTGACAACACCAATGCGTAGCAGTAATGTTGGTGGGAGGAAAAGTCTATCGATTGAAATCCACCAGTGTGCTTGAATTTAAAAAAAGCTCATATCCATCATTCATCCTCGGGCCTATTACTTACCCAAGCAGCCATTCCAAATAAAATAAAAGTGACCTTGATTGAAAAGATAGAGATATTGCTTTTGATGCTTTTATTTAAGTAATTTTCCATTTAGAGTAAACAGATATTTCATCCCACTCTTCAACTCCTCTCTGAATTTAGTCTGGGTTAATCCATAGATACATGTGTTTGTACAAGCAGAAAGAAGCTGCAGCATGAATCCAACCTGCTGAACCCTATACAGCGGAGTATTGAGGTATTTGTCGATATAATTATAGTTTTCCACGAACCAATTTAGCGAATACACTACATATATCATCCACAAAAGTATGAAATTACCAGATAGAGTGAACAGCAATATCATGGATTTTTTCCGGTTCTCCATCTTTTGGTCATTCTGATCCTGACCATTGAACCGGAGACCCCTGCGGATTCTATTTGCCGCTATAATGTGTCTGACCGTTAGTGCATTGAACGAAACAATTAAACAGATCGGCACTAAAGGGCTTATAATACTATCAATCCACTCATATGCGCTCCAAAAAGGCGAATTGTAAAAGCTTTCATTCGAAAAACAAAACCAGGGTACTTGGACAATTATAATTTTAGGCTGGAATGTTAAGTAAAAGGGGTACATCTAAAAGGGCTAACCACGCACACGGCTCCTAAAACCACAGTCGCAGTTATCTGCGAGCATTATTTCGTTCTGAGCTTCTGACAGCAAATGGCTATAAAGCGATCAAAGGTGAAAGCAACCGTAAACTATACCGAACAATCAATGGATGCAATGCACAACACAACTAACACAGAGCATACAGGAGTGATGGACAAGAAATTAACAGGAAAATACATAATATTAATGCGATTCAGAATTACATCAGTGACAACAACAAATAGATCGGCCGCTGCCATTCCCACCAGATAGCGAGTGATGCATTTGGAGAGACCACACCTTCTGCGGGAGAGTATCACAATCGCCACCATGTTAACTTGAAGAAATAAGAATACAAAATTATTTTAGACTCTGCCAATATGTTCTGTTTACCACAATCTCGTGTCAATTGCTGCTAGGTTTTTGGTCTGTGCCGTTGGTAAATGACTTCTTCGCTCGTAGCCCACGCATGTTTCATATTATGAAAATAATAGCAAATTTGGACAACGACAAAATAGATACATTTATATAATGCATTTTTCAATGAGCCGCATAGAAGAGCATGGTAAAATTCATTGGAGACAAAGAAAGGTTGGATTCAAATGGATTGAAATATTAAAAATAAATAAAACATGTAAAGAATGTAAAGTTCACAGTGATGAGCTATGCAATAAAATTTAGAGAGCCATAATAATTTGAGTGTCTTATACAATATTTTTTCCATTTTTAGCTATGTGAATTAAAGTAAAACCACAAATCAATAATGACCTCTAAAATAATCTTGTTGGGGGATGAAATGACACAATATAATTGAATAACGAATCGCCAGGTTTCAAGAAAGGCAACTCCTTTTATAGTAGGACAATCATTAAGGTTTATGAGATTACTCTAAATGGAAGATATAAAGTATCACAATCGAAGAAGGGATTCAGTGATGAACATAACGTAAGAGTGAACTGTAGACAATCAATGACAAATTAAATATTTATGCTCGGAATATAATGATAATGATTTTGGAAGTTGCATGTACAGTGTGATATATAAAACAGCTGTAATAAATACGAATTTGAGATAAGTAGTTTTGTTAAAAGCAAGAGAGATAACGTGGAATTGTGAGATTATATACCGGGAAGTTTAAAAAGTGCAAATTAGGAAGAATCCAGGTAAAGTGCTGCAAAATATCAGTCGGGCATGCACGTTCATGTACAGGAGAGGAGATAAAGTCTGGACTGCAGACCCTGTCTCAGATTGTTTATGATAAGAGGGTTTATATGAGGTGTATTCAAATGTAATTGAATTGAGAGGACAGCGAAGAACACTAAAATAAATAAATCCAAGAAAGATTTAGCAGCTCACAGTAAGGAGACAACTGAAACACGAATACCTGTGATGGTTTTGGAAAGTACAATAAATGTCACAAATTTATGCAGTAAATTCACGGATTCAATCATTAAAGTAAAACACACAGTAAAACAGAAGTAGCATATTGACTTCAGAGATTGCAATGAAATAGAAATATAAAAGCAAAAGGTATTTAAATAATCAGAACATAGAATGATGAAATTATGGAAACATCAACTATTGATTTAAAACATTATATCAAAAAGGAAATAAAATATTATCATGAAATAATGAGTTGAGATGTCACGTTAAAAGTGAAATAATAGCATTACAAATAAAAAGGAAGATCAACCGTCCGAATATCGGGTTTCTGATCCGCATCATCTGATTTCCACGGCAGTCGACTTTGCATTTCAGCCCCTTAGCAATTATCATGTGCAAGGCCCAATATACAAATCTGCGGAGTTATTAATCCTCTAGAAATTCGGTAATGCCGCAGTTGGACGTTAAATATTAAAAAGTGGAAAAATTTGTACTAGACGCAAATCAATCGCTTAAGTGATATTTAGTTTTGGCAGACCAAGTGGAAATTGGAGTGCTAATTCAAGCACCAATCTTCTCTTAGGATTATAACGTGCAAGAGAGGGATGGCAGCACAGAACACTAAACCATGATGAGCACAGTGCTAACGGCATGTGAAGCTGTGTCCAACGTGCAATGGAAAGCCCAATGATGTTGTCCGCCAGCTCTGTTTTGAAGGCGACCGGCATGACTCACATTATCATCATGAACACTTCTACAAAGTGAAGGGCTTGGACACCTTGCACGACTGAAACAGGAAAAACTTTGCACAGGTACCAGACGAGTGCAAATAATAAAGGGTTGACTAGCTGAACAGCAGATCCTTTAATTACTGCTCGCCAATTGGCCAGCCGGATTTGTAACGCATCCTCTCGCTGTAAATGTCGGAGTACATTGATACTGCAGGGTGCGCGAGTCAATGTTCTATCCAGGGCACTAATGGAGCACTGCGCACTTTATGACATCACAATCTACGAATTACCAGAGGCACAGTTACGATGAGTTAGCGCCAGTGCTAATTCGGCACCGAGGTTTGTGGGTGTTGCTGCATTCACCGCAACCAATCACTAAACAATTATCGTCCTGACAGGAGGCGCTAACCTATCGTTTTTCCAGCTCAATTAACTTAAATAACATTATTTTCGTGGAGTTTTGTGTTGGTTGCTAACTTTACGTGCATCTATATGGTTCAGCTGCACTACTTCTTCTTCAGGTAAAGAATTGATCTGGAATATACAGTCAACACCGACGCAAAGGCAATCATTGTTGGTCCCGAAGACAGCTGCACAAAACCATCTTGCGATCTCTCTGACGACGTGCAAGTCAGAGCAGTGCAGAATGCTGGGAACACCCAGATGAGAACTGTCGTGACATCAACAATCTGTCTGAGCAGACAATCAAAATCCATAATTCTCACCGACCAGCAAACAGGATGTGGCGATTTTGCTTTTAATCAGACTGTTTAAAAATGTTGTTGGCAGCAGAATAAATATTGAGGTTCTCGCATGGGACAAGGTAAAACTGATATAAATACTAGCAATAATTTAAAAAATGTATATTTTTAAGTTTAATAATAATAATTGTTATTTTCATTGTTATGCAAAACTTTGATCACGCTACAAATCCAAGTTAATTTTCCAAGAGCATAACTTTTCTTTAGCTGGCAATAGGCGATTACACCCCAGTTACTTTATTGCAACAAGGCTTTATGTTAATCTTTCATTTAAAAGCGAGGTTAGACAGAAAAGACAAGTCTTGGTTAGTTGGACTTACCCTGCTTACAGTGAAACCAGGCTAATGGAGGCGGAGAAGGGGCGGGACTCAGCAAAGCCTGTGTCAAATAGTGAATATGTGACTACAAATTAAGGATTTTCTTGTTTGATGCATAGGCCCTTAATCATGGTCAAGTGGTCAGGTTCAAAGGGATAATAACTGTGGATGATTTTAGTTCGCCATCTTAATCACCACAAATTCCAGGCCAATACCACATATTCCACGCAGTACTCGCGGCAGGGCGACTCAGTCGTTCCATGGTACCTCAGGGCAGGAACAAGGTAGTGGCTTTTTCAGCAGGGGGCAACACAATTGATAATATAACAAGCTGTCATATGAATGAAGAATTATGTGAACACAACTGGAATGGGGTCTATGAGGTTATTCTTCCATCAAGTTCTAGAATCATATTTGTTTCATTGTGATATGATTCAGTGCAACTTAAATATTGGTGACAATTTCTCCTTCAAAGATTTTAACTGAGCAAGTGAAGAGCGGGATGCGACTATAGCGAATATATGTAACATCGCACTTTTATGCAGAGACAAATTAACTGGTGAACAAAGTGAACCTTATGAGTTAGGAAACTGGAACCTACTTTCTGCTGCAATGTTAATTGCTACCCCCTTGTCCCCAATCGTCCTCGCATGTGCAACATAATTAGAATCATTACAGTAAACCAACATGTCCCAAAGCGTTTCTGTACTATTTCTGATCAGATATCCATGTCTATTTTAGATGGAAAATTCCACAATGCACATGAGATTAGGCTAATTCGGCAATATTGCTTCTGCCAAATACTCAACAAACGTTAACCTTTCGATATAGAAGTGCATTTGATTCTAGAAATGGTTCTAGGGCGATTCGCAAAATGGGCGGTAACGGATTGTCCACCCGTTATAGATAGTAACTTTGACTGAACGTGGGACCGGAGCGAGATAAGACAGGTTAGCGGGGTAGGTGAGCTTGGGAGGCGGTCGAAGAGCTTGGGGGGATGGGAGAGCTTGGGAGGTAGGAGAGCCTGTGGGGTAGGAGAGCTTGGGGGGTGTGGTAGGAGAGCGTTGGTGGTAGGAGAGCTTTTGGTAGGTGAGCTTCGGTGTGTAGGAGAGATTGGTGGGGTAGGAGAGATTGGCGTGTTGCAGAGATTGGGGTGGTACGAGAGATTGTGGGTATGGAGAGATTGGGATTCAGGAGAGCTTGAGGGTTAGGAGAGCTTGCGGCGTCGGAGAGCTTTCGGGGTGGGAGAGATTGGGGGCTAGGAGAGCTTGGGGATGTAGGAGATTTTGAGGGGGTAGGAAAGCTTTGCGGAGAAGAAGGGCATGGGGATTAGGAGAGTTTGGCGGAATTGGAGAGCTTGAGCGGTAAGAGATCTTGGGGAGCGGGATAGGACAGGTTATGCGGGTAGGAGAGCTTGGGAGGCGGTCGGAGAGCTGGGGGGATGGTAGAGCTTGGTAGGATGGAGAGCGTGGGGGGTAGGAGAGCTTGGGGGGTGTGGTAGGAGAGATTTTGGGGTAGGAGAGCTTGTGCGGGTCGGAGAGATTGTGGGGTGGGTTTGAGCTGCGGTGTTGGAGAGCTGTGTGTGTAGGAGAGCTGGGGGAGGTGGTAGGAGAGCAGGGGTGGCAGGAGAACTGGGAGGCGAGGAGAGTTTGCGGGGTAGAAGATCTTGGGGTGAATAGGAGAGCATTGGTGGTAGGAAAGCTTGGGGGTAAGTGAGCTTGGGTGTAGGAGAGATTGGTGGGGTAAGAGAGATTGGCGGGTAGGAGAGATTGGGGTGGTACGAGAGATTGGGGGGATGGAGAGATTGGGGTGTAGGATAGCTGGGGGGCGTATGAGAGCTTGGGGTGGGGGAGGAGAGCTTGGCGATTTAGGAGAGCTTGCGGGGTTGGAGTGCTTGAGGACCTATGAGAGTTGGGGGGCAGGAGAGCTTGCGGGTTAGGAGAGCTTGGGAGGGTTGGAGAGCTTGGAGGGGAGGAAGAGCTTGGCGGAGTAGGAGAGCTTTGCGGTGTAGGAGTGCCTGGCGTGTAGGAGAGCTTTGGAGGTTAGGAGAAATTACGGGGGTAGGAGATCGAGGGGGGGATTGGAGAGCATGGGTGGCGTAGGAGAGCTTGGGCGGCAAGTAGAGCTTTGTGTTGTAGGAGAGCTTGTGGGTAGGAGAGATTGGGGTTGTACGAGAGCTTGTGGGTAGGGGAGCTTGGGAGTTAGGAGAGCTTGGGGGCTGGGTTAGGAGAGCTTGGAGGGTGTAGGAAAGCTTGGGGGGCAGGTAAGCTTGGGGGTTAGCAGAGTTTGGGTAGTAGGAGAGCTTGGTGGGTGGGAGAGCTTGGGGGGTAGGAGAGCTTGGAGTGGTAGGAAAACATGTGGGGTTAGGAGAGCTTGAGGGTGCAGGAGAGATTGGAGTTGTAGGAGAGTTTGGTGGGGTCGGAGAGCTTGGGAGGGTAGAAGAGCTTGGTGGGGTCGGAGAGCTTGGGAGGGTAGGAGAGTTGGGGGTTAAGAGATCTTTGGGGGTAGGAGAGCTTGGGCGGGGTTGGAGAGCTTGTGGGGTTAGGAAAGCTTAGTGGGGGGCAGGAGAGTTTGGGCAGCGTAGGATAGGTTTGTGCGTATGAGTGCTTGCTGGTGTAGGAGAGCTTGGGAGGTAATTTCTTGTACTGTGATTATTCCTGTGTTCCTGCAGCTCGCTTGCCCTGTTTCTGCAGCTCCACATTGCCTGTTGCTGAAGTAATTCCTCTGTTTTACGGGCTGCTAATTTACCAGTTTCTGTGACTCCTTGTATTCATCTTTCAAGACCTAATTCCACTGTTTCTAGGTTTAGGTCCACTGTTTCCGGAACTAATTCCCGTGTTTCCGACGCTAATTCGCTTATTTCTGCGCTAATTCCCATGTTCTTGGAGC
The DNA here is from genome assembly GCF_044704955.1 of Pristiophorus japonicus. NCBI lineage: Eukaryota > Metazoa > Chordata > Chondrichthyes > Pristiophoridae > Pristiophorus > Pristiophorus japonicus. The sequence goes on along the minus strand of NC_092001.1, from coordinate 14,273,577 downwards.
TCCTACTTGCCTTCTTTCTGCGAATCCTAATTTCCTTGTTTCCTGAGGAATTCCCATATTTCTGTCGCTAATGCAGCTGTGTGTGGAGAAAAACCCATAGTTTGTGGAAGTCCTAGTTTCCCTCTTTCTGGAGATTATGAGTTGTTTGTGGAGCTCCTAATTGTCCTTTTTCTGGAGCTCCAAATTTCGCTGTTTATGAAGCACCTAATTGTCGTATTTCAGTGTCTACTAGTTATATATATATATATCTCCGAAATATCCTGTTTATGGTGCGCTCTCCTAAATCCCATACTGCAGGGAAAGCTAAGTTACCTCTTTCTGGAGCTTACACTGAATGTTCTAACACCAATTCCCCTGTTTCTGGAGAGAATTGCGTTGTTTCTGGAGCTAATTCCAATATTCCCGGGGTTACTAATTTCTCAGTCTCGGGAGCTCCGAATTCGTCTGCGACTGGAGCAAATTCCCCTGTTCCTGGAGCAAACCATCTTGTATCTGCAGTGTCCTCTGTTTCTGGAGCACCTAATTATCTCTTTCTGTATATAATCGCGATACTTCTGGGCATAATTCCCCTCTCTCTGCTGCTCCTAATTCTGGTGTTCCCGGAGCACTCAATTCCCCAGTTTGTAGAGTTAACTCCAATATTTCTGCAGCTAAATCCCCGGATTCTGGAATTAATTCCGGTAACTAAGAATATCCCATCCCCACTGTTCCTGGAGCTATTTCTCTTGTTAGGGGTTAATTTCAATGTTCTTGGGGCATCTATATCAAATCATACGAGAGCTCACAATGCCGCTGTTGCTGGAGCTCCGACTACCCCAGGTTATGCAGGTTCTAGTTCCCCTGTTTCTGGAGCTATTTCAGTTGTTTGTGGAGAAATTAATTCCCCTGTTTCTGGAGCTTCAAATTGCGCTGTTTATGAAGCACCGAAGTGTGCTTTTTATGTGGCTACCATTTCCCGTTATATTTAGCTGCGAAGTATTCTGCTTATGGTGCGCTCTCCTAATTCACTGCTGCAGGAAAAACTAGTTCATCTGTTTCATGAGACAACGCTTCTCTTTCTAAATTTAATTCAGTTATTTCTGGAGCAACTTTCGCTGTACTGATTAACATCCCATGTTTCTGGAGCTCCTAATTTCCCACTTCTGCAGTGCCCAATTCGGCAGTTTCTGTCACTCCTAAGTCACATCTTTCTGCACCTAATTCCTCTGTTTCTGGAGCTAATACCCTTATTGCTGAACTAATTCCAGTATTCCTGGAACTAGTAATTCCCCTCTCTGCAGCTCCTAATTGCCCTGTTGCTGGAACTAATTTGGTGCTGATCTTTTTCTGGAGTTCTAGATATCCAGATTGTAGATATCCTAATGCATCTGTTTCTGGAGGAACCTCCCCTGTTTCTGTTGCTAACTCAATTGTTTCTGAAGAGAATACCTTTTTTGGGGGGAAATTCCCGTGGAGATCATAATTTCACTTTTTGTGGAGCTCCAAATTGTGCAATTTATGAAGCACGTAATTGTCCTTTACACCTCTGTAGTTTGTCGGTATATATGGCTCTGAATTGCCCTGTTATGGTGCGCGCCCCTAATTTCCTTGCTAGTGGAAGAGCTAATTCTCTGTTTTTGAATGTAACTATCCTATTTCTAAACACAACTCCCTGTTTCTGGATCCAACTGCGCTGTACTGTGATTATTCCCGTGATCCTGGAGCCCATGCTTCCCCTGTGTCTGCAGCTCCGCAGTGCCCTCTTTCTGGAGAGAATTCCACTTTTTCTGGAGCTGATGATTCACCACGTCCTGTAACTCTTATTTTCTGCCTTCTCCAGCTAATTCCACTGTTTCTGGAGTCAATGGCTCTATTTCCGGAGCTAATTCCATTCTTTCTGCGCGAATACCCGTGTTCAAGGAGCTCCAACTTCCCCTATTTCTGCGGCTCCAAATTACCCTGTTCCTCGATTTAATACCTCTGTTTCGGTCGCTAATTCAGCAGTTTGTGGAGCGAATCTTTCTGGAGCTAATCTTTCTCCAGAACCTATGTTTCTGGAGCTAATTCCCCAATCTATGTTCTCCTGTTCCTGCAGCTCCTAATTCTTCTGTTTCTTGGGGTTCGAAATTTCCCTGTTTATAAGGCACCTAATTGCCCTTTTCATGTCGCCACGAGTTCTCCGATATATATAGCTCCAAATTGTATTGTTTTTGGTGCGCTCTCCTAATTCCCAATCGACAGGATCAGCTAATTCACTTGTTTCTGGAAGTGACTCCAAATTTCCCAGTTTCTAGAGCCTATACCAACGTTCCACGGTGACACTGCCCTCTCCTAATTACCCTGTATTGGGATCACCTAAATCTCCTGTTTCTTTTGCTCCAAATGAATTTGTTAATGGAACCATACTTACCTTCTTTCTGGATCGTATATTTCTCTTGTTTTTGGAGTTAATTTCCTTGATTCTGAGATGATAGCACTGTTTCTGGAGTTGTGCCCCTGTTTATGTAGTTAATTTCCTTGTTTAATAGCTAATTCCGATGTTTCGGGTGCTAATTCCCATGTTTCCGGAGCTAATTCTTCTTTTTTCTGCAGATCCTAATATCACAGTTTGTGAAGCTCCGAATTCCTCAGTTTCTGCAGGGAACGACCCTGTTTCTGTAGCTATTTCACCTGTTTCAGGGGCTAATAATTCTGCCCCTTGAGCTAAATCCCTAGATTCTGCAGGCACTTGTTCCATTATTACAGCAGATATTTCAGTTGCTTGTGAAGCTCCCCAAAAAACGTTCTGGAACCCCAAATTGCGGTGGTTTTGGAGCACGTAATTGTGTTCGTACGTGGTTACTAGTTCCCCTGTAGATATAGCTCCGAATTTTCATATTTATACTGCACTCTCCAAACTCCCTGATAGAGGAACAGCGAATACACCTGTTTCTAGAGCTGGCTCCAAATGTCCCACTTAATGGAGCCTGCTCCTAAATTTCACGTTGATGGAGCCCTCTGCTAATTTCCCTGTGTCTGTATCTCCAAAAACTCCTGTATCTTTTTCTTAAACTTACTTTGTTTATGGAACCACACTTACCTTGTTTCTGGAACTTATAGTTTCCCAGTTTCAGTAATTTTTCTGGAATTAATTCCCTTGTTTCTGAAGCTAATGCCCTTATTTCCGATCTAATTCCCGTGATACTGGAGCTCCTCAATCTGCAGTTGCCAATTCGCCTGATTCTGAATCTAATACCTTGGTTTTAGAGGTAATTCACATTTTTCTGGAGCTCCTGATATCGCAGTTTCAGGAGATCATAATTCCTCTGTTTCTGGAGGTAACGCCCATGTTTCTGTAGCTAATTCAACTGTTTCAGTAGGTAATACTCTGTTCCTGGTGCTGATTCCCCAGTTTCTGGAGATCCTAGTCCCTCTGGTTCTGGAAGTGATTTATTTGTTTGTGGAGTTTCTAATGTCGCTGACATTGGAGCTCCATATTTCGCAGTTCATGGAGCACATCATTATCGTTTTCTTGTAGCTACATGTTCCCCTATAAATCCGAATTTTCCTGTTCATGGTGCGCCAATTTCCCTGCTATAGGAACAGCTAATTTGCCTTTTTCCGAAGCTGTCTCCACATTTCCCACTTTCTTGTGCCCTCTCCTATGTTCCATGTTGATGGAGCCCTCTCCCAAATTCCCTGCATCTTGATCTCCTAAGTCTCCTGTATCTTTTGCTTCAAATTACATTCTTGATGGGACCAGAATTGCCTTGTTAGTGGATATCGTAATCTCATGCTGCTGAAGCCAAACACCCTGTTTCTTTGCGGCAACGTCAACTGTTTCTGGACCACTTGATTCTGCCCCTTGAGCTAATTCACATATTTCTAAGGACAATTCCCCTGTTTCGGGAGCTGCTAATACCTGTGTTTATGGACCTCCTAATTCCACGATTTGTAGAGTTAATTCCAGTGTTTTTGTAACTAATTGTCTTGCTCTGGGGCGAATCCTTCTATTCTGGAACTGCTATCGTCAATGTTTCCGGAGTTCTTACTACCCAAATTTCGAGATTTCCAACTTTTCCTTGTTTGTGGAGCCCATCATTGCACAATTTCTGGAGCTGCAAATAGCACTGTTCGTGGAACACCTAATTTATGTGGCTACTATTTCCCGGATATATATATATATATATATATATATATCACCGGATTGTCTTGATTAAGGTGCACTCTCCTAATTCCTCTGCTAAAGGAAAATCTAAGACGCCTTTTTATGGAGCTGCGCCCCAATTTCCCAGTTTCTGGAGCATTGTTCCATGTCGATGTGGTGCTCCCCTAATCCTGCTCTTTCTGGATCTCATAAATATTCAGTTTATTTTGCTCCGAATTACGTTGTTTACTGATCCACAACTCTCTTGTTTCTGGATCTCATGATTCCCCTGTTTCTGTAGCCGAAATTCCCTCTGTTTCTGGAGCATCCGATTCTCCCAATGTCTGGAGATAATTACCGTTTTTTAAGCCATAATTCGTCTTTCTGTTGCTCCTAATTCGGGCGTTTCTGAAGCACATAATTCACTGGCTTGTGGAATAAATTCCAGTATTTATGCAACTATTTTTCCTATTTCTGGAATTAATTCATATATTTAAGGAGATACTATTCCCCCTGTTTCTGCAGCTAATTCACTCATTCTGGGGCTAATTTCTCTGTTCTGGGAGCTGCTAATTCCCATGTTGCTGTACCTTCTAATACCAATTTTATGTAGGGCCTAGTTCCCTGTTTCTGTAGTTATTGCACTTGTTGTGGAGATTCTAATTCCTATGATTCTGGAGCTACTATTGCACTGTTTATGCAGCATCTAATTCTGTATTCATGTTGCTAATATTCTCCCGATCGATATCGCTCTGAAGTATTCTGCTTGTGGCGCGCTGCCCTAATTCTTCTGCTACAGGAACAGCTAATTTTCCTATTTGTTGAGCTAACTCTTCTCTGTCTAACCGAATTACCATGTTTCTGCAGATAGTTCCGCTGTACTGAGCGAAGTCGTCTGTTCCTGAGCTCCTAATTCCCCTGTTTCTGCAGCGCACAATTCTTCAGTTTCTGGAGATAATCCCACTGTGTCTGGAGCTGCTAATCACCAGTTCCTTTAATTTCTAATTAACCTCTTTCTAGACCTGCTTCCACCGTTTCTGGAGCCAGTTCCACTATTTCTGGCGCTAATTCCACTGTTCCTGATGCAGCTAATTTCTCCTTCTTTCTAGAGCTGCTAATTCCAAAGTTCCTGGAGCTGCTAATTCCACTGCTCCTGGAGGTAATTCCACTATTCTGGGAGCTAATTACTCTGTTTCTGGAGCTAATTCAACTCAATCTGGAGCTGCTGATTCCACTGTTTCTGGAGCTAATTCCACTATTCTGGAGCTAATTTCTCTGTTTCTGGAGCTAATTCAACTCAATCTGGAGCTGCTAATTCCACTGTTCCTGGAGGTAATTGCCCTGTTTCTGAAGCGAATTCCAACGTTTCCGGAGCTGTTAATTACTCTGTTTTGCAGCTAATTCCACTATTTCTGGAGCTGATTCCACTGTTCCTGGAGTGATTTCTTCTGTGTCTGAAGCTAATAATTCCACTGTTTCTGCAGCTGCTAATTACACTGTTCCTGGAGCTAATTCCCCTGTTTCTGGGGCTAATTCCACTATTTCTGGAGCTGGTAATTCCAATATTTATGCATCGTATTCCTCTGTTTCTGGAGCAGCTAATTCCACCTTTTCTTGGTGGTGCAAATTCCGCTATTTCTGATGCTAATTCCCCTGCTTCGAAGTTAATTCCACGATTTCTGAATATAATTCCCCTTTGTCTGAAGCTGCTAATTCCACTGTTTCTGCAGCTGCTGAGTTCTCAGTTTCTGTAGCTAATTTCCCTGTTTCTGGAGCTAATTCCTCTGTTTCTAAAGCTAATTCCACTGTTCCTGGATCTGCTAATTTCTCCCTGTTTCTGCAGCTGCTAATTCCGATGTTACTGCAGATAATTCCACTGTTTCTGGGGCTAATTCCCTGTTTCTAGGGCTGCTAATTCCATTGTTTCTGTAGTTAATTGCACTGTTTCTGGAGCTGCTAATTCCAGTTTCTGGCGATAATTCGGCTGTTCATGGAACTGATAATTGCACTGTTTCTGGAGCTAATTGCTCTTTTTCCGGAGCAGCTAATTCCACTCTTCTTGTTGCTGCTAATTCTAATAGTTCTGAAGCAAATTTCATTGTTCCTGGGGCTGCTAATTCCACAATTGTTGTGGCTGCAAATTCCACTGTCTCTGGAACTACTAAATCCACTACTTCTGGATATAATTCCACTGTTTCTGAAGCTAATTCCACTTTTGTTGGAGCTAATTCCACTGTTTCTGAAGCTGCTAATTCTACTTTTTCTGGAGGTAATTCAACTGTTTCTGGAGTTAATTCCACTATTTCTGGAGCTAATTCCACTATTTCTGGAGTTAATTCCACTGTTTCTGGAGCTAATTCTACTGTTTCTGGAGCTAATTCCACTATTTCTGCAGTTAATTCCAAGATTTTTGGAGCTCATTCCACTGTTTCTGGAGTTAATTCCACTGTTTCTGGAGCTAATTCCACTGTTTCTGGAGTTAATTCCGCTATTTCTGGAGTTAATTCCACTGTTCCTGAAGCTGCTAATTCCACTATTCCTGGAGCTTCTAATTCCACTGTTCCTGTAGCTGCTAATTCCGCCCTCTTTCTGCAGCTGCTAATTCCCAAGTTGCTGGAACTGCTAATTCCATCGTTTCTGCAGATGCTAATTCCGATGTTCCTGGAACTGCTAATATTCCTGTTTCTGGAGCTAATTCCATTGTTGATGGAGCTAATTACACTGTTCCCAGAGTTGCCTATTCCTCCCTTATACTGGAGCTAATTCCACTGTTTCTTAAGCTAATCCCACTGTTTCTGGGGCTAATTCCCCTCTTTCTGCAGCTGCTATTTCCACTGCATCTGGCGCTAATTCTGCTGTTCCAGGAGCTGCTAATTACAATATTTCTGAAGCTAATACTATTGTTACTGGAGCTGCTAATTCAATAGTTCCTGTGGCTGCTAATTCCAATATTTCTGGAGCTAATTCCTCTGTTTCTGGCGCTAATTCCACTGTTTCTGCGACTAATTCCAAAGTTTCTGGGTCTAATTCCCCTCTTTCCGAACAAATTACTCTATTTCTGGAGCTAATTCCACTGTTTCTAGAGCTAATTCCACTGTTTCTGTGGCTAATTCCACTGTTTCTGAGGCTAACTCCCCTCTTTCTGGAGCTAATTCCACTGTTGCTGGAGCTAATTCCACTCTTTCTGAAGCTAATTCCACAGTTTCAGGAGTTAATTTCACTGTTTCTGCGGCTAATTCCAATGTTTCTGTGGCTAATTTCCCTCTTTCTGAACAAATTCCTCTGTTTCTGGAGCTAATTCCACAGTTTCTGGAGCTAATTCCACTGTTTCTGAAGCTGCGAATGCCACTCTTTCTGGAGCTAATACCACTGTTTCTGGAGCTAATTCCATTGTTTCTGTTGCTAATTCCCCTGTTTCTGGGGCTAATTCCTCATTTCTAGTCCTTCCATTTGCACTGTTTCTGGGGCTAATTACTCTATTTCTGGTCCTTCCAATTCCACTGTTTCTGTAACTAATTCCTCTGTTTCTGGAGCTAATTCCACTGTTTCTGAAGCTGCGAATTCCAGTTTCTGGAGCTAATTCCACTGTTTCTGGAGCGAATTGCTCTGTTTCTGGTGCTAATTCCTCGATTTCTGGGGCTAATTACCCTGGTCCTAGAGCTGCTAATTTCACTGTTTCTGGAGCTAATTGCAGTGTTTCTGCAGCTGCTAATTTATCCCTGTTTATGGAGCTAATTCCACTGTTTCTGCAGCTAATTCCACTGTTTCTGTAGCTAATTCCACTGTTTCCGGTGTTAATTCCAATGCTTCTGTGGCAAATTCCCCTGTTTCTGTAGCTGCTAATTCCACTGTTTCTGGCGCTAATTCCGCTGTTCCTGGACCTGCTAATTCCACTGTTTCTGGCGCTAATTCCTCTATTTCTGGAGCTGCTAATTCCATTCTTCCTGTAGCTGCTAATTTAATTATTTCTCAAGCTAATTCCATTGTTCCTGGAGCTGCTAATTTCACAGTTCCTTCAGATATTGGAGAATTAACTCCAGAAACATAGGTATTAGCTACAGAAACAGAGGAAGTAGGAGCTGCAGAGACAGGAGAACAGGGGACTTCAGATATTGTGGAATTAGCTACATAAATAACAGATATTAGTTCCAGAAACAGAGGAATCTGGAGCTGCAGGAACATGAGAACTGGCACCTTCAGATATTTGGGAATTAGCTCCAGAAATAATAGGCATTTGCTCCAGAAACAGAGGAATTCGAAGCTGCCAGGACACGAGAACTGGGACATTCAGATATTTTGAATTAGCTACAGAAACATAGGTATTAGCTCCAGAAACAGGTATTAGCTCCAGAAACAGATACATTCGGATCTGCAGGAACAGTAGCACTGGGACGTTCAAATATTATGGCATTAGCTCCAGAAACTCTTAGCCCCTGAAACAGAGGAATTTGAAGCTGCAGGAACAGGAGAACTGGAACGTTTAGATATTGTCATTAGCTCCAGAAACATAGGTATTAGCTCCAGAAACAGGAATTAGGAGCTGCAGGGACAGGATATCGAGGACCTTTAGGGATTTAGGAATTAGCTCCAGAAACATAGGTATTAGCTCATAAACAAAGGAATTAGGAGTTTCAGGGGCAAGAGAACTGGGACCTTCGAATATTGCGGAATTACCTCCATAAACATAGGCATTAGCTCCAAAAACTGTTGAATTATCTACGTAAATAGGGAGTTGCCTGCAGAAACATCAGAATTAACTCCAGGAACAGGGGAATTTTGAGCCGCAGAAAGAGGGGAAGTTGTAGCTCCAGTGACACTGGAATTAGGTCACAAACAAGGGTATTGGCACCAGAAATAGAGCCATTAGCTCCAGAAACAGTAGAATTAGCTCTAGAAAGATGGAAAGAAAGAGTTACAGAAACTAGTGGATTAACAACTCCAGGAAAAATAGAATTAGCTCCAGCAACAGGGCAATGGGGAGTTGCAGACACTGGGGAAGCAGGAGCTCCAGGAGCATGGGAATAATCACAGTACAGTGCCATTAGCTCGAGAAACAGGGAGTTGTGTTTAGAAATAAGAGATTTACATCCGGAAAGAGTTGAATTAACTCTTCCTGTAGCAGGGGAATTAGCAACTCGGAGGATAAGCAGTATAATTCGGAGCTATATATATGGGTAAACTAGTAGACATGTAACAAGGACAATCAGTTGCTTCATATTGAGTACAATCAGGAGCTCATGAAACAGTGGAATTAGGAGCTCCACAAACAACTGAAATATGTCGAGAAAGAAGGGAACTATGACCTTGAGAAACGGTGGCATTTTCTCCAGAAATAAAAGTATTTGCGACTGAATCAGCCGAATTAGCTACAGGAACAGGATTATTCCCTCCAGGAACAGGAACGTTATGAATCGCAGGGAGGGGAATTAGGGGCTCCAGGAACACGGGCATTAGCGCAGAAACTAGGGAATTAGCGCTAGAAAGAGGATTATTAGTTCTAGAAACTGTGGAATTATGTTTTGAAAGATGAAAAGTAGGAGTTACAGAAACTGGTATGTTAACAGCTCCAGAAACAGTGGAATTCGCTCCAGAAACAGGTCAATGGGGAGCTGCAGAAACAGGGGAAGCAAGCTCCAGGAGCACAGGAATAATCACAGTACCGCGCAAATAGCTCAAAAAGAGGGGAGTGAAGTTTAGAAAGAGGAGAGTTTCCTCCAGAAGATGTGAATTTTCCATTCATGTGGCAGGGTACGTAGGATAGCGCATCATTAACAGGACAATTCGGAGCTACAGAAGCAGCGGAATTAGCTCCAGAAACAAGGGAATTATCTCCAGGACCGCGTAATTACGAGCTGCAGAGAGGTGAATTCGGTGTTTCAGGAACACTGGAATTAGTTCAGAAACATGTGTATTGGCAAAATACTAGATACATAAAAAAGGCTATTATGTGCTCCATTAACTTCACAATTTCGAGCACCACAAAAAAGGGAAATTAGGAGCACCACAGTAATTTTTCAAAGGAAAAAGCCTAGTTCCAGAAACCGTTGAATTACCAAAAGAAACAAGGGAGTTACCTCCAGAAACAGATGCGTTAGGAGGTCCACAATCTGGGATATTCGGGATCACAGAAAAAACTGAGATCCAGAAACTTGGGAATTAGCTCAAGGGAGTTGGAAGCTGCAGAGAGGGAAATTACATGCGTAACCTGGGGTAGCTGGAGCTGCAGCAATAACGGCATTCGGGGCTCCCATAAGATGGGATTTAGCAGCTCCAAGAAAATTGAAACTAACCCTAGATCAAGGGAAATAGCTGCAGAAAGAGGGCGAGTGGGATATCTTCAATTACAGGAATTAATGCCATAAAGCGGTAAATTAGCTCCAGAAATATTGCAGTTAACGCCGTAAAATGAGGAATTAAGTGCTCCCGAAACACCAGAAGTATGAGCTCCAGAAACAGGCAAATTATGTCCATAAAAATTGTGATGAGCTCCAGATAGTGGAAGAATCAGGTGCTTCAGAAAAGAGGGCTTTTCAGCTGCAGATACAAGGTGATTATCTCGATTAAGAGGGGTAATTGCAGCAGAAGCAGCGGAATTAGGAGCTCGCAGATTGGGATATTAGCAGGCCCAGGCACAGTGGAATGAGCGCCAGAAACAGCGCAATTAGCTCCAAATACATGAAAATTATGTTTAGAAAGAACAGGGATACCTCTCGAAAGAGGTGTCCCTGCAGCAGGGGATTTAGGATAGAGCGTCATTAACAGCAAATTTCGGAGCTATATATATAACTAGTAGACACTTAAATAGGACAATTGGGTGCTTCATCAACAGTGCAATTTGGTGCTCCAGAAAAAAGACAATTAGGAACTCCACAAACAACTTAAAATCTCCAAATTTAGCTGGCACTGCAGCAGCGAATGTAGAAGAGTGCAGCATAAACAGGACTTCTGTAGAATATATATATATATATATATAACTAGTAGACGTGGACACTTATGTAGGATAATTAGGTGCTTCATAAATAGCTTAATTTGGAGCTACAGAAAAAGGACAACTGGAAGCTCCACAAACAACTCAGATTCTCCATAAAGAGAGCAACTAGGACTTTCAGCAACTATGGAATTTGCTCTGGAAAAAAGATAATATTAACTCCAGAAACAGCTGAATTGGTTAGAAAAATAGGAGATTTCCCTACAGGCAAAGGAAAAGTAGTAGTCGCAGAGAGAAAGCAAGTAGGAGCACCAGGAACACGGGAATTAGCGCAGAATCAATAGAATAAGCGCCAGAAACAAGGGAATTAGGTCTACAAACTGTGGAATTAGGTCTTGAAAGTTGAAACGTAGAAATGACAGAAACTGGTAAATTAGCTGTTCCAGAAAGAGTTGACTTCGCTCCAGAAACAGGGCAATGGGGAGCTGCAGAATCAGGGGAGGCGATCTCCAGGAACACAGGGATAATCACAGTACAGCACAATTAGCTCCAGAAACAGGAGAATAATGTTTAGAAAGAGGAGAGTTACCTCCAGAAAAGGTGAATTTTCTGTTCATGTTTGAGGCTAGTTAGGAGAGCGCACAATAAATAGGACAATTCGGAGCCATAGATATCGGCAAACTACTGCACATGTAAAAAGGAAAATTTTTTTGCTTCACAAACCACACAATGTGGAGCTCCACAAAAAGGGATATTATTATCTCCAAGTAATTTTCCCCAGACAACAATGTATTAGTTCCAGAAAGAGTTCAAATCGCAAGAAACAGGGGAGTTACCTCCAGAAATAGAAGCATTAGGAGATTCGCAGTCTGGGATATTCGGAACACCAGAAAAAAGATGAGCACCAGAAACAGGGGAATTAGCTCCAGATACAAGGGAATTAGCACCAAGGCCCGCGTAATTAGGAGCTGCAGAGAGGGGAATTCGGTGTTCCCGGAATACTGGAATAAGTTTAGAAACATGGGTATTTGTTCCAGAAACAGGGGACTTAGGTCTCGAAAGATGAGAATTATCAGATACATAAACTAGAGAATTGGGCACTGGAGAAACAGAGGAATTAAGAGCTAAAGAAACACAGGAATTTGTTAAGTACAGAGGAAGTAGCTCCAGAAAGAATGAAATTACATTTAAAAAGCTAAGTGTTGGCTCTAGAAACAGGTAAACTATGTATTCCTGTGGCATGGGAATTAGGAGAGCGCACAAGAAGCATAATAATTCGGAGACAAATATATCCGGAAAAGACAGCCACATAAATAAGCGCAGTTTGATATTTCATAAACAGCAAAGTTTGACGCTCCAGAAACAGGGGAATTATTATCTCCACAAACAATTGAAATAGCTCCAGAAACAGTGGAACTAGGAATTGCATCACCTGGGGTAGTACGAGCTCGAGCAACAGCGTCAATCGGAGCTGCCGTAAGATGGGATTTAGCAGCTCCAGGATCATTGATACTAACCCCGGAATAAGGGAAATATCTCCAGAAAGAGGGAGAATGGGTTATCCTTCATTATTGGAATTAATTTCATCAACGGGGAATTAGCTCCAGAAATACTGGAGTGAACTCCCCCAACTGGGAAATTAAGTGCTCCAGAATCACCAGAATTTGGTGCTCCAGAAAGAGAGTAACATGTCTAGAAATATGATGATTAGCTACAGAAAGAGAGAGAGTCAGGTGCTCTAAAAACAGAAGGCATTTCAGCTACAGATAAAAGGCGATTAGCTCCAGGAACAGGGGAAGTTGCTCCAGTAACAGTTGAATTAGGAGCATCACGGACTGGGAAATTAGTAGCACCATAAACATTGGAATTAGCTGCAGAAACAGCACAATTTGCTCCATAAACAGGGTAATTGCTTTTAGAAAGACCAGAGTTAGCTATACAAAGAGGTGACTTAGTTTTCCCTGCAGCAGGGGATTTAGGAGATCGCACCTTAACATGACATTTCAGCAATATATCTAGAACGAGTAGAGATTAAATAGGAAATTCTGCTTCATCAAGAGCATAATTTGGAGTTTCAGTAAACGGAAAATTAGGAGCTCTACAAACAACTCAGGGGATTTAGAGGAGGCGGAGCAGCGTCGGAGAGGCCTACAAAAGGCCCAGCTTTGAGTCGGGAGGCAGGGGAGAGGTCGAGGAGGTGGAGCAGCGTTGGAGAGGCATACAAAAGACCAGGCTTCGAGTCGGGAGGCAACGGGGTGTTCGAGGAAGGGGATCAGCGTCAAATAGGCCTACAATAGGCCCAGCTTCGAGTTGGGAGGCAGTGGAGAGTTCGAGAAGGTGTAGCAGCGTCAGACATGCGTGAAAAAAGCCCAGCATCGAGTCGGGAGGCAGCGGGGAGTTCGAGGAGGCGGGACATCGTCAGAGAGGCCTACAAAAGTCCCAGAGACGAGTCGCGAAGCAGTGGAGAGTTCGAAGAGGTGGGGCAGCGTCGCAGAGGCTTACAAAATGCCTAACGTCCAGCCGGGCGGACAGCGGGGATTTCTTGGAGGCCGCAATGTTGGCTAGGCCAGTTGGTGCAGCTGCAGGGAGTGAAAGCAAAGAAGAAGCAGAAAAAAATAGAAGGCTGACGTCACAGCCAAGTGGGTAAGCGACTGGCTGGTGATTGGTGAGTAGTTTTTCTTTTTCTTTATTAGTAGGTACCCTTTAGCATTGCTGTTGCCAAATTACGTAAATCTAAGGGTTTCATGGAAGAGAGCACAGACCCGTGTCATGCTGCTCCTGTGATATGTGGGAAGCAAGGAACGCTTCATGTGCGGGAAGTTTATCCGGTGCATATTGGTACCAACGATATAGGTAAACAATGGAATGAGGGCGGACAAGATTAATTTGTGGAGCTGGAGCTAAATTAAAATTGGACATCAAAATTAGTAATCTCAGGATTGTGACCAGTGCCACCTGTTCGTCAGAGTAGGAATCGCAGGACAGCTCAGATGAATACATGTCTTGAGGAGTGGTGCAGAAGGGAGGGTTTTACCTTCCTGGGGCATTGGAACCGGTTCTGGGGGAGGTGAGACCACTACAAACTGTACAGTGTGCATCTGGAAACGACCGGAGCCAATGTGTTTGGGGGAGTGTTTGATAGTGCTGTTGGGGAGCGTTTAAACTAATAAGGCAGGGGAATGGGAACCTATGCAGGGAGACAGAGGAAAGCAGAATAGGGGCAGGAGCAAAAGATAAAAAGAAGAAAAGAAAAAGTGGAGGGCAGAGAAACCCAAGGCAAAAATCAAAAAGGCCACATTACACCAAGATTCTAAAGAGGTAAACTTTATTAAAAAGACAAGCCTGAAGGCTTTGTGTCTCAATGCGAGGAGTATTCATTATAAGGTGGATGAATTAACTGCACAGATTGCTGTCAACTGATATGATGTAATTAGCATCACGGAGACATGGCTCCAGGGTGATCACGTCTGGGATCTGTACATCCAGGTGTATTAAACATTCAGGAAGGATGGACAGAAAGGAAAAGGAGGCGGTGCGGCGGGGGCGGGGGTAGGCGGTGGTGCACTTTTTGTTATCGAGGAAATTAAAGTAATAGCAAGGAGGAACATTCCCTTGGATGATGTGGAATCAATGTGGTTGGAGCTCCGCAATACCAAAGGGCAGAAAACGCTATTAAGATGTGTGTACAGACCAACAAACAACAGCAGTGATGTTGCGGACAGCAGTAAACAAGTAATTAGGAATACGTGCAATAAAGGTACAGCAGTTACCATGGGGCGACTTTAATTTACATATTGACTGGGCAAACCAAACTGGTAACAATGCGGTAGAGGAGGTACTTCTGGAGTGTATTAGGCATGATTTTCTCGACCAATATTTCAAGGAACCAACTTTAGAGGGTTGGCCATTCTTGACTGCATGATGTGTAAAGAGAAAGGACTAATTTGCAATCTTGCACTGCGAGGCCCCTTGGGGAAGAGTGACCAAAATAGCGATGAAATCTTTATTAAGATGGAGAGTGGCGTAGTTTATTCAGCGACCAGGGACCTGAACTTAAGGAAAGGTAATTTCGATGGTATGAGGCATGAATTGGCTGCAATAGACTGGTGAAACATGCTTAAAGTGTTGACGGTCGTTAGACAAATGCAAATATTTAACGATCACATGGGTGACCTTCAACAATTGTACATACCTGTCTGCAGTAAAACTAAAACGGGGAAGATGGATTAAACGTGGCTAACAAGGGAAATTAAGTGCAGTATTAAATCCAAGGAAGAGCCATATAAATTGGCAGGAAAAGCAGCAAACCTGAGGACTGGGAGATTTTATAATTCAGCAATGGAGTACAAAGGGTTTAATTAGGGGAAGGAGAACAGAGTATGAGAGGAAGATTGCTGGGAACATAAAAACTGACTGCACAAGCTTCGATAGACATGTGAAGAGAAAGAAGATTAGTGAAGACAAACGTAGGTCCCTTACAGTCAGATTCTGGTGTATTTATAATGGGAACAAAGAAATGGCGGAGCAGTTAAACAAATACTTTGGTTCTGTCTTCACGAAGGAAGAAATAGACTTCTGAAAATGTTCGGGACCGAATGTCCACCGTGAAGAAGGAACTGAAGGACATCTTTAATAGGAGGGACATTGTGTTAGGGAAATTGATGGGATTGAAGGTCGATAATTCCCCGGTGCCTGATACTCTGCATCCCAGAGTACTTAAAAATAGTGGATGCATTGGTGATCATTTATCAGCAAACTATCGAATCTAGATCAGTTGCTATGGACTGGAGTGTAGCTAATGTAACACCACCTTTTAAGAAAGGAGAGAGATAGAAAACGGGTAATTATGGACCGGTTAGCCTGACGTCAGTGATGGGGAAATGTTGGAATCAATTATAAATTATGAAATAGCAGCGCATTTGGAAAGCAGTGACAGGATAGGTCCAAGTCAGCATGAATTTATGAAAGAGAATTGATTCTTGACAAATCTTCTAGAATTTTGTTAGGATGTAACTGGTAGAGGGGGCAAGGGAAGACCGGTGCATGTGGTGCATTTCAAATTTCAAAAGGCTTTGAAACGTTCCCACACGCGAGGTCGTTGTGCAAAATTAGAGCACAAGGTATTGGGAATAATGTACTGACGTGGATAGAGAACTGTTTGGCAGACAGGAAGCAGAAGTCGGTATAAACGGGTCCTTTTCAGAATTACAGGCAGTGACTAGTGGGGTCCAGGAGGATTTAGTGCTGGGACCCAAGCTTTTTACAAAATACATTAGTGATTTCGATGAAGGAACTGAGTGTAATATCTCCAAGTTTTCAGATGACACTAAGCTGGGTGGTGGAGTGAGCTGTGAGGAGGACGCTAAAAGGCTGCAGATTGACTTGGACAGATTAGGTGAGTGGGCAAACGCATGGCAGATGCAGTAAAATGTGGATAAATGTGAGGTTATCCACTTTGGCGGCAAAAGCACGAAAGTAGAATAATATCTGATTGAGGCAGATTAGAAAAATGGGAAGGTGCAACGAGTCGTGGTTGTCATGGCACATCAGTCATTGAAATTCGGCAAGCAGGTACAGCAGGCGGTGAAGAAGGCAAATGGTCTGTTGGCCTTCATAGCTCGGAGATTTGATTATAGGAGCAGGGATATCTTATGCAGTTTCTTCAGGGCCTTAGTGAGGCCTCTCATAGGATATTGTATTCACTTCTGCTCTCCCAAGCTGAGGAAGGACATTCATGTCATTGAGGGATTTCAGCGAAGGTTCACCAGAATTATTCCCGGCATGGCAAGACTGACATCTGAGGAGAAACTGGATCGACTGGGCTTGTATTCACTGGAGTTAAGAAGGATGAGAGGGGATCTCATTAAAAAGATCAAAATCTGACGGGTTTAGACAAGTTAGATGCAGGAAGAATATTCCCGATGTTGGGGCAGTCCAGAACCAGGGGACATAGTCTCAGGATAAGCTGTAGGAAATTTAGGACTGAGATGAGGAGAATCTTCTTCACTCAGAGAGTTGTTAACCTGTAGAATTTTCCACCACAGTATGTGGAAAGGCCAATAATGGAGTGCATGGTTCTGGACATGGATTTAGGGAATGAAGCTGGGCTGGTTCAAGGGGTAACAATGAGAGTATGTTTAGGTGCTAGTGATCATCACTCAGTTAGATGTTGTGCAGTTATGGAAAAGGACAAGGTTAAGACCAGGAATAAATGGTTTCATTTGTGCGAAAGCCAATTTTACTGAGCTGAAATCTGATTTAGCTAAATTCGACGGGAAACAACGATGTGAAGGTAAATCCGTGTCAAACCAGTGGGAGGCAATTAACGAGGCGAAATTGAGGGTCCAGAGCAAGTAATTTCGCTTGATGAAAAATAGTGGTTAGATCAAATCTAGAGCCATTGGATTTGAAGTGGCATACAGGGTAATATAAAGAAAAGGGAGATTTTTGACAGCACCGAGAGCTCAATTCTAAAGAAATCTCAAAGAATATAGAAAGTACAGCGCTAACATTAAAAAAGTAAGTTAGGAAAACAAAGAGACAGCATGAAAAAAATGTTTGTATGTATTATCAATCAAACCCAGAACATGTTTTGTATGTATATTAGGAGCAAGACATTAAGTAAATGATGTGTAGGGGCTATTAGAGACCATAAAGATAATATTTGTGTGGAGGTGGAAGACTTGGTTATGCATCTTCTTGAAAATACATTGCGTCTAATTTTAGAAAAGATAGAGGCGATGCAGCCATTACAATCAGGGAGGAGGAGTTTGAATTAGTTGATGAAATAAATATGGTGAGATTGGAAGTATTTAGGGATGTAGCGGCATTGTATGTGGATAAATCCCAGGCCCGGCTAACATGTATCCCAGAGTGTAAAGTGGAGGAAAAGGGGAAATCGCAGAGACTCGGGTCATCAGTTTATAATCCTCTCTGGCCACACGTGTGGTGCCGGGGGACTGGAAATCTTCTAACGCTGTACCTTAGTTTAAAAAAGGATAGAGGGATAGATCGATTATTGCAGGCCAGTAAGCCTAAACTTGTTGTTGGGAAAATTATTGCAAAACCTTCTGAGGGCAGGATAAATCTTCATTGAGAAAGACACGTATAAATCAAGGCGAGTCAGCATGGAGTTATTTAGACAAGGTCATGTCTTACTAACTTGATTGATTTTTGAGGACGTCACGAAGAGGGTCAATGAAGGTAACGCTTTTTAATGCAGTGCATAGGAATTTTAGCAAGGAATATTCATAAGGTCCCACAAAAAACAGATTTGTCACGAAATACATCCATAGATTCTGGGATAATTCCCGCAGATTGGAATGTTGCTAGTAAAATCGCACGATTTAGGAAAGGAGGGAAAGAGAAATCTGCGAACGACAGATCAGATAGCCTGAGATCAGTATTAGAGAAAATGCTAGAATTTGTTATTCAGGACATGGTAACAGAGTACTTAGAACATAACATTGGGAATTGGGAATAATCAACATGTATTCATTTACTGGAAATCATTTCAACAAATCTTTTAGAATATTTTGTGGTTATAACTAGCAGAATAGTTAAATAGGGAGTAGCGGACGTGATGCAATTGGATTCACATGATCGCATTCGTTGAGGAACAACACAAAAGATAATTGCACAAAATTAGGGCTCATATGATTGGGGTTTTTATTAGCAGGAACTGAAGGTTGGTTAATGGATATTAAACACAGTGTCGGAATAAATTGTATCATTTTTGGGTTAGCAGGTGTTAACTAGTGGCTTGCCGCAAGCAGTGGTGATTCAGCAATTTCCATTCTGTATAAATGATTTAGATGAGGGGACCTAACGAAATATACTGAAGTTCACTGATGATACAAAACTAGATGGGCATGTAAGTTGTCTGGAGGATGCAAAGAGACTTCATGGGGATGTAGATATGGAAATTTAATCGGCGGGAATATGGCAATTGAATATAATGTGGAGAAATGTGATTCCATCGAATTTCGTAGGAAATAAAGAAAAGAAGATTATTTTTTAAAATGGTGAGAGAATGGAAATGTTGGTGTTCAGAGGGAACTGCTACACGAATCATTGAAAGATAACATGCAGGGCCGGCAAGCAATTAAGAAAGCAAAACGTATGTCGGCCTTTATTACAAGAGGATTTGAGTACAAGAGGAAATATATGTACTGCAATTATATTGTCCACTGATGACACCGCACCTGCAACACTTCGTACAGTTTGATCTCCTTACCTAAGGAAGATATATTTGCCTTTGAGCAAGTGCAGCTAAGATTCGCTGGACTGATTCCTGCGATAGGGGGGTTGCCCTATGTGGAGAGATTAAATAGACTAGGCCTATATTCTCCAGACTTTAGAAGAATGAGAGTTGATCACATTGAAACATACAAATCTCTAACAGGGCTTGACAGAGTAAATTCAAGGAGGATTTTTATCTGGCTGGGAAGTCTGGAACCAGGGTTCTCAGAATAATATGGGCATTGTACAGGAAAGTGGATTTGAGGTAAAAGATCAGACATGGCCACATTAAATATCGGAGTGTCCAAAAGGCCTATTCCTGCTCTTGTTCTAAATTTTTTTGGAACGAAATGCGAATGTAATCAAATGCAAGTTCCAAGTTGCATCCCCAAAAATGGCTCAGAAGCAGGACGCAAATGATACTGTGTGAAGGGCAATTGTGTGAATAGAAGGCAGTTCCGAGTTGGGTCCCACACGGCTCAGGACTAGTCCCCTTACTTTTTGCCGTATATATCAATAATTTCGACTTTGAACGACGGGGTATGATTAAGAAGTTCTCATAGAATACAAAAAATTGCTTGCTGGTTGATAATGAAGAAGAAAACCGTAGATTGTGTGAATATATCAATAACATCATTAGAACATAAAAACTAGGACTCGGCCCGTTGTCCCCTCGAGCCTGCTCCACCATTTAATAAGACCATAGCTGATCTGCTCATGGATTCATCTCGACTTCCTTGCCCTCTCCCCTTTATTGCCTTATCGTTCAAAAATCTGTCCACCACCGTCTTAAATACATTCAAGTACCCAACTTCGACAGCTCTCTGGAGCATACAATTGCAAAGATGTACAACGCTCTGTAAACGAGCACGAAATATAAAAATAGATATTAAGAGTTTGTAAAGGCATATAAAAAGGAACATAATATCTCAAGTAAATATTGGTTCCCTGCAGGATGAGATTGGGGAATTAATAATGGAGTACAGGGAAATGGCAGAGAGGTTGAACCAATATTTTGTATCGGTCTTCAAGGTAGAAGACACTAATATCCTAATAGTGGATAATCAAGGGGCTATTGGGAAGGAAGAACTTAATACAATCATTGTCACTAATGAATTGTTACAGGTAAAATAATGGGACTAAAGTTGGACAAGACCCCTGCCCCGACTTGATTCTATCCTAGGTCTCAAAATAAGGGGCTGCAGAGATAGTGAATTCATTCACCGAAATTCCCTGTCCTGACGAATTGGAAAAGCGCAAATATAACGCCCCTATTTTTAAAAAATGATGCAGACAAGAAGCATGAAAATGTTGACCAGTTAGCTTAACATCTGTCATTGCGAAAATGCTGGAGTCCATTGTTAAGGAAGCAATAGCGGGATTTTCGGAAAGAAATTAATCAATCAAGCACAGTCAGAATGGATATATGAAAGGAAAATATTGTTTGAAAAATTTGCTGGAGTCCATGAAGCTGTAACGAGCAGGATGGATAAGCGGGGGGGAGCAGTCGATGTGATCTATTTGGATTTCTGGAAGGCTTGCAATAAAGGGTCACATAAGAGGTTACTTTACAAGGTAAAAGTTGAGCGGGTTGGTGTAATATATTAGCATGAAGAGAGGATTGGCAACCTAACAGAAAACTGAGAGTCGCTATAAATGGTTAATTTTCCTGTTAGCAAACAGTGACGAGTCGAGTGCCGCAAGGATCAGTGCTGTCCTCAAATATTAACAATCTACATGATTGATATGGATGAAGGGACCGAATGTAATGTAGCCAAGTTTGCTGATGATGGAAAGATGAGTGAGAAACTAAATGTGAAGAGGACACTAAATATTGGCAGATTGAGTATCATGTGGAAAAATGTGTATTTATCAACTTTGGCAGAAAAAAAAGAAAAACGAATGTTAATTTAAATGGAGAAAAATGGCAAAATTCTGCAGCACAGAGGGACCTTGCGGTCCTTGTGCATGAAATACAAAAATTAGTGTGCAGATACATCAAGTAATCAGGAGGCAAATGGAATTGCTGGGAGGATAACATATAAAAGCAGTGAGCTCCTGCTACAACTGTACATTGGATTTCGAAGGGCACACCTAAAATACTGTATACAGTTTTGGACTCCATATATTAAGAAGGATATTTTTGCATTGGTGGCTGTTCAGAGAAGGTTCACCAGGTTGCGATGAAAGGTTGAATAGCTTGCGCCTATATTCATTGGAATTCAGATGAATGAAAGTTTTTTTTATCGAAACATATACGTTAATGAAGGTGCTCGAAAATATGAACGCAGAGAGGATATTTGCAAACGTAGAGAAAGTGAAACTAGCGGACACAGTCTCAGCATATGCGGCAGCACATTTAAAATAGAGACGAAGAGGAATTTATTCTACCTAACAATAAGAACATAAGAATTAGGAGCAGGAGTAGGCCATTTAGTCCATCAAGCCTGTTCCACCGTTCAATAAAGTCATGGCTGATCTGATCATGGATTCGGTTGCACTTCCTTTCCCGCTCCCCACAAACCTTTACCCTCTAATCGCACAATATTCTGTATATCTCCGCTTTAAATGTGTTCTAACAGCCTCCACAGCTCTCTGGGGCAGAAAATTGCAAAGATATACAACCTTGTGAGAGAAGCAATTCCTCCTCGTCTAAGTTGACATGGGCGGTGACTTATTCTGAGACTATGTCCCCGAGTTTTTTTTCCCATATAAGCAGCAACCTGCTCTCTGCACCTATCTTGTCCAGCCGCCTCATTATATTATGTGTTTCAATAAGTTGCCGTCTCATTCTTCTGAACTCCAATGCGTGCAGGCGCAACCGACTGACCCAAAATGTATGCAGTAATCTAGCTTTCGCCTCACCAATGCCATGTATACTTGTAGCAGGACCTCTCTGCTTTTATACTCAATACCCATTCAATAAATGGCAATATTCCATTTGCTTTCCTGATTACCTGCTCTACCTGCATACTAAATATTTGTGTTTTCTGCACACGGACCCGTAGGACCATCTGTCCTGCAGCATTTTGAAATTTTTCTCCATTCAAAAATAATTTGCTTTGAGACATCTTCTGCCAAAGTGGATAACCTCACATTTTTCCAAATTATACTGCTCCTGCCTGGCTATGTCTCTTTGGAAATAATTTGTGTCCACCTCACAACTTGCTTTCCCACCCATCTGTTTTTTCATCAGATAACTTGGCGACATTGCACTTGGTTCCTTCAGCCAAATCAATAATATAGTTTACAAGTTGTGGAGCTCGCAGCACCTATCCCTGCGGCACCCCACGAGTTACTGTTTGCCAAACGGACAATGAACCATTGATCCCGACGCTCTATTTTCTTTTAATTAACCTATCCTATTTCAAAGCTAATATAGCAACCCGAACCAGCAAATTTGTCAAACATGGATTCCCTTTCATAAAACCATGATTGTTTAAATTATGCTTTTCGAAATGACCTGCTACTACTTCCTTAATAATGGACTCCAGCATTTTCCCAACGACAGATGTTAGGAAAACTGATCTATAATTTCCTGCTTTCTGTCTGCCTCCTTTTTTACATAGGGGCTTTACATTTCCGGGTTTCCAATACGCTGGGAGCTTCCCAGAATCCAGGAAAATTCGTCAGCTTACAAACAATGCATTCACTATCAATTCAGCCATTTCTTTTAAGATCTAGGATGCAAGGCGTCAGGTCCAGGGACCTGTGCGCCTTTATGCCCATTATTTAACCGAGTACTATTTCTCTCGTGATAGTGATCCATCCCTCCCAAAAGCCCACTGAATATCCGCAATTGGGATATTTTTGTATCTTCTACCGTGAAGACCATGACAAAATATTTGTTCATCGTTTCTGCCATTTCCCGGCTTCCGATTATTAATTACCTAGTCTCGCCCTCTATTTACTTTATTTACTTTAGCCATAGTTTTCCTTCTTTTGTACCGGAAGAAAGTATTGTTATCTGTCAGTTTAATTTCAGGTGGTATGGAGCATGGCAAAGGGAATTTATCCCAAAGAAGATTAGGTTATGCGTTTGGGGAGGGCTAACAGCGCAAGTGATTGCACATTAAATATAAGAACATTTGGAAGAGCAGAGGAATAAAGGGAGCATTTAGCGCAGTTAAACCCATGCCTGCAGGTAGCAGACCAGATCAGAAATGATCTTACAGAATGAAGGAGGCAAATGGCCTAATCCTGGTCATATTTCTTATTTTCTCATGTTCTGACAATTTGTTTTAATGGCAATATGGAACACTTACGCCAAAAGTAGAAAACTGCGTGCAGTTCTGCTCATTTCATTACAGGGACGATGTGATTGCCGTAGAGCTGGTAGAGAGCAGATTGACGAGGATGTTGCTTGGCTTGGAAGATATTAGCTATCCGGAAAGATTGCATGGGATGGATTCATTTTTTTCAGAATAGCAAATGCTGAGAAGTGAACTCATTCAGGTGTCAATACAATTATGAGGGTTGTTATAAAATGGATAGTAACGACATATTACCCTTAGGATATGGCTCAACAACAGCGGGAATAATTTAAGATAATCAATGGGGAATTAGAGTGGCTTTTTTCAAGACAGGTGGAGGCTTGGAACCCACAGCCTGAAAAGGTGGTAGAGGCAGAAGGCTGCACCCTATCTAAAAATGACCTGGATGTGCAATAGAAGTACCCGTACGTTGGGCTACGAACCCAGTTTTTGAAAGAAGGATTCGGCTGTAACCAACGACGGGGAGGCAATCTTAGACTGGGTGTTGTGTAATGACAGAGGATTAGTTAGCAATCTCTTTGTGCGAGGCCCCTTGGGGAAGAGTGACCATAATATGGTGTAATTCTACATTTGGTAGAGAATGAAACAGTTTATTCAGAGAACATAGTCCAGAACGTAAAGAAGGGCAACTTTGAAGGTATGAGCATGAATGGATAGGATAGATTGGCGAATGATACTTGAGGGGTTGACAGTGGATGGGCAATGGCAGACATTTAGAGACTGCATGGATGAACTACAACAATTGTACATCCCTGTCTGGCGTAGAAATGATCAAAGGGAAGTGGCTCAACCGTGGCTATCAAGGGAAATCAGGGATAGCATTAAAGCCAATGAAGTGACATACAAATTGGCCAGAAATAGCAGCGATCCCATGGACTGGGAGAAATTTAGAACTCAGCAGAGGAGGACAAAGGGCTTGATTAGGGCAGGGAAATTAGAGTACGAGAGGAAGCCTGCAGGGAACATTAAAACGGACTGCAAATGCTTCAAAAATTTGCAAATAAAAAAAGTTCTGAAAGACAAACGTCGGTCCCCTGCAGTCAGAATCAGGGTAATTCATATAGGGGAACAAAGTAATGGCAGACCAATTGAACAAGTACTTTGGTTCGGTATTTACGAAGGAGGACACAAACTACCTTCCGGATATAAAAGGGGTAAGAGGGTATAGTAAGAAGGAGGAACAGAAGAAGATCCTTATTAGTCGGGAAATTGTGTTGGGCAAATTGATGTGAGTGAAGACCGATAAATACGTAGGGCCTGATGGTCTGCATCCCAGAGTATTTAAGGAGGTCGCCTTGGAAATAGCGAATGCATTGACATTCATATTCCAACATTCCATAGACTCTGGATCAGTTCCTATGGAGTGGAGCGTAGCCAATGTAACCCAACTTTTTAAAAAAGGAGAGAGAGAGAAAATAAGGAATTATAGACCGGACAGCCTGTCATCAGTAGAGGGTAAAATGATGGAATCAATTATTAAGAATGTCATAATAGCGCATTTAAAAGACGTGACATGATAGGTCCAAGTCAGCAACGATTTGCGAAATGAAAATCATGCTTGACAAAACTTCTGGAATTTTTGGAGGATATTTCCAGTAGAGTGGACAAGGAAGAACCAGTTGATGTGGTGTATTTGGACTTACAGAAGGCTTTCGCCAAGGTCCCACACAAGAGATTCATATGCAAAGTTAAAGCACGTGGGATTTAGGGTAGTGTGCTGACGTGGATTGAGAAGTGTTTGGCAGACAGGAGGCAAAGTGTCGGAGTAAATGGATAATTTTCAGAATGGCAGGCAGTGACAGTTGTGGTGCCGCAAGGTTCTTTGCTGGGGCCCCAGCTGTTTACATTGTACATTAATGATTTCGACGAGGTGATTAAATGTAGTATCTCCAAATTTGCGGATGACACTAAGTTGGGTGGCAGTGTGAGCTGCGAGGAGGATGCCATGAGGCTGCAGAGTGACTTGGATAGGTTAGGTGAGTGAGCAAAAGCATGGCAGATGAAGTATAATGTGGATAAATGTCAGGTTATCCACTTTGGTGGTAAAAACAGAGAGACAGACTATTATCTGAATGGTGACAGATTAGGAAAAGGGGAGGTGCAACGAGAGCTGGGTCTCATGGTACATCAGTCATTGAAGGTTGGCATGCAGGTACAGCAGGCGGTTGAGAAAGAAAATTGCATATTGGCCTTCATAGCGAGGGGATTTGAGTACAGGGGCAGGGAAGTGTTACTACAGTTGTACAGGGCCTTGGTGAGGCCACATCTGGAGTAGTTTGTACAGTTTGGTCTCCTACCTTGTGGAAGGACATTCTTCCTATTGAGGGAGTGCAGCGAAGGTTCACCAGACTAATTTCCAGACTGGCGGGACTGACATATCAAGAAACACTGGATCATCTGGGCTTTTATTCACTGGAGTTCAGAAATATGAGAGGGGATCTCATAGAAACGTTTAAAATTCTTACGGGTTGAGACAGGTTAGATGCTGGAAGAATGTTCCCAATGTTGGAGAAGTCCAGAAGCAGGGGTCACAGTCTAAGTATAAGGGGTATGCCATTTTGGACCGAGATGAGGAGAAACTTCTTCACCCAGAGAGTGGTGAATTTATGGAATTCTCTACCACAGAATGTTGTTGAGGCCAATTCACTAAATATATTCAAAAAGAAGTTAGATGTATTCGTTGCTAGTCGGGGGATCCAGGTGTATGGCGAGAAAGCAGGAAGGGGTACTGAAGTTGCATGTTAAGCCATGAACTCATTGAATAGCGGTGCAGGCTCGAAAGGCCGAATGGCCGACTCCTGCACCTATTTTCTATGTTTGTACTCCTCAAGCCACATATTCATCTGATTTATCCTGCGATTCCTACTCTGTCTAACATGGGGCACTGATAGCAATTCTGTGAATACTACTTTTGATATACTACTTTTTAATTCAGCTACTAGCTCCCTAATTGCGTCTCGTAGAACTTCATCACGTTTTTTACCTATATCGTTGGTAACTCTATGCACCCCGACAACTGGTTGTTCACCCTCCCTTTTCAGAAAGTACCGCACCCGCTCCGAGACATCCTCGACCCTTGCACCAGGGAGCCAACTTACCATGCTGGAGTCTCGGTTGCGGCCGCAGAAATGCCATTTTATTTTCCTTACAATAGAATCCCCGATCGCTTTCGCTCTCCCACTCGTTTTACTGCCCTCTTGTGCAGCAGAGCCAGACATGGTGCCATGAACTTGGCTGCTGGTGCCCTCCCCTGAAGAGTCATCCGCCTCAACAGTACCCAAAGCGGTGTATCTGTTTTGCAGGGGCATGACCGCAAATGACCACTGCACTACCTTCCTTGCATTGCTCTTCCTGTTGGTCAGCCGTTCCCTATCTGGCTGTGTACACTTTTCCTGCGGTGCGACCAACTCACTAAACATGTTATTCACGTCATGCTCAGCATCGTGCATGCTCCAGACTGTATCCAGCCGCAACTCACGTGCTGCAATGCGTTCCGTTATGATCTGCAGATGGATGCACCTCCCGCACACATAGTCGTCAGGGACACCAGAGGCGTCGCTGAGTTCTCACATAGTACAGGAAGAGCACAACACGTGCCCAAGCTCCCCTGCCACGACTTAACCTTTGGATTAACTTAATTGGGCAACAACAATGTTAAAAGGTTACTTACTGATGAAGAAAGGAAAAGAAAAACTACTTACCAATCACCATTCAATCACTTACCCCTTTGGCTGTGACGTCACCTTTCGATTTCATTCTACTTCTTTTTTGCCTTCTCAGTGCAGCTGCACCAGCTGGCCTCAGCGATGCGTTGTGCCTTTTTTATAAGTCTCTCTGACGCATATCCCGAGCCTCTCCGACTCACTACGAACTCTCGAGCCTCAGCGACGCTTTGGGTCTTTCTGTCGGCCTCTCCAACGAAACTACCGAGTCTCTCCGACACACCATGAACTCCCGAGCCTCAGCTACGCGCCGCGCCATTCGATAGGCCTCTACGACGCAACTTCCGAGCATCTCCGACTCACCACGAGCTCCCGAGCCTCAGCGATGTTTTCGTCCTGTTAATAGGCCTCTCCGACTCACCAGAGCTCCCGGGACGCAGCGACGCGTTGGGCCTTTTTATAGGCCTATCCGACGCACTCCCGAGACTTTCCCACGCATCGCGAACTCATGAGCCGCAGCGACGCGTTGGGCTTTTATCTCGGGCTCTGCGATACAACTGCCGAGCCTCAGGCACGCTTTGGATATTTTTGTCGGCCTCTCCGACGCACCTCCCGAGCCTCTCCGACTCACCACGTGCAACATACTTACTGGTTTAATAATGGAAACGGCTCACTCCTTCAAATATAAACAAGTAATACTCACGCACTGTCAAAGAACTGTAACCTGCCCCTGAATCATTGTTGCTCTTTGGATTCTCAATGCTCACATGGAACCGCTAATAAGTCGATAAAAGGCAAAGGAAACACCATTTATCATTTCGATGTTGCATAATTGCTGATTTTGGCGAGGATCGTACTCACACACTTGGCTTTGCGTCTGCCTGCATTATCGTACAAGTACTCCACGCTAACACATTGTGCCACTAGAGCCACGCTACGTTGATGTGAGGCATCAGTGCTTCCATGATACAGCTGCATTTTCCACCGATCTTGTCTGCAAGTCTGCACAGAGTCATTCCGCTCAAAAATACGCCAATAATTCCATCGTCTCTGTGCCACACTCAGTAAAATGTTTCAAATTATTCCCACGTTAGAGATTTTGCGCCAAAGCCCTGCTTTATATTTCTGTGTCTCTGCTTATTATTTACAATGCAGGAAGGATATATTCACATTGGAGTGAGGGCAGCGAAGGACTTTCCAAATGACAGCCAGAATCCAAGGCGAGATTACAATATTAGAGTTGTACTCTATTGAAATTAGAAGGACAAGGTGTGATTTGACCGATAAATCCAAGATATTAAGGGGAAATGTTAGTATAAGCGGAGAAAAACTTTCCCGCTATCTGTGTAATCTCGGTTTTGGGGGCATAGTCTACAAATTAGAGCCAAAAGTGAAATTTATCAATACGTCTGCTCAAAAAGGATGATAAAGTTTTGAACTCTCTTCTGCAAACTGAAATTGATGATAGATGAACTGTTAATTTCAAATCTAACGTTGAAATATTTGTGTCAACGAATGGTTGGATATGGGCCAGAGGTAGCAAGATAAAGATCAGCCATTTTCTCATTGAGTGGCAGAACAGGTTCGATGGGCTCAATGGTCTACTCCTGTTCCTATGTACACATCCTCTCGTCTGTGCGTTTGTACAAATTTAGGGAGTAGGCAGATGTGAATGATTTACAGGGAAAAATTCAGATCATATCTTCAAGTTTTCCACTTACACATAATGAAGCGCAAACTCACGGATTCATTCATTCAGAATCAACCGAGATACAGAGAATCCGAGATAAACACTGCCAGGCGGACCCGCAATACTCTCAATGATGAAAATGCTGTTATCAGAGATTGCAGGTACAAGTCCCGCGTCTGCCTTTCTATACATTTGTCAATAGCTTTCGCTTTCTGCTCCGGATCCACTTGACACCAGACATTACTAAATCAGTGTCCTTAGTCCATCCATAATCTATGGTATCCACTCGCGTGAGCTGCACTTCCAGTGAAGTTTACTGACAGAAGATGATCCTACATATTCACCATTGTCGAGTGTCCATTTCCTCAAACAATGATGCCAAACAGAATGAGGGTTATACATTGAATTCACAATCAGAAATCTATGGGTCACTGGCGAAGGCTCGGTTTAAACCCAACAGCCACAGCCTTGTGAGGTAGAGAGTTCTCGATAAGATAATTCATGTTTCCTTAAATGTGTTAGAGTTTTTGAGGATGCAACTAGTAGAACAGTTAAGGGGAACTATTGGATGTGAGTATTTGGGTTTTCAAAAGGCATTCAAAAAGCTGCCACTTAAGAGAGTAATAATGAATATAGTGCTAAATGGATTGGGGTTATTATCCTAAAATGCTTTGAGGATTGGTTAACTGTGAGTACAAATGAATTTTGGTTTTCTGTAAATTTTGGGGAACCGCAATGTTCGGTGCTTGGGCCTCAGCAATTCACAAAATATATCAATGATTTGATTCACGGGACAAAGTATAGTGTATTGAAGTTTGCCAATTATATTAAGTTAGGTGGGAATTTAAGTTGTGAGCAGGATGCAAAGATGCTTCAAGCGAATATAGACAGGCTAAGTGAGTGGGCAAGAACGAGGCAAATGGAATAGAGTGAGTAGAAATGTTATGTTTTCCACTTTTGCAGAAACAATGGAAAAGTAGAGATTTATTAAATAGTGAGATATTGGAAACAACTTGTCTTCAGAGGGACCTCGGTTTCCTTGTACACTAATCACGGAAATATAATATGCAAGTAGAGCAAGCAATGAAGAGAGAAAAAGGTATGTGCGCCTTTATTACAAGAGGACATGAATGTAAGAGTAAAGAAGTCTTACTATAATTATACGGTGCAATGGTGAGTGCACAGCTGGAGTGTTGTGACAGTTTTGGATTCCTTGTCTAAGACATGGCGTTAATGTTCCTACAAGGAACGATTAAGTAGTCTAGGGTTTTATTCTCTGCAGTTTAGAATAATTAGATGTGATCTCATTTGCTAATACACACTTCTTACTGGGACAGCGAGTGTTTTTGTATGTGGAATGTTACTCCTGTCTCGAACGAGGGATCACATTTCCTGAATTTAGGGTCATCCATTTAGGACTGTGATGAGGAGAAATATCTAAACTTAGAAAGTTGTGAATATTTTGAATTCTCTATCGGCGAGTGATGTGGAGGCTCTGCCATTGAGCTTATTCAGAAATAAATCAATAGGTTTTTGAAATTAAGGGAATCAAGGGATATGGCTATAGTGCTGGGAGGTTGAATTGTGGTAGAGGTTCAGCAACAACCTCGATTAATGCCGGAGCCTGCCAGAGGATCCAAATGTTGTACTCGTGTTCCTATTTCTCATATTCTTATGTTCTTATGTTCTAGAATCTGGAATCCAGATGAACATTACCATTCTATGAAAACGTGCTCACCGATTTTGCTCCAGGAAGTCATCGTTCTAACGTTAAGGAGAAGTGTCCTTTCTTCATTCACCCAACATAGAAACATAGAAACATTGAAAATAGTTGCAGGAGTAGGCCATTCGGTCTTCGAGCCAGCACCAACATTCAATAAGATAATGGCTGATATTTCTCTCAAAACCCCTTTCCTGCTTTCTCTCCATACCCCTTGATCCCATTCGCCGTAAAGGTCATATCTAACCCGCTCCTGAATATATCCAATGAAATGGCATCAACAACTCACTTGTGGTGGAAAATTCTGCAGGTTAACAACTATCTGAGTGAAGAAATTTCTCCTCATCTCAGTCCTAAATTTCCGACATCTTATCCTGAGATTATGTCCCCTGGTCCTGAACTGCCCCAACATCGGGAACATTCTTCCTGCATCTAACCTGTCCAATCCCTTCAGATTTTGATATTTTTCTATGAGATCCCCTCTCATCCTTCTTAACTCCAGTGAATACAAGCCCAGTCGATCCAGTTTCTCCTCAGATGTCAGTCTTGCCATGCCGGGAATCATTCTGGTGAACCTTCGCTGCAATCCCTGAATAACAAGAACGTCCTTCCTCAGCTTGGGAGCCCAGAACTGAATACAATATCCTATGTGAGGCTTCACTAAGGCCCTGTAGAAACTGCATAAGATATCCCTGCTCCTATAATCAAATCTCCTAGCTATGAAGGCCAACATACCATTTGCCTTCTTCGCCGACTGCTTTACCTGCATACCGAAATTCAAAGACTGATGTGCCATGAAAACCAGGATTCGTTGCACCTCCCCTTTTCCTCATCTGCCGCAATCAGATAATATTCTACTTTCGTGCTTTTGCCGCCAAAGTGGATAACCTCACATTTATCCACATTATACTGCATCTGCCATGCATTTTCCCACTCAACTAATCTGTCCAAGTCAACCTGCAGCCTTTTAACGTCCTCCTCACAGCTCACTCCACCACCCAGCTTAGTGCCATCTGCAAACTTGGAGATATTACACTCAATTCTTCATCGAAATCATGTGAGTATTTTATAAATAGCTGGGGTCCCAGCACGAAGCCCTGCTGGACCCCACTAGTCACTGCCTGTAATTCTGAAAAGGACCCGTTTAACCCGACTTCTGCTTCCTGTCTGCCAAGCAGTTCTCTATCCACATCAGTACATTATTCCCAATACCTTGTGCTCTAATTTTACACAACGATCTCGCGTGTGGGAACGTTTCAAAGCTTGTTGAAATTTGAAATACACCACATCCACCGGTCTACCGTTGTCCACTCGACCAGTTACATCCTAACAAAATTCGAGAAGATTTGTCAAGAATCAATTCCCGTTCATAAATTCATGCTGACTTGGACCTATCCTGTCACTGCTTGCCAAATGCGCTGCTATTTCATCTTGAATAATTGATTCCAACATTTCCCCATCACTGACGTCAGGCTAACCGGTCTATAATTACCCGATTTCTATCTCTCTCCATTCTTAAAAGGTGGTGTTATATTAGCAACACTCCAATAGATAGCAATTGATCTAGATTCGATAGTTTGCTGGAAAATGATCACCAAAGCATCCACTATTTTTAAAGCCACAGACTTAAGTACTCTGGGATGCAGACTATCAGGCACCGGGGAATTATCGACCTTCAATCCCATCAATTTCCCTAACACAATCTCGCACGCATTAAAGATGTCCTTCAGATCCTTCTTCACACTGGACATTCGGTCCGTAATATTTCCGGAAGGCTATTTCTTCGTTCGTGAAGACAGAACCAAAGTATTTGTTGAAATGGTCCGCCATTTTCTTGTTGCCATTATAAATTCACCAGAATCTTACTGTAAGGGACCTACATTTGACTTCACTAAACTTCTTTCTCTTCAGATGTCTATAGAAGCTTTTGCAGTCAGTTTTTATGTACCCAGCAAGCTTCCTCCCATACTCTGTTCTCCTCCTCCTAATTAAACCCTTTGTACTCCTTTGCTGAATTATAAAATCTCCCAGTCCTCAGTTATCCTGCTTTTTCTGGCCAATTTAGATGGCTCTTCCTTGGATGTAATACTACACTTAATTTTCCTTCTTAGCCAGTTTTAATCCATCTTCCCCGTTTTAGTTTTACTGCAGACAGGTAAGTACAATTGTTGAAGGTCACCCATGTGATCGTTAAATATTTGCATTTGTCTAACCACCGTCAACCCTTTAAGCATGACTCACCAGTCTATTTTGGCCAATTCATGCTTCATACTATCGAAGTTACCTTTCCTTAAGTTCAGGTCCCTAGTCTCTGAATGAACTGCACCACTCTCCATCTTAATAACGAATTCATCCCTATTATGGTCACTCTTCCCCAAGGAGCCTCGCAGAGCAAGATTGCGATTTAGTCCTTTGTCTTTACACATCATGCAGTCCAGGATGGCCAGCACTCTATAGTTGGTTCCTTGAAAAATTGGTCTGGAAAATCATTCCTAATACACTCCAGAAGATCCTCCTCTACCGCATTGTTAGCAAACATAAACAGAGGATTTACCACCAAAAACAGATGAGATATTTAGAACGCCAGAAAAAAGATTAGCTCCAGAAACAGGGGAATTAGCTCCAGGAACAGTGGAATTAGGAGCCACAGAGAGGGGAATTAAGAGTTCCAGAAATACTGGAATTAGTTCAGGACAATGGGTATTAGCTCCAGAAACAGGGGAATTAGGTCTAGAAAGATGAGCATTCGGAGTTACAGAAATTGCCTAATTGGGCACTGCAGAAACTGCGGAATTCGGATTTCCAACAACACGGGAAATTATTCTGAACAGCGGAAGTAGTTCCAGAAACAAAGGAATTAGAAAGAGAAGAGTTGGCTCAAAAAACAGGCAAGCTAGATATTCCTGTCGCAGGGGGATTAGGAGACCGCACAAAAAGCAGAATAATTCGGAATTAAATATCTTGTGGAAATGATAGCCACATAAAAAGCACAAATAGGAGTTGCATAAACAGGGTAATTTGATGATCTAGAAAAAGGACAATTAGGTTCTCCACAAAGAAGTAAAATATTCCAGAACCAGGGGAACACCGACGTGCATAACCTGGGGTACTATGAGCTTCAGCTTGAGCGGCATTCGGAGCTCCCATAAGATGGGAGTTAGCAGCTCCAAGAACATTGAAACTAACCCCGGAACAAGAGAAATAGCTCCAGAAACAGTGGAAATGGGATATCCTTAATTACAGGAATTAATTCCAGAGACCGGGGAATTAGCTCCATAACTTTTGAAGTTAATCTCCTTTTATCTGTCGCTGAAAAGTCCTCTGCTTCTGGAGCCCAAGATTCTCCCTCTTTATGGAGCTAATCGCGATTTTCCTGGACATAATTCCCCTCTTTCTGGAGCTCCTAATTCCGATATTTCAGAAGCACTTAATTCCCCAGTCTTTGGAGTGTATCGCAATATTTCTGGTGAACGTTCGCTGCACTCCCTTAAAAGCAAGAATGTTCTTCCTCAGATTGTTACTGGCGCTGCTAATTCCACAGTTCCTGTGGCTGCTAATTCCAATATTTCTGGAGCTAATTCCTCTGTTTCTGGCGCTAATTCGACTGTTTCTGTGGCTAATTCCACTGTTTCTGGGGCTAACTCCCCTCTTTCTGGAGCAAATTCCACTGGTGCTGGAGCTAATTCCCCTCTTGCTGAAGCTAATTCCACAGTTTCAGGATTTAATTCCACTGTTTCTGCGGTTAATTCCAATGTTTCTGGCGCTAATTCCCCTCTTTCTGAACAATTTTCTCTGTTTCTGGAGCTAATTCCACTGTTTCTAGAGCTTATTCCACAGTTTCGGGAGCTAATTCCATTGTTTCTGTTGCTAATTCCCCTGTTTCTGGGGCTAATTCCTCTATTTCTAGTCCTTCCTTTTCCACTGTTTCTGGGGCTAATTACTCTATTTCTGGTTCCTCCAATTGAATTGTTTCTGGAGCTAATTCCACAGTATCGGGTCATAATTCCGTTGTTTCTGTTGCTAATTCCCCTGTTTCTGGGGCTAATTCCTCTATTTCTAGTCCTTCCTTTTCCACTGTTTCTGGGGCTAATTACTCTATTTCTGGTTCCTCCAATTCCACTGTTCCTGGAGCTAATTCCTCTATTTTGGAGCTAATTCCACTGTTTCTGGCTGCGAATTCCAGTTTCATGGAGCTACTTCCACTGTTTCTGGAGCTACTTCCACTGTTTCTTGAGCTAATTCCACTCTTTCCGGTGTTAATTCCAATGTTTCTGTAGCTGCAAATTCCTCTGTTTCTGTAGCTGTTAATTCCACTGTTTCTGGCGCTAATTCCGCTGTTCCTGGAGCTAATTCCTCTGTTTCTGGAGCTGCTAATTCCACAGTTCCTTCAGATACTGGAGAATTAACTCCAGAATCATAGGTTTTAGCTCTGGAAACAGAGAAAGTAGGAGCTGCAGAGACAGGAGAACTGGGGACTTCAGATATGGGAATTAGCTCCAGAAATAACAGATATTTGTTCCAGAAACAGAGCAATGTGGAGCTGCAGGAACATGAGAACTGGCACCTTCAGATATTTGGGAATAAGCTCCAGAAATAATCGGCATTTGCTCCAGAAACAGAGGAATTCGGAGCTGCCAGGACACGAGAACTGGGACCTTCAGATAATGTGGAATTAGCTACAGAAACATAGGTATTCGCTCCAGAAACAGGTATTAGCACCAGAAACAGATACATTAGGATCTGCAGAAACAGTAGAACTGGAACGTTCAAATATTATGTCATTAGCTCCAGAAACATAGGTATTAGCTCCAGAAACAGGAACTAGGAGCTGCAGGGACAGGAGATCGAGGACCTCCAGGTATTTATAAATTAGCTCCAGAAACTTAGGTATTAGCTCATATATAAAGGAATTAGGAGTTTCAGGGGCAAGAGAACTGGGACCTTCGAATATTGCAGAATTAACTCCAGAAAAATAGGCATTAGCTCCAAAAACTGTTGAATTATCTACGTAAATACGGGAGTCGCCTCCAGAAACAGCAGAATTAAATTTAGGAACAGGGGAATTTTGAGCCGCAGAAAGATGAGAGGTTGTAGCTCCAGTGACACGGGAATTAGGTCACAAACAAGGCGATTGGCTCCAGAAATAGAGCCAGTAACTCCAGAAACAGTAGAATCAGCTCTAGAAATATGAAAAGAAAGTGTTGCAGAAACTAGTGGATTAACAATTCCAGGAAAAATGGAACTGGCTCCAGAAACAGGGCAATGGGGAGCTGTAAACACTGGGGAAGCAGGCGCTCCAGGGGCATGGGAATAATCACAGTACAGTGCCATTAGCTCCAGAAACAGGGAGTTGTGTTTAGAAATAGGATATTTACATCCGGAAAGAGTTGAATTAACTCTTCCTGTAGCAGGGGAATTAGGAACACGGAGGATAAACAGGATAATTCGGAGCTGTATATATGGCAAACTAGTAGTTACGTAACAAGGACAATTAGTTGCTTCATATACAGTACTTCATATACAGTGCTTCATATACAGCTCCAGAAACAGTGGAATTAGGAGCACCACAAACAACTGATATATGACCTTCAGAAACAGAGGCATTTTCTCCAGAAATAAAAGTATTTGCTGCTGAATCAGCTGAATTAGCTACAGGAACAGGATTATTCCCTCCAGGAACAGGGAAGTTATGAGTCGCAGAGAGGGTAAGTAGGGGCTCCAGGAACACGGGAATTAGCGCAGAAGCTAGGGAATTAGCGCTAGAAAGAGGATTATTAGTTCTGGAAACTGTGGAATTATGTTTAGAATGATGAAAAGTAGGAGTTACAGAAACTGGTATATTAACAGCTCCAGAAACCGTTGAATTACCAAAAGAAACAAGGGAGTTACCTCCAGAAACAGATGGGATATTAGGGACTCCAGAAAAAACTGAGCTCCAGAAACTGGGGAATTAGCTCAATGAGCAGGGAGTTGGAAGCTGCAGAGAGGGAAATTACCTGCATAACCGGGAGTAGCTGGAGCTGCAGCAATAACGGCATTTGGGGCTCCCATAAGATGGGATTTAGCAGCTCCAAGAAAATTGAAACTAACCCTAGAGCCAGGGAAATAGCTGCAGAAAGAGGGGGACTGGGATATCCTTAATTACACAAAATAATGCCATAAAGTGGTGAATTAGCTCTAGAAATATTGGAGTTAACGTTGTAAAATGAGGAATTAAGTGCTCCCGAAACACCAGAAGTATAATCTCAGAAACAGGCAAATTATGTCCAGAAAAATTGTGATGAGCTCCAGATAGTGGGAGAATCAGGTGCTCCAGAAAAGAGGAATTTTCAGCTGCAGATACAAGGTGATTATCTCGATTAAGAGGGGAAATTGCAGCAGAAGCAGCGGAATTAGGAGCTCGCAGATTGGGATATTAGCAGCCCCAGGCACTGTGGAATTAGCGCCAGAAACAGCGCAATTAGCTCCAGAAACAGGACAATTATGTTTAGAAAGAACAGGGATACCTCGAAAAAGAGGTGTCTATGCAGCAGGGGATTTAGGATAGCGCATCATGAACAGCAAATTTCGGAGCTATATATATAACTAGTAGACACTTAAATAGGACCATTGGGTGCTTCATCAACAGTGCAATTTGGAGCTCCAGAAAAAAGACAATTAGGAACTCCACAAACAACTTAGAATCCCCAAATTTAGCTGGCACTGCAGCAGCGAATGTAGAAGAGTGCAGCATAAACAGGACTTCTGTAGAATATATACATATATATATAAAGTAGACACTTAAGTAGGATAATTAGGAGCTTCATAAACAGCTTAATTTGGAGCTACAGAAAAAGGACAACTGGAAGCTCCACAAATAACTCAGATTCTCCAGAAAGGGAGCAACTTGGACTTTCAGCAACTATGGAATTTGCTCTGGAAAAAAGGTAATATTAGCTCCAGAAACAGCTGAATTAGTTAGAAAAATAGGAGAATTCCCTGCAGGCACAGGCAAAGTAGTAGTCGATGAGAGAAAGCAAGCAGGCGCGCCAGGAACACGGGAATTAGCGCAGAAACAATGGAATAAGCGCCAGAAACAGGGGAATTAGGTCTACAAACTGTGGAATTAGGTCTTGAAAGTTGAAACGTAGAAATGACAGAAACTGGTAAATTAGCAGTTCCAGAAAGAGTTGAATTCGCTCCAGAAACAGGGCAATGGGGAGCTGCAGAATCAGGGGAGGCGATCTCCAGCAACACAGGGATAATCACAGTACAGCGCAATTAGCTCCAGAATCAGGAGAAATATGTTTAGAAAGAGGAGAGTTACCTCCAGAAAAGGTGAATTTTCTGTTCATGTTTGAGGTTAATTAGGAGAGCGCACCATAAACAGGACAATTCGGAGCCATAGATATCGGCAAACTACTTCACATGTAAAAAGGACAATTTTTTTGATTCACAAACCACTCAATATGGAGCTCCATAAAAAGGGAAATTATTATCTCCATTAATTTTCCCCAGACAAAAATGTATTATTTCCAGAAACAGTTCAATTAGCAACAGAATCAGTGGAGTTACCTCCAGAAATAGAAGCATTAGGAGATTCACAATCTGGGATATTAGAAACCCCAGAAAAAAGCTGAGCTCCAGAAACAGGGGAATTAGCTCCAGATACAAGGAAATTAGCGCCAGGACCCACGTAATTAGGAACTGCAGAGAGGGGAATTCGGAGTTCCAGGAATACCGGAATTAGTTCAGAAACATGAGTATTAGCTCCAGAAATAGGGGACTTGGGTCTAGAAAGATGAGAATTATCAGATACAGAAACTGGAGAATTGGGCACTGGAGAAACAGAGGAATTCGGAGCTCAAGAAACACAGGCATTTGTTAAGTACAGAGGAAGTAGCTCCAGAAACAAAATAAATTACATTTAAAAAGTAAGTGTAGGCTCAAGAAACAGGTAAACTATTTATTCCTGTAGCAGGGTGGTTAGGAGAGCGCACAATAAACAGAATAATTCCGAGATAAATATATCGGGAAATGGCAGACATATAAATAAGCGCAATTTGATATTTCATAAATAGCACAGTTTGACGCTCCGGAAACAGGGGAATTATTATCTCCACAAACAACTGAAATAGCTCCAGAAACAGTGGAACGAGGACCTGCATAACCTGGGGTAGTATGAGCTCCAGCAAAATCGTCAATCGGCGCTGCCGTAAGGTGGGATTTAGCAGCTCCAAGAACATTGAAACTAACCCCAGAATAAGGGTAATATCTCCAGAAACAGGGAGAATAGGTTATTATTCATTAGTGGAATTAATTCCATAATTCGGAGAATTAAGTGCTCCAGAATCACCGGAATTTGGTGCTCCAGAAAGAGAGTAATTACGTCTAGAAATATGTTGATTAGCTACAGAAAGAGTGAGAGTCAGGTGCGCTAAAAACAGAGGCTTTTCAGCTACAGATAAAAGGCGATTTACTCCAGGAACAGGGGAAGTTGTCTCGAGAAAAAGTTGAATTAGGAGCTTCACAGACTGGGAAATGTGCAGCCACACGAACATTGGAATTAGCTCTAGAAATAGCACAATTTGCTCCATAAACAGGGGAATTGCTTTTAGAAACACCAGTGTTAGCTCAAAAAAGATGTGACTTAGTTTTCCCTGCAGCAGAGGACTGAGGAGATCGCACCATAAACAGGACATTTCAGCGATATTTATTGAATGAGTAGACACTTAAATAGGAAATTGCTGCTTCATCAACAGCGCAATTTGGAGTTTCAGAAAACGGAAAATTAGGAGCTCTACAAACAACTCAGGGAAGTTCGAGGAGGCGGAGCAGCGTCGGAGAGGCCTCCAAAATGCCCAGAATCGAGGGAGGCAGCGGGGCGTTCGATGAGACGGAGAAGCGTAGGCGAGGCCAGAAAAGGCCCAGCGACGAGTTGGGAGGCAGCGGCGAGTTCGAGAAGCTGTAGCATCGTCAGAGAGGCCGACAAAAGTCCCAGAGACGAGTCGCGAAGCAGTGGAGATTTTGAGGAGGTGGGACAGCGTCACAGAGGCCTACAAAATGGCTAACGTCCAGCCGGGCGGCCAGCGGGGATTTCGTGGAGGCGGCAGCTTCGGATCGGCCAGTTGGTGCAGCTGCAGGGAGTGAAAGCAAAGAAGAAGTCGAAAGAAATAGAAGGCTGACGTCACAGCCAAGCGGGTAAGCAGCTGGCTGGTGATTGGCGAGTAGTTTTTCTTTTTCTTCATCAGTCGGTAAGTTTTCGAATTGCTGTTGCAAAATTACGTTAATCTAAGGGTAAGTCATGGCAAGAGAGCCCAGACCCGTGTCATTATGCTATTGTGATATGTGGGAAGGCAGGAACGCTTCATGTGCGGGAAGGTTATCCGGTGCAAATAGGTACCAACGATATCAGTAAAAAACGGAATGAGGGCGGACAAGACTAATTTGGGGAGCTCGAGCTAAATTAAAAAAGTAGGACATCAAAATTAGTAATCTCAATATTGCGACCAGTGCCACGTGCTAGTCACAGTAGGAATCACAGGATAGCTCAGATGAATACGTGGCTTGAGGAGTGGTGCAGAAGGGAGGAATTTAGCTTCCTGAGGATTTGGAACCGGTTCTGGGGGAGATGGGACGAGTACAAACTGGACGGTTTGCACCTGGAAATGAATGGAACCCATATCCTTGGGGGAGGGTTTGCTCGTGCTGATGCGGAGCGTTTCAACTAATATGGCAGGGGGATGGGAACCTATTCAGGGAGATAGAGGAAAGTAGAATAGGGGCAGGAGCAAAAGATAAAAAAAAAAAGAAAAGTCGAAGGCAGAGAAACCCAAGGCAAAAATCAAACGGCTACATCGCAGCAAGTTTCTAAAGAGGCAAACTGTATTAAAAAGACACGCCTAAAGGCTCTGTGCCTCAATGGAGGAGTATTTGTTATAAGGTGGAGGAATTAACTGCGGAGATTGCTGTTAACGGATATGATGTAAGTGGCATCATGGAGACATGGCTCCAGGAAAATCACGGTTGGGAACAGAACATCCAGGCATATTCAACATTCAGCCTGGATAGACAGAAAGGAAAAGGAGGCGGAAGCGGCGGCGTTGTTTATTATAGAGGAAATTCAAGGAAGAGCAAGGAGGAACATTCACTTTGATGATGTGGAATCGGTATGGTTGTCGCTGCCAAATACCAAAGGAGAGAAAACGCTAGTAAGACTTGTGTACAGACCAACAAACAATAGCAGTGAGATTGCGGACAGCATCTAACAAGTAATTAGGAATGCGTGCAATAAAGGTACAGCAGTTATCATGGGCGACTTGAATTTACATATTGATTGGGCTAACCAAACTGGTAGCAATGCGGCAGAGGAGGATCTTCTGGAGTGTATTTGGGATGATTTTCGAGACCAATATTTCAAGGAACCAACTCGAGGGCTGGCCATCCTAGACTGCATGGCTAAGAGAAAGGACAAATTTGCAATCTTGCTCTGCGAGGCATTGGGGAAGAGTGACCATAATAGGGAAGAATTCATTATTAAGATCGAGAGTGACGCTGTTTATTCAGAGACGAGGGACCTGAACTTAAGAATAGGTAACTTTCCAGTTGGTATGAGGCATGAATTGGCCACAACAGACTGGCGAATCATGCTTAAACGGTTGACGGTGGATAGACAATGGCAAATATTTAAATATCACATGGGTGACCTTCAACAATTGTACATCCCTGTCTGCAGCAAAAATAAAACGGGGAAGGTTGATTAATCGTGGCTAACACGGGAAATTAATTATAATAGTAAATCCAAGGAAGAGCCATATAAATTGGCCAGAAAAAGCAGCAAATCTGAGGACTGGGAGATTTTATAATTCAACAAAGGAGCACAAAGGGTTTAATTAGGAGGGGGAGAACAGAGTATGAGAGGAAGCTTGCTGGGAACATAAAAACCGACTCCAAAAGCTTCGATAGACATGTGAAGAGAAAAAGGATTCGTGAAGACAAACGTAGGTTCCTTTCAGTCAGATTCTGGTGAATTTATAATGGGAACAAAGAAATGGTGGACCAGTTAAAGAAATACTTTGTTTCTGTCTTCACAATGGAAGACACAAATAACCTTCTGGAAATATTAGGGACCGAGTGTCGAGTGAGAAGAACGAACTGAACGAAATCTTTAATCGGGGGGAAATTGTGTTGGGGAAATTGGTAGGATTGCAGGTCGATAATTCCCCGGTACCTGAAAGTCTGCATCTCAGAGTACATAATGCTATGGCTTTAAAAATAGTGGAGGCATTGGTGATCATTTTCGAGCAAACTATCAAATCTAGATCAGTTGCTATGGACTGGAGGGTAACTAATGTAACACCACCTTTTAAGAAAGGAGGGAGAGAGAAAAGGGTAATTATAGACCGATTATCCTCTAGTCAGTGATGGGGAAATGTTGGAATCAATTATTAAAGATGAAATAGCAGTGCATTTCGAAAGCAATGACAGGATAATTCCAAGTCAGCATGAATTTATGAAAGGGAATTGATTCTTGACAAATCTTCTCGAATTATTTGAGAATGTAACTGGTAGAGTTGACAAGGGAGAACTAGTGGATGTGGTTTATTTGAAATTTCATAAGGCTTTGACACTGTCCCACACCAGAAATTGTTGTGCAAAATTAGAGCACAAGGTAGTGGGACTAATGTACTGACGCGGATAGACAACTGTTTGGCAGACAGGAAGCAAAAGTCGGGATAAACTGTTCCTTTTCAGAGAAGCAGGAATTAGAGCTGGGACCCCAGCTATTTACAATATACATTAATGATTTCGATGAAGGAATTGAGTGAAATATCTCCAAGTTTGCAGATGACACGAAGCTGGGTGATGGAGTAAGCTGTGAGGAGAATGGTAAAAGGCTGCAGGTTGACTTGGACAGATTTGGTGAGTGGGCAAACGCATGGCAGATGCAGTATAATTTGGATAAATATGAGGTTATCCACTCTGCCGGCAAAAGCACCAAGGCAGAATATTATCTGCTTGCGGCAGATTAGGAAAAGGGAAGATGCAACGAGTCCTGCGTGTCATGGTACATCAGTCACTGAAATTCGGCATTAAGGTACAGCAGGCGGTGGAGAAGGCAAATGACCTTCTTAGCTTGGAGAATTGATTATAGGAGCAAGGATATCGTATGCAGTTGTACAGGACCTTAGTGAGGCCTCACATGGGACATTGTGTTCAGTTCTGGTCTCCTAAGCTGAGGAAGGACGTTCTTGTTATTGTGGGATTGCAGCGAAGGTTCACTAGAATGATTCCCGGCATGGCAGGACTGACATCTGAGGAGAAACAGGATCGACTGGGCCTGTATTTGCTGGAGTTAAGAAGGATGAGAGTGGATCACTTAGAAATATATAAAACTCTGACGGGATTGGACAGGTTAGATGCAGGAAGAATGTTCCCGTTGTTGCGGCAGTCTAGAACCAGGGGACATAATCTCAGGATAAGATGTCGGAAATTTAGGACTGAGATGAGGAGAAACTTCTTCACTCAGAGAGTTGTTAACCTGTAGAATTCTCTGCCATAGTGAGTTGTGATGCTAGTTCATTGGATATATTCAGGCGCGTGTTATAAATGGCACTTACGGCTAATAGGATCAAGGGGTATGGAGAGAAAGCAGGGAAGCGGTACTGAGGGAAAGATCAGTCATGATCTTATTGAATGGTGGTGCAGGCTCGAAGATCGAATGGCCTACTCCTGCAACTATTTTCTCTGTTTCTATGTTTCTCTGTTTCTATGTTGGGTGAATGAAGAAGAAAGGACACTTCTCTTAACGTTCGAACGATGACTTACAGGAGCAAATCTTTGAGCACGTTTTCATAGAATTAAATGTTCATCTGGATTCCAGATTCTGGAATATAACAGCATAAGAATATGAGACAAAGGAACACGTGTACGACATTTGGATCCTCTGGCATGCTCCGGCATTGATCGAGATTATGGCT
This sequence comes from Pristiophorus japonicus, assembly GCF_044704955.1. Taxonomy (NCBI): domain Eukaryota; kingdom Metazoa; phylum Chordata; class Chondrichthyes; family Pristiophoridae; genus Pristiophorus; species Pristiophorus japonicus. The sequence continues at coordinate 14,229,998 of NC_092001.1, read as the reverse complement.
GAAACTCTTCCACAATTTAACCTGTCCGCACTATTACCATATCCCATGATTCCCTTAATTTTAAAAACCTATGACAGAGCCTCCTCATCACTCGCCGATAGAGAATTCTAAATATTCACAACTTTCTAAGTTTAGATATTTCTCCGCATCACTGTTCTAAATAGATGACCCTAAATTCAGGAAATGTGTTCCCTCGTTCTAGTCAGGAGTAACATCCCACATACAAAAACACTCTCTGGCCCAGTAAGAATTGTGTATTAGTAAATTAGATCACATCTGATTATTCTAAACTGCAGAGAATATAACCCCAGTCTACTGAATCGTTCCTTGTAGGAACACTCACGCCATGACTTAGACAAGGAGTCGAAAACTGTGCACAATTCTCCAGTTGTGCACTCACCAGTGCCCTGTATAATTATAGTAATACTTCTTTATCTTACATTCAAATCATCTTGCAATAAAGGCGAACATACCTTTTCCTCTCGTTATTGCTTGCTCTACATGCATTTTATCTTTCCGTTATTCGTGTACAAACACACCCAGGTCCCTCTGAAGATTAGTAGTTTCCATCTCTCACCATTTAATACATCTCTGCTTTTCTATTGTTTCTGCAACAGTGGAAAACATGACATTTCTCCTCACTATATTCCATTTGCCACGTTCTTGCCCATTAACTTAGCCTGTCTATATTCCCTTGAAGCATCTTTGCATCCTGCTCACAACTTAAATTCCCACCGAACTTTATATCATTGGCAAACGTCAATACACTACACATTGCCCCGTGAATCAAATCATTGATATATTGTGAGAATTGCTGAGGCCCAAGCAACGAACATTGTGGAACCTTCAATTTACAGCAAACCAAAATTAATTTGTACTCACCGTTAACCAACCCTCAATGTATGTTCGTGTAATAACCCCAATCTATTGAGCACTGCATTCATTAATACTCTCTTAAGTGGCAGCTTATTGAATGCCTTCTGAAAACCCTATTACACAAATTCACTAGTTCCCCTGACCTATTCTACTAGTTGCAAACTCAAAAACTCTAACACATTTATGGAAACATGATTTCTCTTAGATAAACTCTCTACCTCACAAGGCTGTGGCTGTCGGGTTCAAACGGAGCTTTCGCCAGTGAGCCATCGGTTCCTGATTGTTAATTCAATGTACAACCCTCATTCTGTTTGGCTTCGTTCTTTGAGGAAATGGGCACTCGACAATGGTGAAAATGTGGGATCATCTTCTGTCAGTAAATTTCACTGCAAAAGCAGCTCACGCCAATGGATAGCATAGATTCCGGATGGACGAAGTACACTGATTTAGTAATGTCGGCTGTAAAGTGGATCCGGTGCAAATAGCGAAAGCTATTGACCAATGTATAAAAAGGCAGCCTCAGGACATGTTTCTGCAATCTCTGATAACAGCATTTTGATCATTGAGAGTATTGCAGGTCCGCCTGACTGTGTTTATCTCGAATTCTCTATATCTCAGTTGATTCTGAATGAATGAATCCTTGAGTCTGTGCATCATTATGTGTGAGTGGAAGACTTGAAGATATGATCTGAATTTTTCTCTGTAAATCATTCACATCTGCCTACTCCCTAAATGTGTACAAATGCACAGACGAGAGTAAGTGTACATAGGAACAGGAGTAGACCATTGAGCACATCGAGCCTGTTCTGCCACTCAATGAGAAAATGGCTGATCTTTATCTGGCTTCCTTTGGCCCATATCCTATCATTCGTTGACACAAATATTTCAACGTCAGATTTAAAATTAACAGTTCATCGATCATCAATTTCAGTTTGCAGAAGAGAGTTCCAAACTTTATCATCCTTTTTAAGCAAACGTGTTGGCTAAGTTCACTTTTGGCTCTAATTTGCAGACTATGACCCCGAATCCGAGATTCCACAGACAGTGGGAAAAATGTATCTCTGCTTATACTAACATTTCCCCTTAATATCTTGAATTGATTCGTCAAGTCACACCTTATCCTTCAAAATTCAATAGAATACAACTTTAATTTTGTAATCTCGCCTTGGATTCTAGGTGTCATTTGGAAAGTCCTAGGCTGCACTCACTCCAAGGTGAATATATCCTTCCTGCATTGTAAATAATAAACAGTTACACAGAAATATAAAGCAGGGCTTTGGCAAAAATCTCTGACATGGGAATAATTTGAAACATTTTTCAGAGTATGGCACAGAGACGATGGAATTAATGGCGTATTTTTGAGCGGAATGACTCTATGCACACTTGTATATAAGATCGGTGGAAAATACAGCTGTAACTTGGGAGCACTGATGCCTCACATTACCATAGTGTGGCTCTAGTGGCACAACGGGCTAGCGTGAAGTACTTATATGATAGTGCAGGCAGATGCAAAGCAAATGTTGTTTAATCCTCGCTAAGATCAGGCAATGATTCGATGTTGGAATGATAATTGGTGTTTCCCTCACATTGTATATCCTTATTAATGGTTCCATGTGAGCATTTAGATTCCAAAGAGCCACAATGATTCAGGGGCAGGTGACAGTTATTTGACAGCGCTTTGGTATTACTTGTTTATATTTGAAGGAGTGAGCCGTTTCCATTATGGAACAGGTAAGTATGTTGTTCGTGGTGAGTCGGAGAGTGTGGGGAGGTGCGCCGGAAAGCCCTATAAAAAGGTCCAATGCGTCGGCGTGTCGCGGGAGATCACGGTGAGTTGGAGAGGCCTAGTAACAGGACCAACGCATCGCTGAGGCTCGGAAGTTGAGTCGGAGAGGCCTATAGAATGGCGCAGCGCGTAGCTGAGGCTCGGGAGTTCGTGTTGTTTTGGAGAGCCTCGGTCGTTGCGTTGGAGACGCTTACAAAAATACCCAACACGTCGCTGAGGCTCGGGAGTTCGTTGTGAGTCAGAGAGGCTCGGGAGATGCATCAGAGGGTCCTATAAAAAGGCACAACGCGCCGCTGAGTTTCGGGAGTTCGTGGTGAGTCGGTGAGGTTGGGGAGGTGGTCGGAGAAGTCTATAAAAAGGTCCTGCACGACATTGATACTCCGGAGTTCGTAGTGAGACCAGGAGGCTCGGGACTTGCGTCGGAGAGGCCTATAAAACGTCCCAACGCGTCGCTGAAGCTTGAAATTCGTGGTGAGTCGGAGAGGCTCCAGAGGTGCGTCAGAGAGGCTTATAAAAAGGCCCAACGTGTCGCTGAGGCTCTGGAGTTCTTGGTGCGTCGGAGAGGCTCGGGAGGTGCGCCGGAGAGGCCCATTAAAAGACCCAACACGTAGCTGAGGCTGGGGAGGTCGTGGTGAGTCGGGGATGGTCGCGAGGTGCGTTGGAGAGGTCTAAGAAAAGGCTCAACGCATCGCTGAAGCTCGGGAGTTCGTAGCGAGTCGGAGCGGCTCGCGATGTGCATCAGAGAAACTTATAAAAAGGCCCAACGCATCGCTGAGGCCAACTGGTGCAGCTCCACTGAGAAGGCAAAGAAGATGTAGAAACAAATTGAAAGGTGATGTCACAGCCAAAAGGGTAAGTGATTGACTGGTGATTGGTCAGTAGTTTTTATTTTTCTTTCCTTATCAGTAAGTGACCTTTTAACATTGTTGTTGCCCCATTAAGTTAATCCAAAAGTTAAGTCATGGAAGGAGAGCTCGGATACGTTTTATGCTCCTCCTGTACTATATGTGAACTCAGGAACGCCTCTGGTGTCCCTGACGACTGTTTGTGCGGGAAGTGCATCCGTCTTCAATTCATAACAGACCGCATTGCAGCACGAGAGTTGCGGCTGGATTCAGTCTAGAGCATCCACGATGCTGGTCGCATCGCAGGAAAAGCCAGATAGGGAACGGGTGACCAACAGGAAGATCAGTGCAAGGAAGGTATTGCAGTGGTCATTTGCGGTCATCCCCCTGCAAAACAGATACACCGCTTTGGGGACTGTTGAGGCGGATGACTCTTCAGGGGAAGGCAGCAGCAGCCAGGTTCATGGCACCATGTCTGGCTCTGCTGCACAGGAGGGCAAGAAAAAGAGTGGAAGAGCGATAGCGATAAGGGATTCAATAGGAAGGACACCACAACTGAGAATACAGGATGGTATGTTGGCTTCCTGGTGCAAGGGTCGAGGATTACTCGGAGCGTGTGAAGGACATTCTGGAAAGGGAGGGTGAACAACCACTTGTCGGGGTGCATATAGTTACCAACGATATAGGTAAAAAGACGTGATGAATTCCTACGAGACGCAATTAGGAAGCTAGGAGCTAAATTAAAATGTAGTACCTCAAAATACTAATCTCAGAATTGCTAACAGTGCCACGTGTTAGACAGATTCGGAAACGCAGGATAAATCAGAAGAACACGTGGCTGGAGGAGTACAAACATAGATAATAGGTGCAAGAATAGGCCATTTAGCCCTGCGAGCCTGCACCGCTATTCAATGAGTTCATGGCTGAACATGCAACTTCAGTACCCCATTCCTGGTTTCTCACCATTCCTCTGGATCCACCGATTAGTAAGGACTACATCTAACTCCTTTTTGAATATAGTTAGTGAATTGGCCTCAACAAATTTCTGTGGTAGAGAATTACACAGGTTCACCACTCTCTGGGTAAAGAAGTTTCTACTCATTCGGTACTAAATGGTTTAGCCCTTCTGCTCAGACTGTGACCACTGGTTCTGAACTTCTCCAACATTGGGAACATTCTTCCAGCATCGAACCTGTCTAAACCCGTCAGAATTTAAAAACGTTTCTATGAGATCCCCTCTCATTCCTCTGAACTCCAGTGAATAATAGCCCAGTTAATCCAGTTTTTCTTGATATGTCAGTCCCGCCATCCCGGGAATCAGTCTGGTGAACCTTCGCTGCACTCTCTCAATAGTAAGATAGTCCTTCCTCAAGTTAGGAGACGAAATTGTACACAATACTCCAGGTGTGGCCTCATCAAGGCCCTGTACAACTGTAGTAACACCGCCCTGCCCCTGTACTCAAATCCCTTCGCTATGAAGGCCAATAATCAATTTTCTTTCTTAACCCCCTGCTGTACCTGCATGCCAACACTCAATGACTGATGTTCCATGACACCCTGGTCTAGTTGCACCTCCCCTTTTCATAACATGTCACCATTCAGATAATAGTCTGTCTCCCTGTTTTTACCACCAACCTGACATATATCCACATATTGCTTCATCTGCCAAGCAATTGCCCACTCACCTAACCTATCCAAGTCAATCTGAAGCCTCATAGCATCCACCTCGCAGCTCACTCTGCCACCCAACTTATTGTCATTCGCAAATTTGGAGATACTTCATTTAATCCCCTTGTCTAAATCAGTATTGTACAATTAAAACAGCTGGGGCCTCACCACAGAATCTTGCAGTGCCACAAACGTCACTGCCTGCCATTCTGAATAGTACCCATTTACACCTACTCTTTGCTTCCTATCTGCCAACCAGTTCTCAATCCACGTGAGCACAGTACCCCCAATCCCATGTGCATTAACTTTGCACATTAATCTCTTGTGTGGGACCTTGGTGAAAGCCTTCTGAAAGTACAAATACACCACATCAACTTCCTTGTTCACTCCACAGGAAACATCCTCAAAAGATTCCAGAAGATTTGTCAAGCATGATTTTCTTTTCACCAAATGATGCTGACTTGGACCGATTCTGTCACCTATTCTAAATGCGCTGCGATGACATTCTTAATCATTGATTCCATCATTTTACCCTCTATCGATGTCATGCTGTCCGGTGTATAATTCCCTGTTTTCTACATTCCTCCTTGTTTTTAAAGTTGGGTTAATTGGATTCCCTCCACTCCAGAGGAACTGATCCCGATACTATGGAATGTTGGAATACGACTGTCAATGCATTCGCTATTTCCAAGGCCACCTCCTTAAATACTCTGGGATGCAGACCGTCAGACCCTGCGGATTTATCGGTCTTCAATCCCATCTATTTCCCCAACACAATTTCTCGACTAATAAGGATCTCCCTCAGTTCCAACTTCTTACCAGACCCTCTGACCCCTTTTATATCCGGAAGGGTGTTTGCATCCTCCTTCGTGAATACCGAACCAAATTACTTGTTCAATTGGTCTGCCATTTCTTTGTTCCCCATTAAGACATCCCCTGATTCTGACTTCACGGGACCTACGTTTGTCTTTACGAACCTTTTTCTCTTCACATATATAGAGAAGCATGTGCAGTCCGTTTTAATGATCCCTGTTAGCTTCCTCTCGTATCAATTTACCCTGCCCTCATCAAACCCTTTGTCCTCCTCTGCTGAGTTCTAAATTTCTCCTAGTCCCCGGGTTCGCTGCTATTTCTGGCCAATTTGTATGCCACTTCCTTGGCTTTAATACTATTCTTGATTTCCCTTGATAGCCACGCTTGCGCCAACTTCCCTTTTTTTATTTTTATGCCAGACATGGATGTACTATTGTTGTAGTTCATCCATGCAGTCTCTAAATGTCTACCATTGCCCATCCACTGACAATCCCTTCAGTATCATTCGCCAATCTATCCAATCCAATTCACGCCTCATACCTTCAAAGTTACCCTTCTTTACGTTCGACCATGGTCTCTGAATAAACTGTATCATTCTCCATCCTAATGTAGAATTCCACCACATTACGGTCACTCTTCCCCAAGGGCCTCGCACAACGAGATTGCTAACTTATCCTCTGTCATTACACAACACCCAGTATAAGATGGCCTCCCCCCTAGTTGGTTCCAGCCGAATCCTTCTTTCAATAACTGGGTCCGTAGCCCTGCACGTTCGGGCAGTTCTATTGCACATCCAGGTAATTTTTAGATAGGGTACAGTCTTCTGCCTATACCACCTTTTCAGGCTGTGATTTTCACACCTCCACCTTTCTATGGGTGAAAAAAATCCACTCTGAGTCCCAACTGATTATGTTAATTTATTACCTCTTGTTGTTGACCCATATCATAGGTCGTTACTGTCCATTTTATCTAAACCCTCATAATTGTATACACCTCAATGAGTTCACTTCTCAGCATCTGCTACTCTGAAAAAAATGAATCCATCCCATGTAATCTTTCCTGATAGCTAATATCCTCCAATCCCGGCAACATCCTCGTAAATCTGCTCTCGACCAGCTCGACGGCAATCACCTCGTCGCTGTAATTAAATGAGCAGAACTACACGCAGTTTTCTAGTTTTGGCCCATGTGTTCCATATGCCATTAAAACAAGTTGTCAGAACATGAGAAAATATTAAATATGAGCATGAGTCAGCCATTTGGCCCCTTGATTCTCTAAGATCATGGCTGATGTGGACTGCTACCTGCAGGCATGTGTTTACCTGCGCTCAAAGCTCCCTTTATTCGTCTACACTTCCAAATGTTCTAACATTTAATGTGCATTCCGTTGCCCTGTTAGCCCTCCCCAAAGGCATTACCCCAAACTTCTTTGGAATAAATTCCCTTTGCCATGCTCCTGTCCACCTGAAAGTAAACTGGCAGATAACAAGAGTTTCTTCCGGTACAAAAGAAGGAAAACTATGGCTAAAGTAAATATTGGTCCCCAAGAGGGCAAGACTGGGTAATTAATAATGGTGATCCCGGAAATGGCAGAGACGTTGAACAAATATTTTGTAACGGGCTTCACGTTAGAAGGCACTAAAATATCCCAATTGTGCAGACTCAATGGGCTTTCGGGAGGGATGGATCACTATCACGAAAGAAATAGTACTCGGTTAAATAATGGGCATAAAGGCGGACAAGTCCCTGGACCTGACGGCTTGCATCCTCGGATCTTAAAATAAATGGCTAAAGTAATAGTGGATGCATTGGTTGTAATCTGACAATTTTTCCTGGATTCTGGGAAGCTCCCAGCGTATTGGAAACCCGGATATGTAACGCCCCTGTGTAAAACCGGAGGCAGACAGAAAGCAGGAAACTATAGACCAGTTTTCCTAACATCTGTCGTTGGGAAAATGCTGGAGTCCATTATTAAGGAAGCAGTAGCAGATCATTTCGAAAAGCATAATTTAAACAATCATGGTTTTATCAAAGAGAATCCATGTTTGACAAATTTTCTGCAGTTCTTTGAGGATGTAACGAGCAGGGTGAATAAGAGGTAACCATTGGAAATGGTGAATTTAGCTTTCCAGTAAGCATTCTATAACATGCAACATAAACTTTTGCTGCACAAGTTAAGTACGTGGTCTTGGGTTCGGGGTAATATATTAGCATTGATAGAAGAATGGTTAATTAAAAGAAAATAGAGCGTCGGGATAAATTGTTTATTGTCCATTTGGCAAACAGTAACTCGTGGGGTGCCGCAGGGATCGGTGCTGCGACCTCCACAACTTACAATCTATATTATTGATTTGGCTGAAGGAACCGAGTGCAATGTCGCCAATTTATCTGATAAAAAAAAGATGGGTGGGAAAGCAAGTTGTGAGTTGAACAAAAAAAAATTGCAAAGAGTTTTGCCAGGTTAAGAGACTGAGCAATCATTTGGCAGGAGCAGTATAATTTGGGAAAATGTGAGGTTATCCACTTTGGTAGAAATGTATAAAAGCAAATTCGTTTTCAATGGAGGAAATTTTCAAAATGCTGCAGTACAGATGGTCCTGCCGGTCCGTGTGCACGAAACACAAAAAATTAGTATGCAGATAGAGCAGGTAATCAGGAATGCATTTATTGAATGGGTATTGAGTATAAAAGCAGAGAGGTCCTGCTAGAAGTATACATGGTATTGATGAGGCGACACCTAGACTACTGCGTACATTTTGTGTCAGTAGTTTGCGCCTGTACACATTGGAGTTCAGAAGGATGAGAGGTCAACTTATTGAAACATATAATATAATGAGGCGGCTCGACAGGTTGGATGCAGAGAGGACGTTTCCGCTTATATGGGAAAAAGAAAACAAGGGGATATAATCTCAGAACAAGTCGCCACTTATTTAAAACTGAGATGAGGAGGAATTGCTTCTCTCACAAGGTTGTAAATCTTTGCAAATCTCTGCCCCAGAGAGCTGTGGAGGCTGTTTGAATACATTTCAGGCGGAGATATACAGAATATTGTGCGATAAGTGGGGTAAAGGGTTATGGGAAGCGGGCAAGGAAATGCAGCTGAATCCATGATCAGATCAGCCACGACTTTATTGAACGGTGGAACAGGCTTTATGGACCAAATGGCCTATTCCTGCTCCTATTTCTTATGTTCTTATTTCCTTATATTGTTAGGTAGAATACATTCCCCCTCTTCCCTATTTTAAATGTGCTGCCGCTTATTCTGAGACTATGTCCGCTACTTTCACTTTCCCTACGTTTGCAACTATCCTCTCTGTATTCATCTTTACGGGCACCTTCATTAACGTATATGTTTCGATAAGAATACCTTTCATTCTTCTGAATTCCAATGAGTATAGACCCAACCTATTCAACCTTTCTTCAACATGTAGTGAAGATTTTATGAAGAGCCACCAATGCAAGTATATCCTTCCTAATATATGGAGTCCAGAACTGTATGCAGTACTCTAGGTGTGGACTTCGCAATTCCATGTACAGTTGTGGATCAGCCATGTTCGAATTGCATGTCGAAGCTGGCTCGAGTGGCCAAATGGCTTAATCCTGCTCCAATTTCTTATGTTGTTATGTTCTCATTTAGTTCATGTTCGAAACAAATACTGGACTTCCTTCAGATCAACCAGAGATTGAAAGTGAGATAAATGCAGTGAGTGATAGCAGCAGCATCAGGACAGATGGCGGAATAGACAAGAGAGATGGTTAGATCCAAAACTGCCTCACTCTCCAAAAGGCAATGACAGTGGACTCAGTGAAGGTAAGCTGGTAAAAGCGTGGTTTCGCTGCGTGGCTCAGCTGATCAAAGCGCCTGTCGAGTCAACAATAGATCATCCATTCGACTCCCCATAAGTCTTTAATCCCTTATCGCTCAAAATTCTCTATGTCGCCTCCTTAAATATATTCAATGATTCAGCCTCCACTCCCTTGGCTTTTTTTCACAACGCTCAAGAGGCTCATTTCTTCCCAGGTGAAAGGGCTACAATCCTTTTAAATTTGCCGATGGCTCCAGTATTCTGAATTAACGCTCCAGTCGCTTTAGGGTGTGGGTCGAATTCCATTGCTGCCATTATTTCTGGCGGGGCTGATTTTGGCCTCATGTAAAGAATCCATCTTTTCTTAGAAGTGCTGCGTGTGACCTTGCTGTGGTGCGAGCAGCCTTGCGACAGCTGCTGTGCGTCGCCGTGATCGTATCGTGGTTAGTACTCTGTGTTGTGGCCGCAGCAACCTCGGTTCCAATCAGAGTTACGGCACATTTTGCTTTTTGTCTTTTGACATACGCGGCACTTGCTGATCAAACACAGCAAAACATCAATCTGCACTATATGAAACAAATATTATACTGTTTGCGGTAGATATAGTTTTACTAATTCAAACGTGCCTCTTGTCTCAGCTTTTCCTGCTGTCCAGAAAAAAATAGCGCTTTTCTTACAATTCTCCTCACCACAATTGTGGCGGCAGCAGTGACTGCATGAGCTGAAGGAAAAGGTGCCGGACGTCGATGCGAACAAAGTCCTGGCGTGGTCGTTTAATTCACCGCGTCAAACGTGTTTGTTTTTCTCTGTTCTGAATTTGTTGCACAATCGAACATTTCTGGCGCTCCCTCACCTGAAGCAACGAAGGCCTTTTACTGACAGACGCTAATTGTACAATTTGAACATTGTTGCAACTGGGTGCACGGGCAGCACTAGCGGTGAGTACCGTTTGTAGCTGAGGATTTCAGTTTTGGTTAAATAAGCAGAAAGCAGAATTAGTGTACACACCAGTAAACCGAGGTAGCCGAATGGTTGAGGCGAAGGACTGCAAATCCATTGTGCGCTACACGTGCGGATTCGAATATAATCCTCATTGCTTTTGCGCTGAACATTTGATGCCTCTGTTGGTTTTGTTAATCACCGTAAGCTTCATGTCCAAATTAAACTTTTAGTCCAAGTATGCTACACTCAGCTCATGTCATGTCTCAAACTATTAACATGTATAATAATGGGAAAACATGTGTAGGATTATGGGGAGGCGGACTAATTTGATAATTCACTCAACGACACAATACAGGCAGTAGGGAGTTCACACTTTCTTCTTTACCGACATTGGATGGGATTTCAACATGCATCGTGTTGCGTTGTATTTTATAGGAGGCTCATTGGTCTAGTGATTCAATTCTGACTTTGGCATTATCAGTGTTGCAATGCGACAGATCCATGGTGCAAATCCCGGACTGTCGTCGCCAGCATTTAGTCAAAAACCACCTTCTCACAGCTGATAGGCACTGCACACAAGATCAATAATTTAAATTAAAAACTTGTGAATTTGCGCCATATTTTGTACATCGTACGAAATCACAGAACTTCACAGGAGCAACATTAAAACGAAACAACTGAGTAAAGTTATAGGTTTCCGGGTTTGAGTGGCTCTGTGTCTCATTGCCCATCTTAAACACGTGGGAGGTAAGAGGAGCGGCTGTTTAAAGAGGCAGAGCATGAGGAACGGCTGTTTACAGAGCGGGAGCAGTGAGGAGCGACTGTTTCCAGAGCGGGAGCAGAGAGTAGCGACTGTTTACAGAGCAGGAGCAGAGAGGAGCGACTGTTTACAGAGCGACAGCAGAGAGGAGCGGCTGTTTACAGAGCGGGAGCAGAGAGGAGCGGCTATTTACAGAGCGGGAGCAGAGAGGAGCGACTGTTTACAGAGCGACAGCAAAGAGGAGCGGTTATTTACAGAGCGTGTGCAGAGAGGAGCGGCTGTTTACAGTGCGCGATCAGAGAGGAGCGGCAATTTATAGAGCGGGATTGAGAGAAGTGACTATTTGCAGAGCAGGAAAAAGGGAAGAAGCTGTCTACAAAGCGAGAGCAGGGAGGGGCTGCTGTTTATAGAGCGGGAGCAGAAAGGAGCGGCTGCTTGCAGTGCGCGAGCATAGAGGAGCGGCGATTTACAAAGCGGAATTGAGAGAAGTGACTATTTACAGAGCAGGTAAAGAGGGAAGAAGCTGTCTACAAAGCGAGAGCAGGGAGGGGCTGCTATTTTCAGAGCGGGAGCAGAGAGGAGCGGCTGATTACAGAGCGGGGGCAGAGAGGAGCGGTTGTTTTTTGAACGGGAGCAGAGAGGAGCGGCTATTTACAGAGCGGGAGCAGAGAAAAGTGACTGTTTGCAGAGCGGGAACTGAGGGATAAAGCTGTTTACACAATGGGAGCAGGGAGGGGCGGTTGTTTGCAGAACGGGAGTAGAGAGCAGCGGCTGTTGACACAGCGAGAGCAGAGAGGGACAGCTGTTTACATAGCGGGAGCAGAGAGGAGCGGCTATTTACAGAGCGGGAGCACAGCTGAGTGGCAGTATCTGGCGCTGGACCTGTGGCATGTCTCGAGCAGTTCCTGAATAAATTCTTTTTCAGCATCTGAAGAACTTTGCAGTGTTTTATTGCGCTTCACTTTGTATTAACAAATGAAATAATTTATTGCGCTGGCATGAAGAATAAATTTCAAAACAATGTAAGCTTTGGTGGGTCAGGGGTAGAATTCTCGCCTGCCACGCGGGAGACATGAATATTGTGCAAATAATAAACATAACACATCCCTTAAACATTATTGGGTTATAAAATATAAATTAAATAAAAACTACGTGCGAAAATCGAAATTAAAGATCACTTGATTCTGAGGATACTTATTGCACCAACAATGATCAGCTCTTTCTTCAAAGTGAGTCCAGCCCAATGAAAACGTGCGATCTGGACTTGATTGTAACCCGTTGCCATTTAACTGAAATCAGAAGCGCTATCATGGCAGCACAAGGTCTAAAGCTGACAAATGCAGCCGCATCTATAGTAAGGATCGAGCACAATGAAGACGCCTGTCCTGGATATCGGCGCGGTCCCATCTTGCAAGACCATCAGCAGGCCGGTGCAATTGGAGGGAGCAGCGTGCGGTGGCCCGGCCCAGAAATCAGCGCGGTCCCGATCTGCAAGACCATCAGCAGGCCGGGGCCTTTGGAGGTAGAAGCTTGCAGCTGCATGCCACTGCAGGGAGCAGCGCGTGCTGCTGCAGGAGGGCGATGGCTACAAAGCCAGGTCACTGATTGCAGTGCGGGCAGGCACAGCAGGAGGGATGTAGGAGCGGCAAGAGTCCATAGATGGAAGTGGCCGGGGCCCAATAGATGCGTGAATCTGGGGCTCAGAAGACACGAGAGCCCAAGGGCAGCATGGGCCAACCCCCACAACGATATGTGTGCGCGCTCGGCCTGTACAGCTGAGCTGTTCTCCAGTTTGACTTGCGGACACCTTGCCACTGGATCAAGACCTACCTCTGTCAAACCTGTGTGGTTGCTGGTATGCCACGGCCACCACACGTTAAGATTTCCAAGCACAGGCAAGTTCCACTCTTCACGATATAATTCAGGATCTGGAATATTAGGGCATTCATTAATACATCTGTGTACTCATTGCTTTTTGGCGTGGAAGCTCGTCATCCTCGCTTCAAGAGCCTGCCTACTATGATGATAAAAAGAAAATGTTGGAAATGAACAGAAGGTCAGGCAGTATCCGTGGAGAGTGAAACATAGTTAACGTTTCAGTTTGATGCTGGTTCCTCAAAACATGTCTAGAGGGGGGTGCAATGGGGAAGAGCTGCTTAAATGAGGGAGCAGATAAGACAGGGTTTCGATTCCCGACCAATTGCAATGCCCCGCTTTACTAATCAATTTTAGTAAACAAATTAAATTTAAATTTACATAAAGCGCTGCACAAAGAAAACTCCCATTTGCGGATTTCAGACCGTCATATCTCGGTCTGTGACGTTGCTCCATTTGCCTTGCAATCTCGGTGCTGCAGATATCGGCCCCCTGGGACTATGTTCATCCTAAAAACAGTTGTTGGTTTTCTGGTGACAAGAAAGCTAACTGCCCTAATTGCAAAATGCAGCAACAGGATATATATAAAAATCAGCAATCGACCAATCGGCATTGCTTGATTCCGAAGCTGGGCGGTGTATGTTTCAATTCATTCACAAGATGGCTGGTTTACTGATCCAACAAGATGACTACGTCATTGTCTGGGTTAGGGATCTCAACGAGGTCCGCAACACCCACGCCATGACAGTTGCTGATGATTGCTGGATGAATCAACGCCAATTCCATCCTGTTATTAAATAAACGTAGAATCCAAACTGCATCGGGAACAGAAACGCTGGCGCAGGAAAACCAACGCTGGAGCACAAAAAGAACCTATTCAGAAGGCGCTATTCCGACAGCGCCCCGAAACCAACTTCAGGAATTCCAGTCAGGCAGAGTGTCCACATTGCCTGGTCTGCCCTGAAGGCCTCTATAGTTACCAGCTGTGCAGAGACGCTTGATAAATCCTTCAGGAAACATCAAGACTCGTTCGCCAAAAATGACCAGGAGATCCAGGAGCTAATAAGCAATAAATGCGAATCATTCTAGAATTGGTAACAGATGCACAATTCCAGAGCAAGAAAGCAGTTCTTTAGACATCTGAAGGCCGCGATCCTAGATAGAACTCGCGACATAAAGAACAGATGGGGGGGTGTAGAAATAACGCAGGCGATCCAGCAATGAGCTGACAAACACGACGTGCATACATTAATTAGCGCATTCAAGACCAATTACGTTCAAGCAGTGAAGTTTGTACCCAACCGAGGGCCAGAAACGGAAGTGTAATTATCAAGGAGAGAGAAGCAGTAAATGCCCGCTGGAATGCATACTTCGAAATCTGCTTATGAGAGACTCTGTCTTCGAGATGAGTGACCTCGATTCCATTTAACAGCATGCTAAACGTCACCAACTCAGAAAAATCGCAGCCCGGCACAATGTTCAAAAGGCCTCCCGATACTTGAAGAACAACAAGGCCTCAGGAGCACATGGAATCCCCGCCGAAGCACTAAAGCATGGCGGGGAATTACTGTTAGCGCGAATCCATGAACTGATTTATTTAATTGGAAATGAGGAGAGCAAGACTAGAGGATTTCGGAGATGCTGTAATATTGACGAGCTCCAGCAAAGGCGACAAATCCGTTTGCGGCAATTACAGAGGAGCTTCCCTGCTGTCTGCGCCAGGGAAAGTCATCGGAAGAAGCCTCCTGAATCCGCTTCTCGCATAGACTGTCGAGTCACAGATTCGTACTACTGATTCTGCCCACTGAGGTGCACAATGGACATGATCTTCACCACGCGCCAAATTCAAGAAAAATGCCTGGAGCAGCGTCGATCTCCGACATATCCAGGCGATTCACTGGATCTTCAGACACATGGATTGGCAGATTTAGCTGCAATTCGAGATCTTTAAGAGCAACAGGAGTTTGAAAAGCAACATTTTATGCATGCATAGAGAGGGAACGCGTCTGTGCTTTTCAGTTTATAAAACGAGACCTTGCTGCTTCATCACTGTGCCTCGCAACCAAGGAGCTGATCTGAATATTTCCAAGCGAAAGTACTGGCTGCGCTGAAAATCCGAAATTCAAACAGCGATTGCTAGACATAATCAGCAGGCCAGAATACATTTCTGGGGAGCTAAGTAAATTTAACGTGTCAGATTGATGACGAATCATCACAACTGGAAATAGTTCGAGTTGTAGCAGGTTTTAAACTGGTTCCGAGGCAGTGAAATGGATGGGCCCTGGGGACGGAACAAATGCGAAGATCGGTGACAGGATGGAAGGCACGAGATGAAAGGAATCAAGTGATTGATTGTGCAATGCAAAAGGGATAAAATTGGTCAAATAAAGAAACAGAAGATGGGTCTAGTGGATCTCTAAATGGGAACTGCAGAATCATTAACAGCAGCAAGTGTCCAAAAAATTGGAGCAGTGTTTAAGACCTTCAGTTGCTGTATTCAATCTTGAGTACAGAAGTTTGGAAACGAACGGATCGAAAGATGAGGAGCCGTTCCGCGAGCTTACTTTGAGTTTAATTTCACCAAAAACATCGATCTCAGTAGGGGAGTGCGCCGGAGAATTAAAATAACTTGTGACTGGCTACTCAGTGTCAAGCTTGCCGCCTGAACCAAGGTGCCCCACAAAGCGATCACCCAATCTGTGTCTGGTCTTCCCAGTGCAGAGGAGACCACATGGTGAGCAGCGAATACAGTATAACACATTGAACGAAATACAAGTAAAACAATGTTTTACCTGGAAGGTGTGTTTGGGAGCCTGAGACTGGGTAGTCAGGAGGTAACAATGCAGGTGTTGCATGTCCTGCGCTTGCCTGGGAAGATTTCCTGAGAAGGGAAGGCGCTGCTTAGAATGGCTGCGGAATGGACCAGGATGTCGCGGAAGAAGCAGTCTCTTCAGAATGGGAATGGTAAGAGATGGGAAGAAGAGTTTGGTGGTTAAATCACGCTAGAGGAAGCAGACATGGTGGAGTATATCACATTGATTGTAGACGCTGGTAGGGTGGAAGTTGATTGCAAGGATAAACCCTTATTTTTTGTGTGAGAGGGCGAGAATGCGTGAGGGCAGATTTGCGGGAAATAGTACGAACATGTTCGAGGGCAAAGACAACTGAGGTGGAGGGGAATATTCTGTTATGACAAAAGGATGGCCTATTGGAAGCACTGGTATAGAATATTAAAGCGACAGGGATAGGCAGTCGATGGATGGGTTGCAGAGAAAAGGATAGGGATCGGCAGACCATGGATGGGTTATGTAAATAAGGACAGGAGTTCCATGGTTTTGTTACAGGTATGGATTGGAATAAACAGTCCATGCATGGGTTACAGAGATAGCGATAGGCAATCCATGGATGGGTTACATATAGGGATTAGAATAAACAGTCTATGAATGTGTTGCAGAGAAAGTGATAGGGATTAGCTGTTCATGGATGACTTTTAACCAGGGATTGAAATGTAAAGTCCACTGATGGGTTGCAGACACAGGGATAGGTATTGGCGGTCCATCTATGGGTTACAGCGGCGATAGAGATAGCCATAGGCGGAGCATGAATGGGTTTCAGAGATACGGATAGGGCTGGTGGCCCACGGATGGGTTACAGCAATAAGGATAGGGTTAGGCAGTCCATCGTTGGGTTTCAGAGATAGCGATGGAAATACCCAGTCCTTGGATTAGTTACAGAGGTAGTGATATAGTCAGGTGACCTATGGATGGGTTACAGAGATAGGGATAGACAGTTATTGCATCATTCACAGCAATAGGTATAGGAATAGGCGTTCCATGGATGGGCGACAGAAATAGTGATCGGAGCAGGTTGCTCATGGATGATGTACAGGGATAGGGATCATCAGTCCTTGGATGGCTGTAAGCGATATGGATAGGATTAGGAGGTCCATGGATGAGTTACAGAGATACGGATAGCAGTAGTCAATCCTTGGATATGTGACAGCAGTAGGGATGCAGATAGACTGTGCGTGGATGCGTTACAGCGATAGGGAGTCTTGTAGGTAGACAATGGATGGATCACACCATTAAATACAGGAATAGCAAGTCCATGGGTGGGTTACAGTGATAGCGTTAGGGATGCGCAATCCATGGATGGATTAAAGAGATAGGCATAGGGATAGGCAGTCCATGCATAGATTGCAGAGATTGGTATAGGACGAGGCGATCCATGGAGGGGTCACAGCGTTAAGGATAGGAATAGACAGTCCATGGATGGGTTACAGAAATCGGAATAGGAATAAGCAGGCCATGTTGGGTTACAGCGCAAGGGCTAGGATTAGACAGTCCCTGTATGCGGTAAAGCGATAGGGACAGGGATAGGCACTCCATGAATTGGTTGCAGAGATACAGATAGGGATATGCAGTCCATGAATGGGCCTCAGCGAAAGCGATGGGAATAGACGGTCCATGTAAGGTTTGCAGATATAGGTATAGGAATAGACAATCCATGGATGGGTGGATGGGTTACAGTGATGGGGTTAGGTGTAGGTGATCGATGGATGGGTTACAGATAGTGAATGGAATCGGCGGTCTATAGATGGGTTACAGCGATAGGGATAGGTGTTGGCAGCCCATGCATTGTTTGCATAGATAGGGATAGCAATAGGCGGCCCATGGATGGGTTACAACGTTAGGCATAGGGTCAAGCTGTCCAACGACAGTTTACAGAGATAGGGATAGGAATAGGAGGTCCATTGATGGGTGACAGTGATGGGGAGAGGGTTAGGGGGTCTATGGATGAGTTAAAGTGATAGGGATAGTGATCGGCGTTCCAAAGATGGGTAACAGTGATGGCGATAGAGGTAGGCGGTCAATGGATGGGTTGCAGCCGTAGTGATAGAGATCGGCTGTCCATGGATGGATTATAGCGATAGGGATAGGAATAAGAGTTCCGTGGATCGGTTGCAGCGGAAGGCACAGGGGTTAGGCTGTCCATGGAAGGTTTACAAATATAGCAATAGGAATAGGCGGTGCATGGATGGGTTACAGCGGTAGGGATATGGATAGGCAGATGACTGCTCTTTCAGAGCACATACAAGTACTTTTTAAAAATGGGATGATGGTTTCTGCATCGGCCATCCATTCAGAATGTGAGTTCCAGACTCCCAGATCTGTCTTGGTGAAGAACTGATTCCTTATCACCCATCTAATCCTTCTACCAACTACATTAAATTTATACCCCGGTTAAATACCCATCTGCTAATATTGGGCGCAAAGAATCATCAGGTAGAGAGGCAAGAGCTCAAAATCTGACAGCGAGAGACAGGAGTGGACTTCCGGAAGTGCTGGAAATAAATTGCTGTCATGTAGAGATAAATTATTCACTCTGGTGCGAGTGTCCAGCTCAACAGCGGAATACTGTAAAATTAGAAATATCACATTCAGTGATGAGTGAGGAATCAGTTTCTCACACAGAGAGAAGCGGAAATCTGGAACTCTCTTCCCTACTAAGCTTTTGAGGCTGAGAATCAAATGACAATTACAAATTACAGATTTGTAGAATTTTGTTCGGAGAGAATATTAAAATTTATGGAATTATCACGGGCAAATCACATATGTCAGCCGTGATATGCTTAAATGGCAGAACAGGCGTAAGGTTTGATTGGCCCCCTCCTGTTTCTATTTTCCTATAACTGTAATATGATAGAAATATAAACAGCTGCAAATAAACATTGCATTTTATTAATATTTAACAGCAAAAAATCCGTGCCATCCACAACAAATCTATGGTCAGAGTCAAATTCTCGAAGCTGCTGTGTGACATTCTTGTGGTTCTCTTGATTCACTCTCCAATTCCTCCCACACGTTGACATTTTTAAAGGTTGAGAGGTCAAGGTGATGAACTGTAAATCATTGTGCTCTGCACAGGTGGCTTCAAATCCCATTTTCGTCATTATTGCATTAAAAATTCGATACCTGTCGTATTTTTTCATTAACATTAAACCACATGTCGAAATTCACCTTTATATCGAAAGCATGCTACATTCCACTCATATCACGACTCAAATTATTAATATTTACTTTGAAGGGATAACCTTCGTTGGACCAAGGGGTGTTGGACTCTCAGAGAGCCAGCACAGGCACGATGGGCTGAATAACATATTGCAGCTTCTTCAGAATCTGAAATTTCAATACGCGGTTGCTTTGCTTTATGGGCATGATTCTGTCTTTCGGGATTTTAAAGCTGAGTTTCAAGCAGTCCCGATTCACACCGCGGACGAACGAGGCTCAATTTTAGTCAAAAATTAGCTTTTCAACTCCGATCGACATTCCAGAAAACATAAATATTTTAAATTAAATTTACGTAATCTCGTGCGATTTTCCCACGTCTACTGAAATCCCAGATCTGCACAGGAGCGATATGAAATTCAACTTACTCAGTAAGGTTAAATGTTTCCAGCTGTATTCGTCTCTGTGTCTCATTGAATGTCTTGTACTCATTTTCGATTACCGCCAATGCAGCACCTTGACATTTGGCTTTCTGTATTGATGAGCTCGCTGATTTGGGAGAAACTTACATTTAGCTTCAAACCTCTATGCTCATGAAACATCGACTGCCGAGAATATCAGTCAGGCTTGTTTTTTCTAGCGCTGAAAAGATGTGAGAAGTTGGCTTTTGTATTGGTCCCATGATTCCGAATACAAACCGTACAGGGTTCTGTATTGGCCGGAATCAAACCGGCTTGACCAGGCTTCCTGTGCTGAGTAAATGGGTTGCGGACCATATCTTTCCTTTCGGCATTTTACAACCTTCCGGTCTCAAGAGTAAGTTCAATAAATCGTAGCTTAACCTGTGCTCCCGCTCTCGGGCAGCAGATGCAGGAAATATTCTGCTGTTCCCACAAACACCTTCTCTGGAGCATCTTTTGTTTCTTTACTGCCCTATTACCATCCATGTTAGTGCGCATTAAATTCAGGAATATTGAGAAGATAAATCTCTCCCATAACAGTAAAGTCAATATTGGGCATTGGCTCAATATGTTGGATATATAACAGGTACTGAATAATACCATTATAATCACAAGAGAAATCTCTCCTATCTGAAAAATGAATCATTATCCGGTCATGGGCTGTGCATATTGGAAAGTGAACGTTTACTGAGTCTTGAGCAATTATATTCATAGAATGAAACCATCCCATGTTGGGAAATGGCTGTGTATATTGGAAGTTCAGTGGGCACTGTGTGTTAGAGAGAGCACATGGAGAGGAAAAATCTCTCATACATCAGTGAAGTATCAGAATTGAGTATGGGTTAGTTATATTGGAAATATAAAGGTTACTGATGTACAAAATGTAATACAAATTATTTTGAGCACATAAACTACCATTCGGCCAATCAGGTCAGCGTCTATGTTTATGCTCCGCAAGGGCCTGCTTCCTCCCATCTGCATCAAACCCCTTCAATGTCAGCACTCGTATGCGTAAATATACTTCCTTGAATGCATCTATTTATTTCGGTCTTTCCCTGTTTGTCTCCTCTTTGGCACTCGCTCGAAGTGGAGGATGACTTGCTTCCTCACAATATTTTTTCTCAGGTGAGTGATGAGGAAATGCGAGAACCACAGTCTTTGTCACCAGTTGGGCAGGCGGTGGTAGAAAGGACGGAAGGGTGTGGTGCTTGGGTTGTCGTGGGCTTCTTCCCCTGTTTGTGCTTGGCTTCTGTGTGATTCCAGCGAAGAGACATGAGGTGTTTGGCGCCTTCCCAAATGTTTCTGCCTCACTTTGAGCCGTCTTAGTCCAAAGATTCCCAGATGTCGGTGGGAATGTAATAATTTTTCAAGGCTGTTTTGAGAATGTCCTTGAAGAGTTTCTTATGCCACCATGGACTCGCTTGCCCTGTTGGTGCTCTGAGTAGAGCACCTTATTTCGGCATATTAATATCAGACATGAGGACGAAGTCACCTGTCCATCAGAGCTGATGGAGTGTGGTCAATGCTTCCATGCTGGAGATGTTTGCCTGAGCGAGTATTCTGCCGTTGCTGTTCCTATGCTGCCAATGTATTTGCAGGAACTTGCCGATGAAGCATTTTTGCTACTTGTCCAGTGATTTGAAGTGCCTGCTCTATAAAGGCTATGCCTGTGAAGCATGCAGGATGGGGAACATCACTACAGCCCTGCAGGCATTCAGCTTGGTACCGGACTTCAGTTCCTGCTCATTGAACACTCTCTTCCTCAGGTGACAAAACGTTGCACTGGCACACTGAAGGCGGTGTTGGACTTTGTCTTCGACGTCTTCCCTTGTTGACATTAGCGTTCCGAGGTTTGCAAAATAGTCCACGTTGTCCAAGGCGTCGGCATGGTTCTTGATAATAAGATGGCCGTATTGTATGGCGGTGCAGGTTGGTCGAAAACCTATGTCTTATGGATGGTTAATGTAAGGCCCATGCCCTCGTACGCTTCGCTGCTGGTATTGACAAAGGTATGGAGTTCGACCTTCCACTGTGCACAGACGCAAGCATCCTCTGCATATTATAATTAATTCGCAGATGGTGGGACGACCTTGGATCTGGACTAGAGGTGATGGAGTTTGAACAATTTCACACTTATTCTGTAGATTAGCTCAAAAGTAGGGGAGAGCATATTGAGAGTCAGATGGATCATTGCAGAAAGGACGATCTAGAAGAGCGTTGTTATGATGACTCAACCTTGCTTGACCCCCTTTCGCACATGTGTGGTGGATCCGTTGTTCAGCATTATGGCTTGCATGTCATCGTGAAGCAGGTGGTGGATAATGAAAACAATTTGAGAGCAGCTGAAGTTGAAGAGGACACTTCATAATCCCCCACCTGTGATGGTGTCGAAGGCCTTTTTGAGGTCAAAGTAGGTCCTGTCCAGTGTTTGATGCTGCTCCCAGCCTTTTTCTTTAATTTTGCACGCAGTGATGATCATGACCACTGTGCCCCTTCGTGGGCTGAATCAGCACCACGAGTCTTCAGTCACTTGGAGAATTTGATTGAGGAGGATTCTTCGGATGACTTTCCCTTGGGCAGACAGCAGGTAAATTCCTCTGTAAATACTGCAATAGGACTTATCACCTCTCTTCAGGAAGGCAATGATTACAACTTCTCCGAGATCCCCTGGCATGCTCTCCGCATTGCAAATGATTGAAATTATTTCATGCATTCGCGCCAACAGATATTCCCCGCCATTCTTTAGTGCAGCAGCTGGGAATCCATGTACTCACGATACCTTGTTGTTCTTCAATTATCGGATGGCCTTTGGAACCTCATGCCGGGCTGTGGTTGTGCTGAGTTCGAGGTGGGTAGCATGCTGTCAGATGGAATCGAGGACACGTATTTCGAAGAGAGAGTCTCTGTTAAGAGATCTTGAAATACGCCTTCCAGCGGGCACTTACTGCTTCTCTGTCCTTGATAAGTACGGTTCCAATCCTGGCCCTCATTGAGTTGCAAACTTCATTGCTTGGTCCGTAGTTGGTCTTGACTGCGCCAATGAATCCATGCACACCATGTTTATCAGCAAGTTGCTGGATCTCCTGTGTTAGTTCTCTTCTTCATCTGTTCATTACATCGCTAGTTTTATCTTGGACCTCGGCCTCCAGATGTCTAAATAACTGCGTTCTTGCTCTCGAGTTTTGCATCTGCTTCCAGTTCAACAATGCCTTGCATTTGTGGTGTGGCTTATTAGCTCCTGGATTTCCTGCTTATTCTTGTCGAACCAGTCTTGATGTTTCCTGGTGGATTTCCCAAGCGTCTCGACACAGGTGTTAAGTAGAGAGGCCTTGAACGCAGACCAAGCACGAGGGACACTTTGTGCCTCCGGTTGACTGGAATCCCTGAAGTTGGTTGTGGGGCGTTGTCTGAATAGGGCTTCCTTAATAGAGTATTTGAGTGATCAAGCTTTGGTTTTCCTGCGCCAGCGTTTCTGTTCACGCTGCTGTTTTGAGTCTACATTAATTAAGTAACAGAGTGGATTAGCTGTGGCCCATCCAGCAGTTACCAGCTCCTGTCATGGCGTGGATGATGTGGACGTCGATGCGATCCATCGCCCAGACAATGACATAGTCATTTTGTTGGAACAATAATCCACCAACCCGGTGAAAGAATTGAAACACAGAATGCCCTGCTTCGGAATCAAGTTATGCTGCATTGAGCAATTATAACAGTCAGCTTTCATAAGATCGACAACTGAACTGATTCAGAATGAACATAGTCTCAGTCTGGCCGATATATGCAGCACCGGGATTCCATCGCAAATGGAGCAGCGTCACAGACCGTGATATGACGGGCTGAAACCAAAAAATGAGATTTTTCTTTGCGCAGTGCTTCATGTAACTTTTTAAATGTAATTTGTTTATTGAAATTCATTAGTAAAACCAGGCATCGGGATTGACCTGGTTCGGACCCGCGTCTTCTCTACTCCATATTTAAACAGCTGCTCCTCACTGCACCCTCCTATAGACAGGTTCTGAGGGATCATCATGGACCTGAAACATAAACTGTGTTTTGCTCCCCACGGTTATTGCCTGACCGTCTGTGAATTGCCAGCATGTCCTGTTTATAGCCTTCCTATAGATGCGGTTGCACTTGTTGGCTTTGGACCTTGTGCTGCAATGTTAGTGATTCTGGTTCCAGATCAGACAATGGGTTCCATGCACGTCTACATCGCACGTTTTCATTGGTCCAGCATCACTTTGAAAGAAGAGCTATCCATTGTTGGTGAAATAAATATTCTCAGAATCAAATGATCTGTTCCTATCAATTTACGCACACAGTTATTTTTTAATTTATGGTTTATATTTCAACAATATATAAGGCATGTGTTACGTTCATTGTTTGCACAATAACCATGTCTCCCGCGTGTCAGGCGAGTATTCTTCCCCTGAATCACCAAAGCTTACCTTGTTTTTGTCGTGTACAGAAGAACTCCACGAGTCTGAGTACAGGGAGCTAAACTTATTGTGTCCTTTGACTCCTTTATTACAACTCCAGAATGCGTAAGCAACATGCCAGACAACATGTTATACTGGCCCTGCACGTGTGTGCAGGGGACCATTCGGACACCAAAATTCCCGCCCTCTGGTGGCAAGTATTACATCGTTATATGCATAACATCACTCCCACCTTCGGTACAAGTTATTTACAAGTTGAGGCAATCCAGAGCATTTCGCCCCTGGTTTATTGTCTAAGTTCCAACCCTGGCCCGTGTGAGTTGGACAGAGCATTTCTGCGCTGCAACGCGGCTGCTCTGACCGGACTGTCAGGAACGGTGGATTCATCATCGTGATTGCCAACGAGTTCGATTGCTGGTTGTGTGTGGTTTGGTGGATCGTCGATGGTGATGTCCTCTTCAAGTCGTACCTGGCTGTCAGTAAATCGCAAATTGGTCTGAACTAAATGCTTTCTGCACGTTTCGGCAATTAACAGTTTGACAATAAGCACCCTATTCCCTTCCTTGGCAAAAATAGTGCCAGCAATCCACTTGGAACCATGGCCGTAATTCAGGACAAATCGAGGGTCGTTAACATCAATGTCACGTGAAACAGCCACGTGTTCGTGGTACATGTTCTTCCGGTGTCGCCGGGTTTGCACGTGATAAATTAGATCCAGGTGGACTAGAGAGAGCCTGTTTTTCTTTGTATTCTTCATTAACAATTCTTTATTGCAACTCCAGATTGCCGAAGCAGCATGGCAGCCAATCTTGTATACTGGCCCTGCCTTTGTCTGCAGATGACCACTAGGAATCAAGTAGTCGCGTCCTCTGATGTCAAGTATAACATAGTTACATACATAGCAGCTTTTGTATTTAATCTTCGAGCCAGCGCAATTAATGATTGCATTTGTTTTAATACAAAGTGAAGCACAATTATGCACAGCAAAGTATTTCAGATGCTAAAAAAGAATTTCTTCAGCAAATGCTCGAAAACCTCACAGGTCCAGAACAAGGCACTGCCAATCAGCTCTGCTCCTGCTTTGTCAACAGCCTCTCCTCTCTGCTCCCGCTCTGTAACCAGCCGATCGTCTCTGCTCCCGCTCTTTGAACTTCCGCTCATCATGCTCTGCCTCTTCACAACCCCTACGTGTGTAACACATCCAATGAGACACAGAGCCGCAGACACCCGGAATCCAATAACTTTACTCAATTGGTTGGTTTTAACGTTGCTCCTGTGAAGCTGTGTGATTTCGGACGATGTACAAAATACGTGCAAATTCATACGTTTTAATTTAAATTACTAATCTTTTCTGCAGTGCCTTTTGGCTGTGAAAATGTGATTTTTGACTAAACCCTTGAGAAAATTGTCAAGGAATTGCATCCAGGATCTGTCGCATTTCAAAGCTGAAAATCCCAAAGTGAGAATCAAATGGGTCGACCAACGAGCCTCCGATAAAAAGAAACAATGCAACTCATTACGTATTCAAATCTCATATTCTGTCGGTAAAGATTTAAATTTAAAGCCCAGCCTGCCTGTGCTGTGTCCATGAGAGAGCTATCAAAATAGTCCCACTCCGCATAATCCTACAATTTATTTTCCTTTTAATGTAAATATTAGTAATTTGTGAAATGACATGAGCTGAGTATAGCATATTTGGAGCAACAGGTGAATGTGGACATTAAGCTTAAGCGATGAACAAAAAAAACTGAAGCATTAAACGTTGAAGTCAATAACAACGAGGATTATATTCGCATCCGCGCATTTGCGCACAATGTTTCAGGAGACCTTTGCCTGAACCAGTCGGCCACCATGTTTTGCTGCAAGAGTGTAATCAGTCTCTCAGCTTTCTGATTTTTGCATCCAAACAGCAATCTTTAGGGAAAAACAGAACTCAACGCTTGTCCTGCCCATGCTCCAAGTTGCAACAATGTTGAAAGTATACAACTAGCGTCTGTCAGTAAAAGTCCTTTTCTTACTTAAGGTGAGGCAGCACCAGAAATGTTATGTAGTGAAACAGTTTCAATGCAGAGAAAAATAAACGATTGACTGGGGGAATTAAATGCCCGCGACAGAACTTCTTTGGTATTGAAGTCAGGCACCTTTTCCAATAACCCACGCAGCCACTGCTGCCGCCATTACAGTTATTGAAGGGAGCATTTTCAGGAAAGGGCTATTGATTCTGGAAGGCAGAAAATGTTGAGAAAACAGGCCTGTTTGAAAGAGTATACATGTTTCTACTGTCAAAAAAATAATACGTTTTTAAGAAAATAAAGATTGATGTGCTGCTGTGTTCTATCAACAGTTGCCGGAGAGGACAAAAGATAAAAAGTAAACTGTACCATAACTCGGATTTGAACCGAGGTTGCTGCAGCCATAACGGAGAATACTAACTATTATACGATCACGGCACCCTACAACAGTTACTGCAAATTTGTTCTGAAAAAATTACAATCATAAACAGCACTGCTGGATTATTATTGATCAAGCAAAAATTAGTCCCACCAGAAATTATGGCACCGGTGAAATTCCACCAACACCCTGCAGCGATTGGAGTGTCAATCCAGAATCGAAACTGGTGCTGTGGTAGTTATATTTAAAAACCCTTTCACGCGGGAAGAATTTCGTCCATTGTGCGTAGTGAAAATAAATTAGGCCGTATTAATGGTTGAACCCAAGACTGTCGTGTTAATTAGACAAGTGCTTTGATCACTTAAGCCACGGAGACAAACCACAACTTTACCGGCTCGCCTTCACTGACTAATTTCAGTCAGCTACCTGTCACTGCCTTTTGGATTCGGAGGCTGTTTTGGATCTAACCATCTCTCTTGTCTATTCTGCCATCTGACTCGATTCTGCAGCTACCTCTCGCTGCGTTTATCTCAGTTGCAATCTGTGGTTTGATGCTGCAGGAATTCCAAAGTTTCTTTCGACAATGAACAAAATGAAAACGTAAGAACATAAGAAATTAGGGAAGGAGTAGTTCATTTGACCACTCCAGCCAGCTCCGACATTCAATAAGATCATGGCTGCTCTGCTCATCGACTCAGCTCTACTTCCCTGCCCGCTCTCGATAATCCTTTAAACACTTAACACTCAAAATTCTTTCTATCTCCGCATTAAATATATTCAATGACCCAGCCTCCACAGCTCTCTGAGGCAGCGAATTCCTCAGATGAACTTCCCACTGAAATACGACATTTCTTCTCACCTCAGTTTTAAATGGGCGGCCTCTGATTCAATGATTATGCCATCTAGATCTAGTCTGCCCTATCAGTGGAAACATCCTCTCTGCTTCCACCTTGCCAAGCCCCCACTTAATCTCATACATTTCGATAAGCTCACCTCTCATTCTTCTGAATTCCAATGAGTAGAGTCCCACACGACTCATATTTTCCAAATATGTCAACCTCCTCATCTCTGGAATCAACCTTTTGTAATTTTTCTGAACTGCCTCCAATACGAGTATATCCTATCGTAAATATGGAAAACAAAACTGCACGCATTATTCCAGGTGTGGCCTCACAAATACCCTATACTACTGTAGCATGACATCCCAGCTTTTATACTCCAATCGCCTTTGCAAGAAAGGCCAAGATTCCATTGGACTTCCTGATCACTTGCTGTACCTGCACACTACGCTTTTTGTGTTTCATGCACAAGTACCTCCAGTTCCGCATGTACAGCAGGACTTTGCAAACATTCTACATTTAAATAATAAATAGCTCTTAATTTTTGCTGCCCTCATAATTTACAACATTATACTCCATCTGCCCACTCACTTAGCCTGTCTATTTCCTTTTGCAGATTTTTAGTGTGCTCTTCATGCACTGCTTTTCCTCCCATCTTTGTATCGTCGGCAAACTTAGCAACGTTACACTCGCTACTTTCCTCCAAGTTGTTCATATAGATTGTAAATAGTCTGAGCCCAGCACTGACCTGTGCATCACCCCCCTGGTTACAGATTGCCATCCTGAGAATGAACCATTTATTCCTACTCTGTGTTTTCTGTTCATTAGGCTATCCTCTATCAATGCTAGTATATTACCGCCTAGCATGTGAATCATTATCTTGTGCAGTAATATTTTACATTGCAGGTTGTGAAAGGCTTTCTAGAAGTCCAGATAACCCACATCCATTGGTTCCCTTTCATCCACCCTGTTCCTTACGTCCTCAAAGAATTCTAGCCAATGTGCCAAAAATGAATTCCCCTGCTTAAATCCATGCTGATTCTGCCTGACCTAATTTTGCTTCTCCAGATTTCCTGCTGCTTCTTATTTAATAATGGACTTCAACATCTTCCCATCCACAGAAGTTAGGCTAACTGGTTTATAGTTATTTGCGTTTTTATCGGCCTCCTTTTTTAAATAGGGGTGTTATATTTGTTGTTTTCCAATCTGCTGGGACCATCCCAGGATCCAGGGACTGTTGGTAAATCACAACCAATTCATCCACTATTCCTTCCTCTACTTCCCTTAAGAACCTAGGATGCAAGCCATAGGGTGCATTGGACTTTTCTGCCTTTAGTCCCCTTAGCTTACTTAGTGCCACAATGTTACTGATTTTGATTGTGTTCAGTTCCTTCCCCCCTATAGCCCCTTGACTATCCATTGTTGACATATTATTAGTGTCCACTACCGTAAATAATAAAACACAATGTTGTTCAGAGTTTCTGCCATCTCGTTGTTTCCCATTACTAATTCTCCGGTCTCGTCCACTTCGGAACCAACATTTAGACTAGCCACAATTTTCATTTTTATATACGTATAGAAACTCTTGCTATGTGTTTTTATATTTCGGGTTAGTTTACTTTCATAGTCTATCTTCCCATTCTTAATCATTTTTTTGTAATTCTTTGTTGGTTTTTAAACGCTTTCCAATCTTCTGCCTCCCACTAGTTTTGGCCATATTGATGTCCTTATTTTGAATTTGATACCATCCTTTATTTCATTAGTTAGACATGGAAGGCTATCGTTTCGCTTTCGCCGTTTCCTCCTCAGTGGAATTATATTTTTCTTGAGAGTTGTGAAATATCTCATTTTATGTACTCCGCTATTCATCACCCATTCATCAATCTAATGATTTGACTTGTGGTTTGGTTTTATAAAGTTAAAATGTAACTAATTAGCGCATCTAGGGCAAGACTCGAACCTGCAAACTTTTGATAATATTCTGATTTTCACAAGAATTACACACCTTATTATTTAAGTCACATCGTATCTGCAATTAACATTCATGTAATGACGATAATGATAGATTAACGCCCCTGATTGTATTTATTTCAGTTCCATTATGTACACTCCAACAACGGATGTGAACCATTCACTGATTGAAATACGAAAAGTTCGAAAGTCGAACCACAATCAAAGCGTTTCCTCACTGCCTCCTTTCCTGCTTTTCTGCTGCCCTTGGGCTATCTCTTTTAATCTTGACCTCCACGTAAAACCTCGTAATTCAATTAAATTAATCCACAGCTGAGGCTCTTAATCTAAGCCGCAGATGGCATTTCACCAACTCACTCCCCAGTCAGTGCCAAACTTTTGCTCCCGAGCTGCCTCCTTGAGGATTGTCCCCCATCCGTAACATCGCCCGACACCGCCGCTACCGTCACCCATCAGCTGCTGAAATCCTGACCATGCCTTCGTTATTTCTGACTTGTCAACTCCAACGCACTCCTTACTGGCCTCCCACGATCTACCCTATGTAAACTTGAGGTTGTCCCAAAACTCTCTGTCCCAAAACTCGCATCAATCCCATTCACCCAGCACCTGCTGGTCGCTCACCAATATTGGCTCGCGCTGAAGCAATGCTTGGATTTCAAAATTCTCATTGTTGTTTTCACTTCTCGTCATGGCCTCGCCCCTCCCAATGTCATTAATATCCTCGATCCCAATAACCACTGAAGATATAGGCACTCTTCTAATTCTGCCATCTTGTGTATCCCTGATTATAATCGTTCAACAATCGTTGGTCATCCCTTCAGCTGCCTGAGCCCTAATCTCTGGAATTCCGAGCTAAACCTCTCCATCTATTTCCACTACTTTAGGACGCTTTGAAACCTAGCTCTGTGACAAAGCTTTTGCTCATCTATTCTTATATCTCCTGATGTGGCTCGATATCAAATTATCGTTTTATACCATAAGAACATAAAAAATAGGAGATGAAGTAGGCCATTTGGCCCCTCGAGCCCACTCTGTCAATGTGTTTGATCATGGCTCATCTGGTCATGGACTAAGCTGTACTTCCCATCACGCACACTGAAATCCTTTGCCCTCTTATCGCTCAAAAATATGTACATTCCCGCCTTAAATATATATGATGAACAAACCTTCACAGTTCTCTCGATCAGAAAATTCCTTAGATTTACAACCCGCAAAGGAAAAAACATTTATCTCAGTTTTAAGTGGGAGGTTCTTTATTCTGAGACTATGTCCCCTCGTTTTAGTTTCCCCGATGAGTGGAAATATCCTCTCTGCATCACCTTTTCGAGCCCTCTCATTTTCTTACAAATTTCAATATCATCATCTCGCATTCTTCTGAACTGCAATCAGTATAGGTCCAACCTACTAAGCCTATCTTCAGAAGTCAACGTTCTCATACTCCGAAATCATTCTGGTGAACCTTCTCTGTACAGCCTCCAATGCAAGTATATCTTTGTAACTAAGGATACCAAAACTCTATGCAGTATTCCTGGGGTAGCCTCACTAGCAGCCTGCAAATGTGTAGCGGGACTTCACTGCTTGTATACTTCATCCTTCTTGCAATAAAGGCCAACAAATCATTTGCGCTCCTGATTAATTGCTGTACCTGAATACTAACTTTTTGTGTTTCATGCACACAGCTCCCCAGGTCTCTCTGTACTGCAGCAGGTTGCAATTTTTCTCAAATTAAATTATAATTTGCTTACCTAGTATTTCTGTCAAATTGGATAATCTCACAATATCCCAAATGATTCGCCACCTGCCAAAGGTTTGGCCACTCATTAGCCTGTCTATCTCCCTTTGCAGATGTTTTATATCCTCCTCACAATTTGCGTTCCAAACCATCTTGGTATCATCAGCAAACTTGGCTAAATTACACTCGGTCTCTTCATCTAAGTCATTAATGCAGACTGTAAATAGTTGAAAACTCAGTACCCTGACCCTGCGGCACCCCACTAGTCGGCTATGCCACCCGTACAATGTCCCATTTATTCCGACTCTCTGTTTTTTTGTTATTTAGCCAATGCTAATACATTACCGCCAAATCCATGGACTTCTTTCTTGATCAGCAAACTATTATGTGGCAGCTTATCGAATGCCTTCTAGAAATCGAATTCCACCACGTGCACTGGTTCCTCCATATCCATCTGCTCGTTACATCCTCAAAGAACTCCTGCAAAATGGCAAGCATGATTTCCCTTTCAGAAAACCATGCTGTCTCTGCATTATTGCATCACGCTATTCCAAATGTCCCAGGAGGTGGGAACAGGTAGACAAGGGGAGAAAAATAGAGCTGAGCCAGGGGACATCAGTTCCATGGGGCGTGAACAGCTGAAGCGATTTTTGTATTTGGCTGCGCAGGTTGGGGAACTATGAGATTAGCGGCCTTGTGGGAAGATCCCCAGAGGAGCTGAGATCAGTGACCTTCTTGGTAACGATGACATGATGTTCGCTCGTGAGCCATGGTCCAGCGTGAGCAAGGATGAAGTGCGAGACTAATGGGACCAATTAATGATTAAACACCGTGTCAGTTTTTATTTCCACTTCTTTCAAAAAGGCAGAAGAATTAGGAGCAGGAGCCAGCCATTCGGCCCCTCGATTTTGCTGCGATATTCAATGATATTATGGCTGATTTTCTACGTCAAATCTACATTCCTGCACTGTCCCATATCCCTTAATGCCCTTAATTTTCCTTAATCTATCGACCGCTGTCATGTATATACTCAAAGACTGAGCCTCCACAGCACTCTGGGGTAAATAATTCAAAAGATTCACCACCCTCTGATTGTAAACGTTTATCCTGATTTCTGTCCTAAAGAGCAGATCTTTTATTCTGAGACAGTGCCCGCTGGTTCTAGACTCCCATGACAGAGTAAACGTCCTCTTTGCATTTGTGCTGTCAAGTACTGTAAGAATGTCGTATATTTCAATGAGTTCACCTCACATTATTCTAAATTCGAGCGAATATTTTCCTGGTCTACTCAATTTCTTCGCATCGAACTATCGCAACATCCCAGGAATCAGTCTGGCGAACCTTCCTTCCTCCCTCTCTATCCTTCCTGAGGCTATGATACCCCAACTGTACACATTCCTTGCACTGCAAACAAATCAACGGCTGTGAACAGTTCACTAATTGAGAAACGAGAATTCCAAAGTTAATCTCCATTCCGTGCACTTCCTCCTCGACAGCTTTTCTGCTGCCGTCAGGAAGTTGCTTTGCTTCTTGAATTGCTTCCAAATCCTCCTCAATCCCATAACTTAAATCACAGTCCATTAAACTAAACCGCTGACTGCATGCAACCAAATCCTTCCTCGTGGCTGCCAACCTTTTACCTCTGAGTTATGGAGTATCCCACGTGCATAACATCAGCCATCTCAACCCTTGCCTCAGCGCGTCTGCTGCTGAAATCCTTATCCATACATTTGTTGCCTGGACTGGACTATTCCAATGCACTCCTGGGTGGCCACCCACGTTCTACACTATGAAAACTTGTGCTCATCCACAAAATAGACAGCCTGTGTCCCAACTGGCACCAAGCCCGTTCACCAATCGCCCCAGTGCTCACTGAACTACATTCACTCCCGGTTCAGCAACTCATCGATTATAAAATCTCATCCTTGCTTTCAAACCGCTCCATTTCCTCGCCCCTCCCTATCTCTGTCTGCTCCTCCAGCTCCATAAATCCCTGACAAATCTTCACTCCTCTAATCCTGTCTCGTTGAGAGCCGGTGATTATAATCACTCAACCATTCGTGGCAGTATCTTCAGCTGCCTGGGCTCTTAGCTCTAGAATTTCCTTACGAAATCTCTGAACCTTTCTAACTCTTTCTCCTCATATAATAATAGAAATAATACAACAATGAAGGAAGCCATTTGTCCCATTGTGTCTCTACCCGCCGACAAATAGCTAACCAGCCAGTCCCGACCTCCATACGAGGACCGTAGGCCTGTAGGATACGGTTCTTTAAGTGCACTTCCAAGTACGTTATAAATAATGGTGAGGGTTTCTGCGTCTACCATCCTTTCAGCTAGTGAGGTCCAGACACCCATCAGCACCTGGATAAATTTATTCCCCTTATCTCCTCTCTAATCATGATACCAACTACTTTGCCTCGATGCGTC
Organism: Pristiophorus japonicus; assembly: GCF_044704955.1. Taxonomy (NCBI): domain Eukaryota; kingdom Metazoa; phylum Chordata; class Chondrichthyes; family Pristiophoridae; genus Pristiophorus; species Pristiophorus japonicus. The sequence continues at coordinate 14,196,357 of NC_092001.1, read as the reverse complement.
TGGTTTTTGACCACACACCGAAGGCAAATGTTCTTTCTAATGTCCTTGCTACCCATTCGATCCATGGCCCTCGTATTTCATGCACCTCAATTCAATCTTCCAACAGCCTCGTCATTTCCAAATAAAATAAAACATGGTTCAGCCAATCTTTCCTCATAGCTTCAATTTTCCAGTCTACGCAACATCCTCGTAATGTCCACTGTGCCCTCTCGAGTGCAATCAAATATTTCCTGTAATCTCGTGAGCAGAACTGCAGCAATACTCTAGCTGCGCCTTAAAAATTGTTTTGCAGTAGTTCCATAACTTCCCTGCTCTGACATTCTATCCCTCGGCTCATAAAGTAAAGGATTACATATGCCTTTTGAACTACATAATCGACATAACCTCTAAATTTAAAGATCTGAGGGCATACACTCGAAAGTCCCTTTGTTCTTGAAGAAATCGCAATATCCTGCTATTTTGTGTGAATTCGCTTGCCTTGTTGCACCTCCCCGATTGTATTAGCTCACACTTCCCTGGATTGATTGCCATGTTTCTCTTTTCTACCCAACTGACTGATCAATCGATATTTTCCTGCAGTCTAAACTTCCTTCCTCACTTTCAAACACACAGACAATTTTTTAATCATTTGTGAACCTTTTTACCATGCTCCCTACATTTATGTCTCAATAATTAATGTAAACTGCAGAAAACCAGGTACTGAGCACTGAACCGTACAAACCCCATTGGAAACAGCCTTCTATTCGCATCAACTATTTTCTTTCTGCCACTGAGCCAATTTTCGATCCGATTTCCAACACTCGCTTAAATCCCATGGTCTTTAGCTTTTTTGATCAGCCTGGCGTGTGAGACTTTGTAAAAAGTCTTGTTAAAATCCTTGTGGATTACTTCAAATTCACTCCACGTATCGTACCTCTATGTTACCTCCTCAAACAATTCAATGAAATATGTCAGACACGACCTTCACTCAACAATTCGATGCTGACTGTTCATTTGAATCAATGTCTTTCAAAATGAAGGTTTGTACTGTCCCTCATCGTTGATTCCAATAATTTCCCCACAACCAGGATGACACTAACTGTCTTTAATTATTCGCTGTTTCACTTTATCCCTTTTTAAATAATGATACAACGTTAGCTGTTAGCAATGTTTTTTTACTTCTACTACACCAAGGGAGGTTGCTCAAATGATGGTTAGAGCCTGCGCAATTTCGCCACTTCCTGCTTTTAATAGCCTAGGATATATTTCATTGCATCCTGGAGATTTATTTACATTCGTAGATGCCAAACCCCTTCAATCATTGCTTCCTTATTATGTTTATCCCATCCAATATTATATTCCCTTCTTCCTTACCTTTAACGCTAGCATCGTCGCCCTCCTTTATTAAACCGCTGCAATACTTTTGTTAAATACCATTACCACACACTCCACATCCACAAATAGATTACCATTTTGGTCGCTAAATGCCCTATTCTGCCATTCGTTATCCTCTTGTTATTTATGCAATTGTGAAATATCTCCGTGTTTTCTTTAATTCAACGTGCAAGTATTTTTCATGTTTTCGCTTTTCTTTCCAAAATTCATTTTTAATTTCACCTCGAGGCTTTCTGCAGTACTGGGATCTCGGTTGCTGATATAAGCTTCCTCTCTAAGCCTTATATTTCACTGTATGCACCTTATTATCTGGACGGCTCTAGATTTGGCACATGTTGCAGTTTTTCTTTCCAGGAAAATGTTGACACTGAACTTGTATCTCCTTCTTGAATACCTCCCATTGCTCTGACACTGATTTACCTTCAGTGGGCTGTTTCACGTCCATTTTTCCTATTCATCGAATCATGGAATCACAGAAATTTACAGCACAGAACGAGGCCATTTCTACCCGTCGTGTTTGCACTGTCCAACAAAGAGCTATCCAGCCTAATCCCATTTTCCAACTCTTGGTCCACAGCTCTGTAGGTTACGGCACTTCAGATAGACATCAAAGTACTTTCTAAATATGGTGACCATTTTTGCACCTACCATCCTTTCAGGCAATGCGTTCCAAGCCCCCCTCCCCCAATCGGCGCCACAAATATCTGTGTGAAGAAATTTCCTCTCACTCCGCTCTAAACCTCCTACCAATTAATTTAAAGCTAGGCCTCCTGGTAGCAGACAGCCTCTGATAAGGGAAAAAGGTCCTTCCTCTCCCCTTTATCTCGGCGCCACATAATTAAACAACTTAAAAGTTCTCCCCTCAGCCTCCTGCGTTCTGGAGAAAATAAACCCAGCGTGTCTAATCTTTCCCCATAGCTAAAATTCTCCATTCCAGGCCACATCTTGGTAAATCTCCTATATACCCTGTCTCGTGCAATCACGTGTTTATTGTAATATGGTGACCAGAACTTCACGCAGTACTCTATCTGTGACCTGCCTAGTGCTTTCCACAGTTCAAGAATAACTTCCCTGCTCTTGTAGTCTATGCCTCCGCTAATTAAGGAAAGAATTTCGGATGCCTTCTTTACGCCTTTTTCTGCCTGTGCTGCTACATTCATGGGAATGTGGATATGCATTCAACATTCCCTATGGTACTGTACACTTCTCACTGCCCTACCATTTAACGTGTATTCATTTGTATTGTTAACCATCCCCAAATACATAATATAATAGCACTCAGTATTACATTTCATTCACCATAATTTTGCTCAGGTGAACAGTTCAGTGATACCTAGCTGCAGTCAGGATGTTTCTTCATCATTATCATCCACACAGCCAATGGTTGTTTCATCTGAAATCTTTTTAATCATAACCCCTTCATTCAGGTCTAAATCATTGATATATACGACAAAAAGCAATGTACCTTCTACTGAGCCAAGAGGATCCCCACTCGAACAGCCTTCCAGTTGTGAAAACATCTATTTCTCTTTGCTTCCTGCCTCCAGGAACATTTTGGATCCACCTTGCAAATTTGCATTGGATTCCAAGGGCTTTTACGTTAGTGAGCATTCTGCCATAAGTAACCTTGTCAAAAGCCTTGCTAAGATCCATATACACTACATAAAATGCACTACCCTTACGGACAATCCTTGTCAGAAAATGTAATCAATTTCGTCACACACGACATTCCCTGAAAACATCTATGCTGACTGTGCTTAATCAAACCGAGCCTTTTTCCTGTTCCTCAAACATTTTTCGAATGATCTTTCCATAACCGAGGTTAGGCTGATTGTTCTGTAATTGATCATCGATCCCTTTCTCCCCTTTTCAACAAAGATACGACTTAGCAGTCCTCCAGTCTTCTGGCACCACAACTGCAGCCAGAGAATTATCATTGTCAGACCCTCTGCTATTTCCTCTTTTGCTTTTCTTAACAGCCTGGGTACATTTCACGTGGCTCTGTGGATTTTTCCACTTTCACAGCTGTTAAACCCCATGATACTTCCTCGATTACTATGTCTATTTAACTTAATATTTCACGTTCCTCCTCCCCAATTGCATCGTCTGCATCGCCGCACACTTCTGTGAAAACAGATGGAAAGTATTCTTAAAGATCCATAAATCAATATTCCACCTCCACTCATAGATTATTTTACGGTCTCGAATGAGCCCTATTCTTTCTTTAGATCTCCTCTTGCTCTTAATGTATTTATACATTTTTGGGTTTTCTTTGAATTTACTTGAAAAATATTTTCATGCTCTCACTTTGCTTTAATAATTTCCTTTTTAATTTCACCTTTGCACTTCCTATAATATTTTAGAGTTTCTGAAGCAGTGATGCATCGCTATGGCATAAGCCCCCATATTTCCTTTCATTCTACCCGCTAAGCCACTTAGCAACCAGGGCGGCTCTGGATTTGCTAGTCCCACCCTATTTCTTTAAGGTAACGTACTTGCTCTGAACCCTGAGGATCTGCTCCTTGAATGTCTCCAATACTCTGACACAGTTTTGCCTTCAATTATCTATTTCCAGTAAACATTGGCTAAATCCTATCTCTGCTTAACAGAATTGGCTTTTCCCCAAATGAGATTATTGATTCCGTGTCTAAATTTGTATTTTTCCAGAACTACACTAAATCTAACTGAATTATGATCATTCGTACCAAAATTCTCTCCCACTGATACCCCTTCCACCTACTCAGCTTCATTGGATAAAACTATATCAGAATCGCCCCCTCCCTTCTTTGACTTGCAATATAATGGCTATGTTATGTTCTTACGTTCTAATAATGAACTCCTGAATGGATTTTACGAATTCCGTCCCTCTATGTGTTTCGCAAAATTATATCCCAGTTAAAATTATTGTAGTTGAAAATGACTTATATTCCACCCTATAACTTTGCCAACAATGTTGCTCTTCTCTCTCATTCTGGCTGTTTGGGAGTCTATAGTACACTCCCAGCAGTATGATCGCCGTTGTTATGTTGTTCAATTCATCCCATATGTCTTGAATTGATCATCCATCATGCACAGTAACTCTCCTATGCTGCAATTGCTTTTTTAATCAACACTGCGACCTATCCCCACCCCTCGTTTTTCCCCCTCTCTCTCCTGCCTAAAAACCATCGAAGCATGAATGTTCAGCTAACATATCTGCACTAATTTAATAATCTCTCACAGCTGAAATGAATGCATGGAATGTGCAGTTTTGAGATGATGTTTCTGCACCGTCAGTGCTGCCAACGAGAGGGAGTGAGAAACACTGTGCAGAGCTTGAGTGTGTGCATCACTGTGCAGAGAAATCAACAAATGCAACAGCGTCATGAGACACTGCATCCTGTTAAATTGAACCACAAATATGAATTATTCAAATTGTTGCAATCATTAATGAAACACGTTTGCAAAATGCTTCCACCCGGTTTCGAACCACGAACCTTTAGCGTGGTAGGCGAATGTGATAACCACTACACTACGGAAACGCTATGGTAGCACCAGTGTTGGGAACATAACCAGAGCTTTAAGCTCAACAGCTGGCCGACACTTCACGAGCTTCCGGAATGAGAATTGAATTACGGTGCTTTATTTAGCAAGGTTTTGAGTGTGGCAGGAATTAATCCTGTGTTTCTCAGACTTTATACATAGTAACAAGAGTGGCCATTCCTCAGGAAGTGGTTAGACTCTGGAATGCACTACATAAAATTGCGGTGGAGGCAGACTCAATCTTATCTTTGAAAATGGAGTTGGATAATATCCGAAGGAATAAAATTGCACAGTTGTGGGTAACTAACGGGGGTGTGGGACGAGTTAAGAGTTGGCATGGCCTCGACGGGCTGAATGGACTTCTTCCGTGCTGTAACCATTCCCATATTCTGAGCTTCTATAAGTTAGTGGCACGGATAATAATGTGCGTGGAAGTTGAATAAAGCAAAGGGAAATGGATTGAGTCGGCACCACAAGAGGCATCTGATTCAGAAGATTCGGGCGCGCGAAAAGTCGGGTTTAATGACATTAAAAGCTTCATTTTTGTTTTGTGAATTTTCGGTCAGAGAAATGTTTGGGAAAGGAATTTTTTGCTGAAAGGGACTTAGCATTTAATCTTACTCCTGGATGTTGGCGTCATATTTCCTCTCGATGTTATTCTTGCAGAATGTATATTTTCTTTGCTGTTTCACAATAACCAGTCCCTTGCTCTACAGTCCTTCTCAGTGTATCCCCAGTCTCATGTATTGTTAACAGCAATGAACATTTTGAAGCAGACAACTAAAGCAGTGTCTAAAATGTTTAAAGAGGTAAATAACAGAGCACAGAGAAATTATTTTATTGAGGACTCTCCTTCAGTTAACATTTCTTTAGTTGTGCAAATGAAGATCATCAGTTAATTCATGATGTTTTCCCGTGAAAGCAGGATAACATTTAACGATGATAAATTCTCTACATTTCGAAAGGCACTGGTTAATCAGGACAGTCCGCACGATTTTTTTAAGGAATGGTCGCGTTTGACTAAATTGAATGCATTTTTGGAGGAGGTCGATCAGTTGTGCATACGATGTCGTGTATATGGATTTTATTAATGCTTTCGCTAAGGTCCCACATGGCAGACTGGTGATGAATGTAAAAGCCCATGGGATCCAGGGCGAAGTGGCAAATTGGATTCAAAATTGGTTCAGATGCAGGAAGCAAAGGTTAAAGTTTGATGGGTGTTTTTTGACTGGAAGGATATTTTCAGTGGGGTTTCGCAGTTTTCAGTGCTAGATCCATTGCTTTTTGTGGTATTTTTCAATGATCTAAACTTGAATATAGGGGTTATGATTCAGAAGTTTTCAGGTGATAGTAAAATAGGCAGTGTGGGTGATAATGAAGAAGAAAGCCGGAGACTGTAGGAAGATAACAATCAAGTGATAAATTGGGCAGAACAGTGGCATACTAAATTTAATCCGGAGAGGTGTGAGATTGTGCATTTGTGGAGGGCTAACAACAAAAGGGAATAGACATCGACTGTAGGACATTCAGAAGTGTAGAGGAGCAAAGGGAACTGTCAATGCATGTCCACAGATCCCTGAATGTAGCTGGCTATTTAAATAAGTTGATTAAGAAGGCAGACCGAATGGTTGCATGTATTGGCAGAGGCATGGAATCGAAGAACAAGTGGGTTATGTCTGAAATGTGCAACATTCGTGTTAGCCTACTGCTGGAGTACTGCGTGCAGTTCTGGTCACCGTATTGAAGGAAGGACGTGATTGCACTGAAGAGGGTATGGAGGAGATTTCTGTAGAATGTTGCCGGGAGTGGAGCAACTTTACTATGAGTAGATTAGATTGGCTCGCTTTGATTTCCTTGGAACAGAGGAGGCTGATGAGCGACAGCATTGTGGTGTTTAAAATTAGGAGGGGCCTAAATATTGTTGATTAAAAGGGCCTAATTGCCATCGGTGAGTGGTCAACAACCAGGGGGCATAAATTAAAAGTCATTAGTATAAGTGTTAAATGGGATTTTAAGGGAACATTCTTCATGCAGATGTTTGCCTGAGTCTGGAACTCACTGCCTGAAAGTGTGGTAGCGGGAGAAACCCTCACCACATTTATAAAGTACTTGGATGTGCACGTGAAATGCCGTAAGGTGCAGGGTTACACACCTAAAACTGGACATTTGTTCGCTGGTGCAGATACGATGGGCCGAAAAGCACTCTTTCCATGGTGTAATCTTCTATGATTGTATAATTATAGGTTAGCATTACTTTCAAGATGCAAAACGAGGCGATCAGCTAATTCATAGTGTTTCCAGTGTAAACATGTTCATGTAAGCTGGAGCTCAACCTCAGGAACCTGAGATGAAGAGTCTTATGTGGCTGCTGTTCGGTGCACGGGAAGCTTTAGCTTGAACCGTGGCATGTTATCGCCCAGTGATGGGCGGTAATCCAATGTTGATGCTGCATTCGTCGCTTTCCGCCTGCAGTGGTTTATTGGAGATGTGGGACCGGAATGTTGGGGCTTGTGCTGCCTTCACGCACTCTGGAGCTGGGGAAGAGCGATTTGTCGGTCGGTTTGTTTGTGGCTTTGATTTTCTGTTGTGAAACGAGGCGGTGCGGCTGGTTCCTTTAATAATCTCTCACAGCTGAACTGAAGACACGGAATGTGCACTTTTGAAATGGCGTTTCTCCACTGTCATGGCTGGAAACGGGAGGGAGTGAGAAACACTGTGCAGAGTTTCAGTTTGTACAGAATTGTACAGAGAAATCAACAAATGCAGCAAATTCATGAGACACTGCACTCTGTTAACTACGAATATGAATTATTCAATTTTTTTCTGATCATTAATTGAACACGTTTGCAAAATGTTTCCACCCGGTTTCGAACCTGGGATCTTTCACGTGATAACCACTACACTACGGAAACGCTGTGGCAAAAGCCGTCTTGGGAACATAACCAGAGCTTTAACCTCAACAGCTGGACGACACTCCAAGGGCTTGCGTTCCGAGAATCGAATGAAGGTGCTTTTTTTTCAGAAGATTGTGAGTGCAGCAGCAATTGATCCCGTGTTTGTCAGACTTTATCGATAGGAACTGAAGGTGGCCATTTCGCAGCAAGCGGTTAGAATCTGAAATACAATGCTTTGAAGAGCGGTGGAGGCTGATTTAACCTTATCTTTCAAAAGGCAGTTACATAAGGATCTGAAGGAAAAAAATACACAGCTGCGGGTAAATGACAGTGCGGGTGGGACTAGTTGAGAGTTGACATGGGCTCGACGGGCCGAATGTGGTTCTTCCATACTATAACTATTCACTTATTCCGTGATTCTGTAAGTTAGTTGCACATTTAACAGAGTGCATGGAAGCAGAATATTGCAAAGCGACATGGATTGAGTCGGCAGAGCTCGAGGCATCTGATTCCGAAGATTCAGAGCGCGAAAATTCGGGTTTAATGACTTTAAAAAGCATTATTTTTGTTTTGTAAAGTTTCGGTCAGAGAAATCTTTGGGAAAGGAATTTTTTGCTGAAAGGCAATCAGCATTTAATCATCCTTCTAGATTTTGGCGTCATATTTCTTCTCGATGTTATATTTCCAGAATGTATATTTACTTTGCTGTTTCACAATAACCACTCCCTTGCTCTACAGTCTACCTCACTATATCCCCAGTCTCATGTATTGTTAACAGCAATGAACATTTTGAAGCAGTGCACTAAAGCACAGCGTCTAAAATGGTTTAAGAGGTAAATTGTAGAGCACAGAAAAATTATTTTATTGAGGACTCTCTTTCGGTTGACATTTCTTTAGTTGTGCAAATGAAGATCTTCAGTTAGTTAATGATGTTTTCCCGTGAAAGCAGGATATCATTTAACGATGATACATTCTCTACATTTTGAAAGGCACTGGTTAATCAGGACAGTCTGCACGATTCTTTTAAGGAATGGTCGCGTTTGACTAACTTGAATGCATTTTTGGAGGAGGTCACCTGGAGGGTTGATCAGTAGTGCGGACGATGCAGTGTATATCGATTTTATTAATGCTTTCGCTAAGGTCCCACATGGCAGACTGGTGATGAAAGTAAAATCCCATGGGATCCTGGGCGAAGTGGCAAATTGGATCAAAAATTGGTTAAGACGCAGGAAGCAAAGGTTAATGTTTGATGGGTGATTTTGTGACTGAAAGGATGTTTCTAATGGGATTCCGCAGTTTCAGTGCAAGGTCCCCTGCTTTTTGTGGTATTTTTCAATGATCTAAACTTCAATATAGGGGTTATGATTAAGAAGTCTTCAGGTGGCTGTGTTGCTGATAATGAAGAAGAAAGCTGGAGACTGCACGAAGATATCAATCAACTTGTAAGGTGGCAGAACAGGAGCAAATGGAATTTAATCCAGAGACGTGTGAGATTGTGCATCTGTGGAGGGCGAACAACGAAAGGGAATACACATCAACTCTAGGTCATTGAGAAGTGTAGAGGAGAAAAGAAGTAGAAAGGAATCAAAATGTGATGTCACAGCCAAAGGGGTAAGTGATTGGCTGGTGATTGGAAAGTAGCTTTTCTTTTTCTTTTTAATATCAGTAAGTAACATGATAACAGTGTTTTCACCAATTTAAGTTAATCTAAGGGTTAATTCATGGCAGGAGAGCTCGGTCACATGATATGCTCCTCCTGTACCATGTGGGAACTCAGGGACACTTCAGGTGGGAACTGTATCCGCCTTCAGCTCCTGACGGACCGCGTTGCGGAATTGAAGCTGAGGGTGGATTCACTTAGGAGCATCTACGATGCTCAGAATTACGTGAGTAGCACGTGTAGCGATTTGGTCTTACCGCAGGTGAAGGGTTCGCAGCCAGCTAGGAAATGGAAGACCAGCAGGAAGAGTAGTGCAAGGAAGGTAGTGCAGGGGTCCCCTGCGGTCACCCCACTGTAAAAATGATGCACTGCTTTGAGTATTGTTGAGCGGAATGACTCACCAGGGGAGGGGTGCAGCAGCCAAGTTCATGGCACCATGGCTGGCTCTGTTGCACAGGAGGGCAGGAAAAAGAGTGTGAGAGCGATAGAAATCGGGGATTCAATTGTAAGGGGAATAGACAGGCGTTTCTGCGGCCGCAACCAATACTTCAGGATGGTGTGTTGCCTCCCTGTTGCAAGTGTCAAGGATGTCTCGGAGTGGGTGCAGGACATTCTAAAAAGGGTGGGAGAACAGCCAGATGTCGTGGTGCACATTGGTACCAAAGACATAGGTAAAAAAAGGGATGAGGTCTTTCGAGACGAATTTAAGCAGCTCGGAGCTAAATTAAAAAGTGCGACCTCAAAAGTAGTAATGTCGGGATTGCTACCAGTGCCACGTGCCAGTAGGAGTAGGAATCGCAGGATAGCGCAGATGAATACGTGGCTTGAGCAGTGGTGCAGCAGGGAGGGATTCAAATTCATGGGGCATTGGAACAGTTTCTGGGGGAGATGGGACCAGTACAAACCGGATGGTCTGCACATGGGCAGGACCGGAACCAATGTCCGAGTGGGAGTGTTTGCTTGTGCTGTTGGGAAGGAGTTAAACTAATATGGCAGGGGGATGGGAACCAATGCAGGTAGACAGAGGTAAACACAACGGCGACATAAGCAAAGGACAGAAAGGAGATGAGTAAAAGTGGAGGGCAGAGAAACCCAAGGCAAAAAACAATAAGGGCCAATGTACAGCAAAATTCTAAAGGGTTAAAGTGTAATTAAAAGGCAAGCCTGAAAGCTCGGTGCCTCAATGCGAGGAGTATTCGGAACCCAGGAGAGGGTTCTGAGTTGGTTAGAGTGGCTGAGAGCGCAGATGAACAGGACCCAAAGAAAGAATGCAAAAGGCAGGAGCTAACAGAGCAGAGTAGCACTGGGGTAAGTGTAAAGCACAAGGTGATAGGAAGGGACAATATGTATGAAGATAAAGGGGCTGCAAGAGGGGTAAAAACTAAAAATCATGGTTTACCTGAACGCACGCAGCATTCGAAATAAAGTAATGAGTTGACAGCACAAATCATTACAAATGGGTATGATTTGGTGGCCATTACGGAAACGTGGTTGCAGTGTGGCCAAAACTGGGAATTAAACATACAGGGGTATCTGACAATTCTGAAGGATGGACAGGAAGGGAAAGGAGGTGGGGTAGCTCTGATAATAAAGGATGATATCAGGGCATTTGTGAGAGATGATATTGGCTCTCATTGAAACATATAAAAATATATAAGATATAAACGGGGGTTAACAGGGTTAATGCAGAATAAATGTTCCTCCTGTCTGGGGAATCTAAAACAGGAGGTCAATCTCACAGATTAACGGGACGGCCATTTAATTCTGTGATGAGGAGAAATGTCTTCACTCAAAGAGTTGTAAATAATTGGAATTATCTACCCGAGAATGTAGACAGGAAGGGAAAGGAGGAGAGGTAGATCTGTTAATAAAGGATGATATCAGGGCAGTTGTGAGAGATAATATTAGCTCTAATGAACAAAATGTTGAATCATCGTGCGTAGAGATTAGAGATAATAAGGGCAAAAAGTCACTGGTGGGTGTAGTTTATAGGCCCCCAAATAATAACTTCACGGTGGGGCGAACTAATTAATCAAGGGAATCAAGGTAATAATGGAGGCATGTGAAAAAGGAACGGCAGCAATCATGGGGGATTTTACCCGACATATCGATTGGTCAAATCAAATCGCACGGGGTAGCCAGGAGGAGGAATTCATAGAATGCATATGGTATTGTTTCTTAGAACAGTATGTTACAGAACCTACAAGGGAGCAAGCTATCTTAGACCTGGTCCTGTGCAATGAGACAGGAATAATAAACGATCTCCTAGTAAAAGCTCCTCTCGGAATGAGTGATCACAGGCTGGTTGAATTTGTAATACAGATTGAGCGTGAGGAATAGTGTCTCAAACGAGCATACTATGCTTAAACAAAGGGGACTATAGAGGGACGAGATCAGAGTTAGGTAAAGTAGACTGGGAACAGAGACTAAACGGTGGCACAATTGAGGAACAGTGGAGGACTTTTAAGGAGGCCTTTCAGAGTGCTCAACAAAAATATATTCCAGTGAAAAAGAAGGGCGGCAAGAGAAGGCATAACCAGCCGTGGATAACCAAGTAAATAAAGGAGAGTATCTATTTAAAAACCAATGCGCATAAGGTGGCCAACGTCAGAGGGAAACTAGAAGATTGGGAAAATTTTAAACGACTGCAAACAATGACTAAGAAAGCAATGAAGAAAGGAAAGTTAGATTACGAAAGTAAACTTGCGCAACATATAAAAACAGACAGTAAAAGTTTTTACCGATATATAGAACGGAAAAGAGTGACTAAAGTAAATGTTGGTCCTGTAGAAGATGAGAAGGGGGATTTAGAAATGGGAAATGTGGAAATGGCTGAGACATTTAGCAATTATTCTGCTTCGGTCTTCACACTGAAAGACACAAAAACCATGCCTCAAATTGCTGGTCAAGGGAATGGGGGAAGGGAGGACCTTGAGACAATCTCGATCACAAGCGAGGTAGTGCTGGACAGGCTAATGGGACTCAACGTAGACAAGTCCCCTGGTCCTGATGAAATGCAGCCCAGTGTAATAAAAGAGATGGCGGAAGTTATAGCAGATGCATTCGTTATAATCTACCAAAATTCTCTGGACTCTGGGGAGGTACCAGTGGATTGGAAAGCAGCTAATGTAACGCCTCTGTTTAAAAAAGAGGGCAGACAAAAGCCAGGTAACTGTAGTCCGGTTAGTTTAGCATCTGCAGTGGGGAAAATGCTTGAAGCTATCATTAAGGAAGAAATAGCGGGATATCTAGAAAGGAATAGTGCAATCAAGCAGACGCAACATTGGTTCATGAAGGGGACATCACGTTTAAGTAATTTACTGTAATTCTTTGAGGATACAACGAGCATGGTGGATAGAGGTGTACCGATGGATGTGGTGTATTTAGATTTCCAAAAGGCATTCGATAAGGTGCCACAAAAAAGGGTTCTGCAGAAGATAAAGGTATGCGGAGTCAGAGGAAATGTATTAGCATGGATAGAGAATTGGCTGGCGAACAGAAAGCAGAGAGAGAGGATGAATGGGTCCATTTCAGATTGGAAATCGGTGGTTAGTGGTGTGCCACAGGGATCGGTGCTGGGACCACAACTGTTTACAATATACACAGATGAACTGGAAGATGAGACAGAGTGTAATGTAACAAAATTTGCAGATGACACAAAGATTAATAGGAAAGCGGGGTGTGTGGAGGATACATTGACGCTGCAAAGAGATTTAGATAGATTAAGCGAATGGGATAAGCTTTGGCAGATGGAATACAATGTCGGAAAATGTGAGGTCATCCACCTTGGAAAAAAAAACAGTAAAAGGGAATATTATTTGAATGGGGTGAAATTACAACATGCTGCGGTGCAGAGGGATCTGGGGGTCCTTGTGCATGAATCCCAAAAAGTTAGTCTGCAGGGTCAGAAGTTAATCAGGAAGTCGAATGGAATGTTGGCCTTCATTGCGAGAGTGATGGAGTACAAAAGCTGGGAGGTCCTGCTGCAACTGTATAGCGTATTGATAAGGCCGCACCTGGAGTACTGCATGCAGTTTTGTTCACCATACTTAAGGAAGGATAAATTAGCCTTGGATTCGGAACAGAGACGATTCACTAGGCTGATTCCGGAGTTGAGGGGGTTACCTTATGATGATAGTTCGAGTAGACTGGGTCTTTACTCGTTGGAGTTCAGAAGGATGAGGGGTGATCTTATAGAAACATTTAAAATAATGAAAAGGAGAGACGAGATAAAGGCAGAGAGGTTGTTTCCACGAGTCGGGGAGAATAGAACTCGGGGGCACAGCCTCAAAATACGGGGCAGCCAATTTAAAATCGAGTTCTGAAGAAATTTCTTCTCCAAGAGGGTGGTGAATCTGTGGAATTCTCTGCCCAGGGAAGCAGTTGAGGCTAGCTCATTGAATGTATTAAAATCAGAGATAGATAGATTTTCAACCAATGAGGGAATAAAGGGTTATGGGGAGCGGGCGGGTAAGTGGAGCTGAGTCCACGGCCAGATGAGCCATGATCTTTTTGATTGGTGGAGCAGGCTCGACGGGCGAGATGGCCTACGACTGTTCCTAATTCTTATGTTCTTATGTTCTTATGAACTGTCAATGCATGTCCACAGATCCCTGAATGTAGCTGGGCAGTTGGATAAGTAGATTAAGAAGGCAGACCGAATGGTTGCATTTATTGGCAGAGGCATGGAATAGAAGAGCAAGTGGGTTATGTCAGAAATATGCTAAATTTTGGTTAGCCTACAGCTGGAGTACATCGTGCAGTTCTTGTCATCGTATTGAAGGAAGGACGTGATTGCACTGAAGAGGGTATGGAGGAGATTTCTGTAGAATGTTGCCAGGAGTGGAGCAAATTTACTATGAGGACAGATTGGATAGGCTGGGTTTGGTTTTCTTGGAACAGAGGAGGCGACAGCATTGAGATGTAGAAAATTAGGAGGGGCCTAAATATTGTTGATTAAAAGGGCCTATTTGCCGTATGTGAGTGGTCAACAACCAGGGGGCATAAATTAAAAGTAATTAATAAAAGAGTTAAAGGAGATTTGAAGGGAAAATTCTTCATGCAGATGTTTGTCGGGGTCTGGAACTCACTGCCTGAAAGCGTGGTGGCGGGAGAAACCCTCATCACATGTATAAAGTACTTGAAAGTGCACTTGAAATGCCGTAATGTGCAGGCTTACATACCTAAAACTAGACATTTGTTCGCCAGTGCAGATACGATGGGCCGAAAAGACTCCTTCCATGCTGTAATGTTCTATGATTATATAATTATCGGTTCGCATTACTTCATGATGCAAAACGAGGCGATCAGCTAATTAAGAGTCTTTCCAGTGCAAACATGTTCATGTAAGCTGGAGCTCAAACTCAGGAACCTGAGATTAAGAGTCTTATGAGGCTGCTGTTCGGTGTACCGGAAGCTTTAGCTCGAACCGTGGCATGTTATAGCTCAGTGATGGGTGGTAAGCCAGTGTTGATGCAGCATTCGTCGCTTTACGCCGGCAGCGGCTGATTGGAGAGTGCGGGACCGGAATGTTGGGGCTTGTCCCGCACTCACTCACTCTGGAGCTGGGGAAGAGCGATTAGTCGATGGGTTTGTTTGTGGCTTTGATTTCCTGTTGTGAAGCGAGCAGGTGCGACTGGATCCTTTAATAATCTCTCACAGCTGAACTGACGGCACGGAATGTGTAGGTTTGAGATGGCGTTTCTCCACCGTCAGGGCTAAAAATTGGACGGAGTGAGAAACACTGTGCAGAGTCTCAGTGTGTACTGTGTGAGAAATCAACAAATGCAACAGCGTCATTAAACACTGCACTCTGTTAACCACGAATATGAATTATTCAATTTGTTCCAATCACTAATTGAACACATTTGCAAAATGCTTCCGCCCGGTTTCGAACCGAGGATCCTTCGCGTGTTAGGCGAACGTGATAACAACTACGCTGAAGCAAAAGCTACACTGGGAACATAACCAGAGCTTTAACCTCAACAGCTGGACGGCACTTCAGGAGCTTGAGTTCCGAGAATAGAATGAAGGTGCTTTATTTAACGAGGCAGCAATTGATCCCTTTTTATTTACACTTTATAGATAGCAACTGAAGGTGTCCATTTCGCAGCAAGCAGATGGAATCTGAAATATAACGCTTTAAAGGGCGGTGGCGGATGATTTAATCTTATCTTTCAAAAGGCAGCTGGATAAGGATCTGAAGGAAAAAAAAATGCACAACTGCGGTAAATGACAGGGAATTGGGACTAGTGGAGAGTTGGCATGGGCTCAATGGGCCGAATGGCCTCCTTCCATGCTGTAACCATTCTCTTATTCTGTGATTATATAAGTTAGTGGCAGATTTAAAAGTGTCCATGGAAGCACAATATTGCAAAGCGACATGGATTGAGTTAGCACAACGAGAGTCATCTGATTCAGAAGAATCGGCTGCGTGGAAATTTGGGTTTAATGAATTTGAAAAGAACATTTTTCTTTTGTGTATTTTCGGTCAGAGAAATTTTTGTGAAACGAATATTTCACAGAAAAGGAGTCAGCTTTTCATTTCTTCCTGGCTTTCGGTGTCACATTTCTTTTCCACGTTATTGTGTTCCTAACACAGATGAGACTGCACAAAGGGAGGTTGAAGTAACAGCGATCTCAGTCTTTATTAAGACACTCCAGAGTGAGGAACAAGCCTTCGGTGCTGGATTACATACAGTGCTCCCAAGGGATGCTGCGATCCCTTGAGTCTTCAGGGGATGCACTCCCTGGTGGCGGAACATGGAAGTGCATGCTTTATCGATGCACAGCATCACTTCCCCCAAAGTCAAATGGAAAACTATTTAGAAGTTGAGGCGGTCGGGAGACTTTCTTTCTCTGGTTCATCGCCTCGGTACAAATGTATGTTCATATGTGTTGCTGTGCCCTCGCTGGGTTGGCATGTTGTTGGCGCTGCAAGTCTGTTGGGTGAG
Source organism: Pristiophorus japonicus (assembly GCF_044704955.1). Classification (NCBI taxonomy): domain Eukaryota; kingdom Metazoa; phylum Chordata; class Chondrichthyes; family Pristiophoridae; genus Pristiophorus; species Pristiophorus japonicus. The sequence goes on along the minus strand of NC_092001.1, from coordinate 14,179,954 downwards.
CCTGGCCAAGCTGGGATGTTGGGCGTTATGGGTTCGATTTCCTAGTCCGAGGTGGTGTCGTTGAACCTTTGGGTGTGTGTTGTGGGCTCGAAAAAGGTGGTGTCTGCTGTGGGTTGTTCAGGGCAGTCTGTGAACCGTAGCCTCGTTTGGTCCAGGTGATTTCTGCAATTCGTCCATTGTCCCGTTTGACCACAAACTCCTTACTCCCTTAATTAACTATCGCCGTGCCGGCGCTCCACTTGGGAACATGTCCATAGTTTCGCACATAAACAGGGTGATTCAGATCAATTTCCTATGACACAGTGGCGCGACCATCGCTCACCTTTTGTTGCTGCTGCATGCTCTCTACCTGATGATGCAGGTTGGGGTGAAACAACGGGAGTCTCGTTCTAAATGTCCCTTTCATGTGTAGCTCAGCCGTGGGCACTCCTGTGAGTGATTGTGTCTCGTGCCGTAGCTGGGCAGTACTCGGGACAGGCACGTTTGGAGTGAGGCTTCTGTGACACATTTAAGGCTCTGTTTGATTGTTTGTACTGGCCGCTCTGCCTGCCCATTGGAGGCTGCTTTAAACGGGTCCGACGTGACATGTTTGGTCTCATTTCAGGTCATGAATTCTTTAAATTCGGCACTGGTGAAATATGGCCCGATGTAACAGACCAGTATGTCAGGCATGCCGTGGGTGGCAAACATGACCTTCAGGCTTTCAATGGTGGTGGTGGCGGTGCTTCCCGACATAATTTCACATTCAGGCCTAACACACGGAGCCCAGTGTAGGCAATGTGTGAGTGAATGTGTTAGTAATAATCTGATCTCAGGCCCCACACAGGGAGCTCAGTGTAGACAGTGTGTGAATGAGTGTGTTAATATTCACCCTGTTCACAGGCTGCACACAGGGAACGCAGTGGAGACAGTGTGTGAGTGAGTGGATTAATATTCACCCTGATCACAGGCATCGCACATGGAGCACAGTGTGGACTGTGTGTGAGTGAGTGTGTTAATATTCACGCTAATTACAGGCCTCACACAGGGAGCACAGTGTATACAGTGTGTGAGTGTGTTAATATTCACCCTGATAACAGGCCTCACACAGGGAGTCCCGTTTCGAACATGTGTGAGTGAGTATGTTAATATTCACCCTGATCACATGCCTCACACAGAAAGTCCTGTGTTGAAAGTGTGTAAGAGAGTGGGCGAATATTTACGCTGATCACAGGCCTCATACAGGGAGCCCAGTTTAGACAGGGTGTGAGTGAGTGTCTTAATATTCACACTGATAACATGCCTCACACAGGCAGCCCTGTGTAGACCGGGTTTAAGTGAGTGAGTGTGTCAATATTCACCCTGATCACAGACCTCACACAGGGAGCCCAGTTTAGACAGGGTGTGAGTGAGTGTGTTAATATTCACACTGATAACATGCCTCACACAGGCAGCCCTGTGTAGAAAGTGTGTGAGTGAGTGCGTTAATATTCACCCTGAACACAGCACTCACACAGGGAGCCCAGTGTAGACCGGGTTTAAGTGAGTGAGTGTGTTAATATTCACCCTGATCACAGACCTCACACAGCGAACCCAGTGTAGACCGGGTTTAATTGAGTGAGTGTGTTAATATTTACCCTGATCACAGACCTCACACAGGGAGCCCAGTGTAGACAGGGTGTGAGTGAGTGTGTTAATATTCACCCTGATCACATGCCTCACACAGACAGGCATGTGTAGAAAGTGTGTGAGTGAGTGTGTTAATATTCACCCTGATCACAGGCCGCACGCCGGGAGCCCAGTGTAGACAGTGTGTGAGTGAGTGTGTTAATATTCACCCTGATCACAGGCCTCATTTATGGAGCCCTGTGTAGATCGTGTGTGAGTGAGTATGTTAATATTCACCCTGATCACAAGCCTCACACAGGCATCCCTGTGTGGATAGTGTGTAAGTGAGTGCGTTAATATTCACTCTGATCACAGGCCTTCTGTTGCCAAGGTCTGGAACTCCCTGCATAAACCTCTCCATATCTGCACTTCTCCATCATCCTTCAAGACTCTCCTTAAAATCTACCTCTTTAATGAAGATTTCAGTCACCTGCCCTAATTTTTCCTGATAGGTCTCGGTCTCAAATGTTTTGTCGCATAACACTTCTCTAAGCGCCTTCGGATGATTCACTCTGATAAAGGCGCCAAGTAAATAAGTTATTGTGGTTTTGAAATCTGACCTTCTTGAAATGCACCCTGGAGCTTCATTTGATGTTTATTATGGCCTCATTTAGCTGCTTCGCTGCTTATAGTGATATGTGTATCGGCACCTCTCTGCTCCTCTGCCCCGTTCAGTAATGGCAACTTGCGCTAATTAAACTGCTGACACACAATTGTTCATTTAAGAATTTGTCCCAACTGGCCAACTCATGAGTCAACTGTGCTAGTGTAAATGTGTCTCTGGGTAAATGCGTGCCTGGCTAAGTGCAGGTTTATGTAATTGAGAATGTATGTATGAGTGTGTGAGTGTGGTTCTGCGTAAGTGTTTGTGAGTGTGTTATTGTGTGAGAGTGTTTGAGTGTGTGCCTCTGTAAGTGTGTGTGTATGTGTGTGTGCAAGTATATGAGTATGTAATTATGTGTATGGTTAAGCGTGTGTGAGTGTGTTATTGTGTATGAATGTGTGATTATGTCTGACTGAATTAGTGGTTGTGATGGTACGGATGTATGAGTATGAGTGTGTTATTGTGTGTGACTTTCTGTCTGGGTAAGTGTGTGTGCATTTGTGTGAGTTTGTATGTGTGTGTCTGGGTAAATGAATGTGAGTGTGTTATTATGCATGAGTGTATGTGCATGTGTATGAGTAAGTGTGTGTGTGGGTAATTGCTGGCTGGTGTACAACAGTTATCACACGTTAAAAAAAATCCACGCATCGGCATCTTCCACCCTTGAAGATTTTGTTCCGACCTGGAATTTTAAGTCCTTCATTGAAACACCTGTGAACGTTTTGACGTGGAAGCAAGTCATCCCCAATTCGAGTGATTGCTGATGATGCAAGGAGTGTGTGTGTAAGTGTGTGCGTAAATATATGAGAGTTTAAATGTGTGTCTGGGTAAGTGTGTATATGTGTAAGTGTATTATTGTGTGCCTGGCTAAGCGTGTGTGTGAGCAAGTGTGTGTGACTGTGTAAGTCTGGAGTGTGTAAGTGTGTGAATGTGTGTCTCTGTAAGTGTGTGAGTCTGTGAGTGTTTAAGTCTGTTAGTGTGAGTGTGCGAGTGTGTAAGTGTGTGTCTAGGTAAGTGTGTGCATGCTTAAATCTGTGACTGTGTGAGTGTATGAGTGCGTAAGCATGTGAGCGTGTAAGCACGTGCCTGGCTAAGTAAATTAGTTAATGTGTGAGTGTGTCTCTGGGTAAGAGTGTGAATGTGTAATTTTCTTAGTGTAAGTTTGTGAGTGTGAGTGTGTAATTGTGTGTCTGGCTAAGTCTTTGTATGTGTGTGTATGTCTGTGAGTGTGTAATTGTGTGTGTGTACTTGTGTGTGTCAGAGTGTGAGTGTGAGTGTCTGCATGTGAGTGTGTGTTTGTAACTGTGTCTGGGAAAGTGCGTGAGTGTGTGTATGTGTGTAAGTGTGTGTCTGGATATGTGTTTGTCTGTGAGATTGTGTCTGTGTGTGAGTGAATGAGTGGCTGTGTGCTTGACTGTGTGTCAGTGAGTATCTGTGTGTAACTGTGTGTGTGAGTGTCTGTGTGCGAGCAGGTGGGTTCAAGGCATCACCCATATAGGCGCAGGTGGCCCAGACTACAGTGCGGTACCCTGGACATTGGATCAGTCAGGGCAAAAAATACATGACAGAGGAAAGACAGATGGCAATTAGGGACATGCCTAAGCCCCAGAATTTCAGTGGAGTAAGGAACGTATTAGGACTTTTTAACTCTCGTCGGAATGTTACACCTCGATACACAACAATAGCGGAACCCATACAGAAATTAATTAAATGGACCCCTACGTCAGATAGATTGCGGACCGGAGCAGGAAGAGGCATAAGGTGAATAAAAAGAGATCTGATGTCGTCCCCCGCCCTAGGATTGCCAGATCCCAATAAACCTTTCCAACTCCATTGTAATCAGGATGATGGGCGCTATTCCACCGTGGTAATGCAGGAACATGGGAGCCAACAGAGACGTATATCCTACTACTCGACGAAGAAAGTCCATGTGGTAGTGGAATGCCCCGATGTGTGTCCACCTTGCCATGTGCGACATGGATGGTCAAAGTAAGCCAACCAGTAATGATGATGGGACAGATCATTTTGCACCCACAACATACCCTGGTAGAACTATTAAGTACTAAAAACTGGAAAGCTGCGTTCGATCTCGGACAGCCGAAAAGCTTAGTGGTTGGCCGTATTCATGCCCAAAGGCAAGTCAGTAATAGTAAAAAAGCATAATGGAGTTAAACTCGCTGACAGAATGAGAGGAACTTAGCTCTCAGGAACAAGTAGAGGAGGCAACGCACAGCGGGGTAAAGGAAGAGCCATTGGACAATCCTGATGAATCCAGAAAATACATTGATGGAGAACCCCATACTGGGTGGGCAGTGGTAACACAGGAGCGAGAGGAAATAATGGTAAAAAACTCCCAGGAGACAAGTCAGCTCAGGTGGCAGAACTGGTATAAAGGCTCTCGAGTCAGCAAAATGAAAGGGAGTAAACAAGTTTACAGAAGATCAATACGTTTTCGGGGTGGTTCACCATTATATGACAGCCTGGTCACGACGAGGGTTTGTTACATCTGCTGGCGATGTGGTAAAACATGGAAAGCTCGTAGAAAGTCAAGTAAAAGCAGCAAAGGAACCATGGTGAGCAGCGGAAATAAAGGTAAAAGCACACACAGAACTAACTAGTAAGGGGCAAAAGCACCCGCAAGACCTAACCATCGTCGGGAATAGGTTCGCCGACCTCGGAGCCAAACGAGCGGCAGGTGAACGGAAGCCAAAGCCAGCATTTAAGGCTGAAATTAAACCAGTAATGTCAACAGTGTTCATACTGACATAAATATAGTATCAGTCCACCAGAGTGTCGATCAGGAAGAAAGACGTGAAAGTAGTCAGCAAAAATGTGAAATATGGGGATGGGATCCCCAGGAGCAAGTTGTGGTACCACAATGTTGTGGTCAACAACTACGAAAATTATATCACGGAATAACACATATCCAGAGAAGCAACATGCTGTACTTGCTCGCGCAGTACTCGTGGTGGCCAGCAATGTGGAAGGATGTAAATAAATGTTGCCAAAAGTGCATTATTTGTGCCCAACAAAACGTAGGCAGGGGATGCAAGGTACGAATGGGACATGAGCCAAGGCCAGAGGGACCTGGGGAGAATTTACAGATCGACTTCACCAGACCCCTGCGATAGGATACTGGCAAAAGTTAGTGCTTGGTAGTTATAGACCAGTCCACACGATGGGTGGAAGCCTTCGCTACCATGCACTGCTCTGCTCGAATGGTAGCACGGATCCTTGCTAGCGAGGTGATACCTCGGTGGGGAGTATCCCTACAGATAGATTCAGACAATGAGACACATTTCACGGGCAAATTAATGGAAGAAACTTGTGCACAGCTGCGAATCAAACAGAGGTACTACATACCATATCATCCCCAAAGTTCGGGAATGGTGGTAAGAATTAATAAGACGTTAAACACGGCCCTGTCCAAAGCAACGCAGGAGATAGGTAACGGATGCACCGGGCTGCTTGCAGAAATGTTAATGCGGCTCATACGCACCCGAGGGCGAACCACGGGACAACACCATAGGAGCTGACGATTGGAAGGGCTATGAGACTACCAGTGGCCTTAGATGCAGGGGCAGGTGAAGCAGGAACAATTCAGGTAATGCTAAAGAAGTACTTGGTCCATCTAAACCAGGAGGTGTATACTATGAATAAATAAGTTAGGAGCAAAGAGCAGATAAGAGAACTAGAAATTCAAAATGAGAAAGTGAGACTCGTTACGCTACCTAAATAGGAGAACATGTCATGATAAATGTGACAGGGTTGTGAAAGGGAATGGCGCCTCGAAGAATGGGACCATACTCGGTACTCATAATGAGCGATACTTGTGTTTGTACACAGAGCCCACTAGGATTATATGGAAATACTGGACAAAGGTAAAACCATATAACACTAAACAGCCCCCGTCTGTTTTAATGTATAGTGCCAGTGCACCCGGTGACCACGGACGCGTCCGATCCGGAAGCAAGCCAGAGAACAACGGGTTGGACCTGTGGTGGTGGCAATTGGGTTTCTGGCAGTCCTGCCCTTCCAGTGCCTCCAGAGAAATGTTTCGAAGGAAAAGGCCGTAGACGTTATTATTAGTGGAAGGCCCACCGAGAAGCAACCCTGAAACTAATCATGCCCCGCGGGAATTTAAGGTCATGTTTTTCATTTAACGTTTGACTGCAAACGATGGACCTATTCGACACCAGTCTCTGGCAATATCATACAGATCACCCATAAGAATGAGAATGTAACCTTCAACTTTACATGGATGGCCGACGGTCCAGGGATGATGTGTAAGCGACAATACTCCCCAGAATACTAGCAGAATACGTAAGTAAGCCTGGGATACTAAAAAAACGGAGTGTACCGATAGTACAGAGTGGAGTCACGCAACCTTGGGAGATGGAGACTTGGTCTTGTGTAGGAACAATTCAGTTTTGCCGGAGGGATGAATGACTGGTCATGATAAGTGTCAAATTTCTCCGTCTGAACCTGGAACGGATGCCACACTTACAAAAGCTGCACAATAAACATATGAGCACAATGATAGACACTACAATAAAAAATTTACAAATAAATATACAGTATGATCATTAGATGGTGCCCAGTTTGTAAGAACCCGGATCTTGCCCTACAGAGAACTAAAGCTCGCAATTGGTGTAACGTAATAGATCGAGTAGTAGAAGTCTTAGGACCGGGACTAGGAGCATTAAATTCAATGGATATTGAAATTTGCGGAATCAAATACAAAAAGCTGGACAATGGACAAAAGATTCCATAAGGCTGTCAGATGTGTGGGAAGAACCCTTACAGGTCAATCGCCTGTGGGGACGGCAGTCAGACAATATGATACGGAAACCGTCATCAAAACAAACTGGGAACAGCAACAGGTATTGGCCAATTCAACGCGGGAAGCCAATAAGTTTCACTGACTTATAATGGGGCTGATCAAGGAAGGACAACGTGCTGAATTAGAAAGAATAGCATTCTCTGGGAATGGACCACAATGGGCTAAACTTTGGACACCGAAATCTTACACTCAGGCCAGATATGAAGCATACGTGATGTGATGAAGAGGGATGTAATATGACGATTTTGTTGGCTTATGTTATTAACAGTCAATTCCTTCGAGTAAGTCAATGTGTATATTGTAAATAGCTGGGGTCCCAGCACTGAACATTGTCGTACCACACTACACAGTGCATGCCTTTTTAAATTGGTATTATTAATTAATATTATAAATTTACCTCTTCAGTCCCTCCTGTTGGTCCCTGATTATTTCTAAATAATCATCCGACCACATACATGTTCTGAGCCATTCAGTCAGATATGGTGTGAGTTTTTGACCCAACCACAGATATTCGGGAAAAATTAATGGAAGCCACAGTTTTACGTAAATTGGACAGACCTGAAGAATAAAATGCACAAAGGGATGGCCTGCGTAAAGTGGCCATTAGGACAAGTATACCTGCTACATGCACCAGAGGTGGAACCATGCAGCATTGAAGGCAAAACAGGGGCTTGCGAATAGCGGCTGCAACCCTTAAATGATATCGTAATACATGAAATCAGACAAAACTACATATGTGTAACCAGTACCCATGCGGTATATTTGAACGCGGATGGATTGTAACCCCTGGTAAATGAATGCTGGAAAAAATATATGTCATCGTCGACGTTAAAACGACCAAGTCCGACCAAGTGCGACAATGGAAAAATATGGCACAACCTTCGAGCACCAAAGGATTATCTGTCTACCTCCGGCACTGAACTTGCGAAAGTTAAGGGCCTTTATGGAAAAACACGTTCAGGTGACCAAGTACCTGGGAGAAGAAAGGGAACGGTTACTCAGACAAAAGGTCGTAATGAATTACACAAAACAAGAACTGATCCGCGTGATGGAGGAACTAAGTGACCTCACGGTTTAACACTGGTGGGACATTTTTAAGGGCTTGTCACCTAAGGCCTACGCGGTCCTCAAATTAATTTGGCAGCGAATTGTGGTAATATTGGTACCGGTAGGGATATGTATCGTTATCCAACAATATCTGATGTGTAAGATCCGAGGGATATGCAATTGCGTGGTTCTGGCCGAACAGCCAACAGCCCATGTAATGTAGGAATCATAGGGACTTTGGAACACGTTAGTGAAACAATTAAAACCCTCAAGCTTATGCTCTGTATGAACAAAAACAAATATAAGTAGCTTGCCACTAATCCAACGGAAATTGGCAGGGGTAGCCTGCAAAGATTCTGTTAAAAGATGGAATTACGAGCAATCCAAAGGAAATGGATTTGTTCACTTTATCCAGCAGATGGCTCAGAACATGTATGTGGTCGGATGATTGTTTAGAAATAATCAGGGACCAACAGGAGGGACTGAACAGGTAAATTTATAATATTAATTGATAATACCAATTTAAAAAGGCATGCACTGAGTAGTGTGGTAAGACAATTTTCAGTGCTGGGACCCCAGCTATTTACAATATACACAAAGACTTACTCAAAGGAATTGAATGTATTGTCTTCAAGTTTGGAGATTATACTAAGTTGGATGGCAGTGTGAGTTGCGAGGAGGATGCAAAGAGGCTGCACGGTGACGTGGACAGGTTATGTGAATGAGCAAATGCGTGGCAGATGCAGTGTAATGTAGATAAATTTGAGGTTATCCATTTTGGTGGCAAAAACATAAAGGAAGAATACTTTTTCAATCTTGACAGATTATGAAAAGGGGAGGAGCAACGAGACCAGGGTTTCGTGGTACATCAGACATTGAAAGTTAGCCTGCAGGTACAGGAGGCTGTGAAGAAGGCAAAAGGTGTGTTGGTCTTTATAGCGAGCCGATTAGAGTACAGGATCAATGATGTCTTACGCAGTTGTTCATGGCATTGGTGAGGCCGCACGTTGCAAATTGTGTGCAGTTTTGGTCTCTTAATCCGAGGAAGGACATTCTTGCGATTGAGGGAGTGCAGCGAAGCTTCACCAATCTGATTCCCAGGATGGCAGGACTGACATATGAAGAAAGACTGGATCGACGAGGCTTGCATTCATTGGAATTTCGGAGAATGAGCGGGTATCTCATCGAAACATATACAATTCTGAGAGGATTGCACAGGATAGACGCAGGAAAAATGTCCCCGATGTTGGGGTACTCCTGTACAAGAGGTCACAGTGTAAGCATAAGGGGTGAGCCAATTAGGACCGAGATGAGGACAAACCTCTTCTCTCAGAGAATTTTGAACCTGTGTAATTCTCTACCACTGACATTTGTGGAGGCTAGTTCGTTAGATATATTCAAAAGGGAGTTTGATGAGGCCCTTACGGATACAGGGATTAAGTGGTATGGAGAGAAAGCAGGAATGGGATGTTGAACTTGCATGTTCAGCCATCATTGTATTGAATTCTGATGCAGTCTTGAGGTGACGAATTGCCTACTCCTGCGCCTAATTTCCATGGTTTTGTGTTTCATTGTATCTGGATGGGCAGTAACAGTATGAGTGAGGTCAGTGATGTATCTGGAAGGGTAGTGACTGTAGTAGACAGGTCAGTGATGTATGTGGATTGGCAATAACAGTAAGAATGAGGCCAGTGATGTATCTTGATGTGTCGTGACAGTATGAGTGTGGTCAATGTTGTATCGGGATGGGTAGAGACAGTAGGAGTGAGGACAGTAATACATCTGGATGGGTCGTGACAGTATTAGTGAGGTCAATGATGTACCTGGATGGGTCGTGACAGGATGAGTGAGGTCAGTGATTTATCTGGATGGGAGTGAATGTATGAGTGAGGTCAGTGATTTATCTCGCTGGGTAGTGACAGTATGAGTGAGGTCAGTGATGTATCTGGATGGGTAGTGACAGTATTCTGAGGTGAGTGAAGTACCTGGATGAATAGTGAAAGTATGAGTGAGGTCACTGATGTATCTGGATGGGTAGTGACAGTATGAGTTAGGTCAGTAATGTATCTGGAAGAGTATTACACACTGTTTCTCCAAAGCTGTGCAGTTGTGTGTTTATCTCGATGCTTCCCCACACCAGTGTTGCATGTCACGTACTCTGCCTGGCACAGGCTTCAACATGTAGGCACTCGTTACAATCATATTCCACAGGTTCGTTCCTCAGATCTGCTGGTGGAAACTTCGGTGCGAGCGGGCTGAGCCCATTATGGAGCCAGTTACCTGGAAACCGCTATAGGCTGGAGCCCTGAACCACTGAGTATGTGAAGAGCAGCAGAATGCAGGTACTGTGCTGGAATCATAGCTTGAAAGACGGTTATCTTATAAAGTGCGTCGGCACACTGAACGCTTTAGGCCCTAGAACATCAAGTGCAGTGGTGGGAGAGTATTGGAGAGAGAAAATGTTGGAAAGTGAGGCTGGGGCAAATCGTGAGTGGGGAGAGAGATAGAGTGGAAGAGAATGAGATTGAGGCGAGTAAGTGGGAGAGATTGAGAGACAATTCATGGGGAGTGAGATACAGCGTCATACGGTAATCGAGAGAGAGTGATAGGCAGGAAAAGAGGGGGAAAGAGAGCATAAGACGGGTGAGATTGAGGTTTGTCTAGTCCGTTCCCAGGGACTGTACATCGGTCGCATTTTGGAACTACAACAACAACTTAAAGTATATAGAGCCTTTAACGTGGCGAAACGTCCCAACGGGCTCCACAGGTGTACAATGAGACAAAACAAACTTGACACTGAACCGCACAAGTAGCATTTAGTGCAAGTGATCAACACGTTGTTGAAAGAAGAAGGTTATAAGGAACATCTTGAAGGGGAAAAAGATGTTGGGAGGTGGAGAGGATTAGGGCCAAATTCCGGAGCTTGGAGTCTCGGTAACAGAAGGCTCGCCCACCAATGGCGGAGCGATTATAATCAGGGCTGCTCAAGAGGGCAGAATTAATGGATTGAAGACATATTAGGGTTGTGTGGTGGGGGAGGTTACATAGTAGAGAGGATGTAAGGGCAATGGAGGGACTTTAAAGCAAGGATGAGGATTTTGAAAGCGAGGCGTTGTTTAACCAGGAACCAATCTAGTTCAGCGAGCACAAGTGTAATGGGTGACAGGAATTTGGTGGGAGTTAGATCATGGGCATCCGGGTTTCGGATCACCTCTAGCATGCGCAGGGCAGAATGTGGGAGGCCAACCAGGAGACTGTTGGAAAAGTGGTGTCTCCAGGAAACGGAGGACAGGACGACGGATTTCAGCAGCGGACGAGCTGAGACAAGGGGCGGAGATGGGCGATCTTAGGGAGATGGATATAGGCGGTCTTAGTTAGCAGCGGATATGTGGTCGAAAGTTAATTTCACAGTCAAATGTAACAGCAAGTTTGCGAACTGCCGGGTTCAGTCTCAGACCGTAGATGGGGAAAGGCATGGAGTCAGTCGCTAGGGAACGGAGTTTGTGGCGGGGACGGAAAATAATGATTAGGTCTTCCCAATCTTCAATTGGATAAATTTCTGCTCATCCGGAACAACACAGGTGGAGGTGCAGCACATGTTCTGTGGCCGCTGGGAGGTGGCTAAAGACAACAATCCGTCGGCTTAAAGAGTGCCAAACTCAGTTCCAGTTACATTTTTCGAGGTTTTGGTCCCTTTTTGAAAGTATTTCTCCTGGTTATTCAAATCATGTCATGAGAGACAAGATAAGGTTTGTGGGCCCGTTTTTACCTCAGAGTCTGTGCGAGACGGAGGGAACGGCAGCAGGCAAAGAGAAAACAACTTCGACAAAACTGATGCCAATTCATCGCCAAATCTGAGGGTTGATAAGCTCACCGCCTTCTTAGGACGTTTCACCACTTTCTTCACCTTCTTATTTGAGCTCCGTTTGGAATCCGTTTATTTTATTATTCTTGTTGAGTGTTTAACGACAGCATTGAAGCAGGAAAGAGAAACTCGGAGCAAATTATTCTCACAATGCTACAATGAGACTAGAAACAGTTTAAAGATTTTTAATGAAACTTTTCCAAAAAAGGAGCGTTGAAAATACGTTACATTCTAAATTTCGAAGATGATTTGGGACGAAACAGGCAAAAATCAGTTTTCGCCTCCTTTAAACAAGTCCCAACCTGGTCTTGATTCCAAACACTTCTAAAGAGGCTCCGGATTGCTTAACACGATTAAAAATGAAGGCGTTCAATATTTGATTTTGAGCGATTGAATAAAGTGAGCAGCTTTGCACAAACACGTTCCCCATGCTGTTGAGGAGGGGAGGGCAGGGGAGGAGAGGTCTGAGTTTCACGTTACTTTTTATTGACGTTAATAAGTATCATTAAGACGTTTGGAGAGAAGAAAAAAAGAGGTAAAAACACAAATCTTTTTATTGTATATAACATTAAAAAAAATTGCAGGAACTACTGTGGAGAGAGAAACAGAGTTAATGTTTCAGGTCTGTCAACTTACATCAGAAATGAACAATGATAGAGATGTAACAGACTTAAACCAGATGATGGGGCAGAAAAAGTTGGGAGGAAGGGAAAGAACAAGAGGAAAGATCTGTGTTTTGATTTAAGGCAGGCGAGGTTAAATCCTGCCTCTGAACATGGATAAAAACTGTTAAATCTTTCACTTCTTCCAGTTCTGACCGAAAGCTCACAGACCTAAATGGCTAACTTAGTTGTTCACTCCAGAGAAGCCGCCTGAGCTTCTGAGTATTTCCAGCATTTTCTGTTTGAGTTTCAGATTCCAGCATCCACTATTTTTTGCTATTGAGAACTATTTTATTTTGTCTGTCGTGCTACAGTCCAAACAAGTCTCAGGAAAAATTTAAAAATAGATTTCCTCCTAAACGTTTTATGGAATGTGAAAGTGAAACAAGGGTAATGTAATGATGTATAAAATAGTAGGAAGCTATTTTAGAACAAAGCACTATTTGTTTTTTGAAAACGACAGAGAAAATACTTTGATTAAACAGACAACGTACAATTTCGATTTGGTACATGTGTTTGAAATAGGAGAATAAAAATTGAGAGTACAATGAATTTTGTTTCGGACATTAGAATTGGGAAGTACCTAAAATAATTCCACACTTTAGGTAATAAGAGCAGAGATTAATATATTGCCGAATGTTTGAGAGAAAAACATTGGAAGTAAAATTTGTATTTTAACAACTTTAATTCACCATATTTGTAGACATATCCAAGACAGACTGGTTTTCCTATCCAGGAAGAAAGATGAATGTATATGTCTGTTAAATCATAGCTCTCCCTCCGTTTTGTTTTAATTCGGTGACGCACATTTTGTATGTGTTTTTCTGCACTTGTCTATAAGTGTCTCATTTCTGACATGTTACATGGGGTGATGCTGGTACAAGAAGGCAACCTTTATGAATGGAACTGACTGCAGTTGGAGATTGCGGTTTATTTTGTTCAATTCTTTTTTATACCATTAACTAAAGAATTACGGCAATGTTATGTTCTGGTTGGCTGATTGTTTTATGATTAATATTCTAATTGCTTATGTGGACATACAGGATATCAGCATCCTAGGAAAGCCACTGTTCCTGCTGCTTGTGCTGCATTTGCTCTGGTCATATGAGAGATGCGGCTAATCAGTTGACAACTTTAAAATTAAGATTAATTGCACGAAAATATATGCCTATTTCAGCTCACATTGGACTTTTGGACTGTTTATCGATGCATAACCGAGTAACTGAGTGATGGTTATGTCGTCTTATTGCATTCTTATGCAGTTCATTTATATCCCACTCATTTGTGACCACATCAATAGATATTGTACATGACGAACTAAAAATATTTAATTAATTCTATCGTAACCAACGTGCATAATATTGATGTAAATATCAAACGATTTTCAATATGGATCAGTGTGAGTTGGAGCATTTTGGTAGGAGAGATTAGTACCCAACATACACTTGGAAACTAATAGTACAAATGGGGTTGAAGTGCAAAGGGATCTCTGGGTACAGATACACAAGACATTAAATGTAGCAATGGAGGATAATCAGGCCATACAAGTGCAAATGAAGCACTGGAGATCATTTATAGAGGATTATAAGCAAACAGAAGAGAAGTTATGTCAAACTCAGTAGTGGGTAAAATGATGCAATCAATTATTAAGGATGTCATAGCAGTGCATCTGGAAAATGGTGACATGATAGGTCCAAGTCAGCATGGATTTGTGAAAGGGAAAGCATGCTTGACAAATCTTCTGGAATTTTTTGAGGATGTTTCCAGTAAAGTGGACAAAGGAGAACCAGTTGATGTGGTATATTTGGACTTTCAGAAGGCTTTCGACAAGGTCCCACACAAGAGATTAATGTGCAAAGTTAAAGCACATGGGATTGGGGGTAGTGTGCTGACGTGGATTGAGAACTGGTTGTCAGACAGGAAGCAAAGTGTAGGAGAAACGGGTAATTTTCAGAATGGCAGGCAGTGAGTAGTGGGGTGCCGCAAGGTTCTGTGCTGGGGCCCCAGCTGTTTACATTGTACATTATTGATTTAGACGAGGGGATTAAATGCAGTATCTCCAAATTTGCGGATGACACGAAGTTGCGTGGCAGTGTGAGCTGCGAGGAGGATGCTATTAGGCTGCAGAGTGACTTGGATAGGTTAGGTGTGTGGGCAAATGCATGGCAGATGAAGTATAATGTGAATAAATGTGAGGTTATTCACTTTGGTGGTAAAAACTGAGAGACAGACTATTATCTGAATGGTGACAGATTAGGAAAAGGGAAGGTGCAACGAGACCTGGGTTTCATGGTACATCAGTCATTGAAGGTTAGCATGCAGGTACTGCAGGCGGTTAAGAAAGCAAATGGCATGTTTGCCTTCATAGCGAGGGGATTTGAATACAGGGGCAGGGAGGTGTTGCTACAGTTGTACAGGGCCTTGGTGAGGCCACACCTGGAGTATTGTGTACAGTTTTGGACTCCTAACTTGAGGAAGGACATTCTTGCTATTGAGGGAGTGCAGCGAAGATTCACCAGACTGATTCCCGGGATGGCGGGACTGACCTATCAAGAAAGACTGGATCAACTGGGCTTGTATTCACTGGCGTTCAGAAGAATGAGAGGGGACCTCATAGAAGCGTTTAAAATTCTGACAGGTTTAGACAGGTTAGATGCAGGAAGAATGTTCCCAATGTTGGGGAAGTCCAGAACCAGGGGTCACAGTCTGACGATAAGGGGTGAGCCATTTAGGACCGAGATGAGGAGAAACTTCTTCACTCAGAGAGTGGTGAACCTGTGGAATTCTCTACCACAGAAAGTAGTTGAGGCCAATTCACTAAATATATTCAAAAGGGAGTTAGATGAATTCCTTACTACTCGGGGGATCAAGGGTTATGGCGAGAAAGCAGGAAGGGGGTACTGAAGTTTCATGTTCAGCCATGAACTCATTGAATGGAGGTGCAGGCTAGAAGAGCTGAATGGCCTGCTCCTGCACCTATTTTCTTTGTTTCTATGTTTCTATGTAAATCCTATATCGAACCTTTTCTGATTGTCTAATGATCTGCGGCGGTGGGCTGCCAATATGGCATAACTCTATATATGATTTCAACGGAGAACGGGCGGGTAAGTGGAGCTGACACCAGGGCCATATCAGCCATGATCTTGTTGAATGGCGGAGCAGTCTCGAGGGGCTAGATGGCCTACTCCTGTTCCTAATTCTTATGTTCCTATGTTCATATGTTCTTATAAGTGTTTGATGCTGCTGTCGTTGTTGTAAAAGTTGTTGTAAATATAGTTGTTGTAAATTTTCCCAGGGTTAAATGTTCACGCTAAAAGTAGTTTCTGACGCGCTCAATACAAACAATTAGAGGCAACATTGGTGGCGAGGAGCGGGGGATATTGTGTTGGGTGGGGAGGGTCTGAGGATATTTTGTGGGGTGTGGAGGGTCTGAGGATATTGTGTGGGGTTTGGAGGAGCTGACGTGATTGGCTGGCGTGAGGAGTGTCTGAGGATATTGTGTGGGTTTGGGAGGAGCTGAGGAGATTGGGTAGTGTAAGGAGCGTCTGAGGATATTGCGTGAGGTGGGGAGGGCCAGAGGATATTGGGTGGGGAGGGGAGGGTCTCAGGATATTGGGTGGGGTGGGGAGGGTATGAGGATATTGGGTGCGATGAGGAGGAGGTGAGGATATTGGGTGGGGTAGGAAGCGTCTGAGGATACTGGGAGGGCTATGGAGGGGCTGAGGATATTGGGTGGGTTGGGCAGGAGCTGAGGACATTGGGTAATATGTGGATGAGCTGAGGCTATTGGGTGATTGGGGACGGTCGAAGAATATTGGGTGCATAATTCGATATGTGAAGACACAAAGTGAGGTTTATGTAATCAGTGCAGTGGCCCTGTTTGATGAAATAAATAACATCTTAACCGAATAGCAATAAACCGTTTGGTTTCCTTATTAATTCTAAAATCTCACGCAGATCAATGGCTGCTTTATTGCATTACCAATTGTTTTATTCAGTATATTGATTGATACATTGCTTCAAATATTTAAGACGCAATTCTCGAAAGTTCATCTCACAATAAACACTCGGAGACATTTAGACTGTGCATTGAAGTGGGAAGTGAATTTCAAGATGAATGCGAGGTGATAAAATTTGGTAGGAATCTTGATGTATATAGAAATATTATTTTTTGATGATGTGTATAAGGACTGTTGAAAGGCCTTTGACAAACAGCCACTTAATGAACATGTTGATAAAATTCTAACCCATCAGATTAAAGGGACAGGGCAGTATGGTAATGTCATTGTCGAATTGACAGATAAAAGAGAGCAATGGTGACTGGTTGTTGTTCAGAATGGCGCGAGCTGTACTGCTGTCTCCCCAAGGGGTCTGGATTGGAGGGCTGCTCTGTTTGATATATATCCGTGAACTCGATTTGGGTATAAACTGCATCATTTTATCCTTTGTAGATGATACGAGACTAGGAAATGGTGTATGCAATGAGGACGATAGTACTAGAATTCAGGAGGGAACAGACTGACTTTTGCACATTGGAAATTATAAAATAGGTGCAGGAGTAGGCCATTCAGCCCTTCGAGCCTGCTCCGCTATTCACTACGATCGTGGCTGATCATCGGTAAAAATGGAAAATCATTTAAACCGTCCAACTGACACTCATTCCTGCACGTAAAGTTAATTCATTACTCTGTTAACTGATATATATTTTGCATTGAAAGATTACAATATCATTGCTGCCTAAAACAGGTCCTAAGCCACCAGAAGATTTGATTGGGTCTTGACTCTCATGAAATGTATTCAGGCTGGAGAGCCAGAGAACTTCGGAGAAGTCTCTGACCTGATCATCCAATTCGCGGGTGGCGTTTCTGTCCAAATTCAATCCTTTTGCTTACAACAATACCCTAACTCTGATGTAATACTCCCTGAGAGAAGAACTTCCTCATCATCTCAGTTTTAAATTGGCGGCCCATTTTTCTGAGATTATGGGCTTGATTTTCTGCTTTTGATGAGATGAACCAAAAATTGTCATTACTTCCGGCGTGGATGGTTACAATGAGCTTTCAGAACGCCGGAATGTGGTACAATTTCAAAGCCCCTAATCTGCATTTTTTAATTTGGGCGTTACCGCGATTGATACTAATATCTCCTTACTTTGCTGTAGTCTCTCAATACAATCGTCCCAATCATCACCAACACCGTACCTCTCGTCTGTGCTGCTAGTGGCCATGCTTGCGTGGTATAAATCCCAGTTTCTCGTCGCCAATAATATGTCCTTATTATATAGTATAAATGCACACGAGGCCCATACTTTATTGGCAAGCACTGAAGTGATGAAGGTGGGTGGAGCTTCGCCGTTTTAACTGAAAGTGTAAGTTAGGAGTGTCTCCCACAAGTTCCCCACCTTGTGGTCAATGTTCTCATAGTGTTCAACTTAGGTCAGTTGTGTGTTGCAGCAAGTTAATGCCAATTTTCAGTTACCGCCGTTAGCCTATGCCTCCAGAAGTCTATCCCAGGCAGAACGGGATACGGGATGGTAGAAAAGCTAGCCCTTCCATGTGTATAAGCTGTAAAAAAATGCACAAGTACCTGTTTGGCACCAGATTTGCGCTGGGGACAGATCACAAACCCCGAATGTCCCTTTTGGCCGACAGCAAGGCCATAAATGCAAATGCATCAGCCCGCATACAGCAGTTGACATTCACATTGGCTGGCTATGATTTTAGAATTCGGCAAATACTTGGCACCTAAAACTGCGCCGAAGCAGTCAGCAGGCTCCCACCAATCACTACCGATGGGGCAACCGAGCATGCTGCTGAGATGGTCATGGCTTTTGAAAATTTCGAAAGCGAAGACTCAGCTGTGACAGCCCGTCAGATAAACGTCTGGACTAATAGAGACCCGCTACTGTCTCGAGTCAAGAAATGTGTCCTGAATAGGACCACGCATCTCATGTAAAAACGAGTTTCTTACATTGGTCATATCGCGTTAACAGATTGTTGGAACAAAACAAATTTCGTGCTCTCTCAAAAGCCCTTTGCTTGCTGTCCCCCCAGACCCAATCGCGAACTTTGCGTAGGAGCACGTGTAGCAGCTCTAACAGCGTGCTCAATTTGGCAAGAAAGTTTCCAAAATCGTTTAGGAGCCCCTGAACGAACGGAGCTCCGTCGAATTACAGGTTCTGGGAGCTCTCTGGATCGCTTGCGTTTTGAATGCAGCAGGTCTGATCCCGTCCGCTGCTACCCTCATCCCCAGGAACTCTACCTCTGGAGCTTGGACGACGCACTTCACAGTTTTCAGTCGCAGACCTACCCGGTCCAGTCTGCGAAGCACCTCCTCCAGGTTGCGGAGCTCTTCTTCAGTATCACAACCGGTGATGAGCATATCATCCTGAAAAAGCACTGTCCTTGGAATCGACTTGAATAGGCATTCCATATTTCGTTGAAAGATCCTGGCTGCCGAGCGAATCCCAAACGGTCATCTGTTGTCGTCAAACAACGTATTTTCTTGTCGTGATGGTGGTCAGCTTCTTCGAATCACTCGCCAGCTCCTAGGTCATGTAAGCTGAGGTCAGGTCCAATCTTGAAAAAAATCTTTCACCGGATAGCTTCTCTCTCGTTAGCGGGTACTGGTCTTGGAGTGACACCCGATTGATGGTGGCCATGCAATCACAAATATCCTGACCGACCCATTTATCAATGAACTAAACATGAATATAGGGGTTATGATTAAGAAGTTTTCAGGTGATAGTAAAATAGGCAGTGTGGTTGATAATGAAGAAGAAAGCTGGAGACTGCAGGAAGATATCAATCAACTGTTAGGTGAGCAGAACAGTGGCAAATAGAATTTAATCCAGAGTCGTGTGAGATCGTGCATTTGTGGAGGGCTAACATGGAAAGGGATTAAGCTTCAACTGGTAGGACATTGGGAAGAGCAGAGGAACAAACGGAACTGGGATTGCATGTCCGCAGATCTCTGAATGTATGTGGCCAGTTGGATAAATTGGTTAAGAAGGCATATGGAATCGATCCATGGAATCAAGTGGGTTTGCTTGAAATATAAACATTTCTGGTTAAACCACTGCTTGCAGTTCTGGCCAGCGCATTGAAAGAAGGATGTGATTGCGCAGGATATGGTATAGAGGAGATTTCCGCAACTGTTGCCAGGAGTGGAGCAACTTTGCTATGAGGACAGATTGTATAGGCTGGGTTTGTTTTCCTTGGAACAGAGAAGGTTGATGGGCGACAGCATTAAGGTGTTTAAAATTGGAGGGGCCTATATTTTGTTGATTAAAAGGGCCTTTTCCCATAGTAGAGGGGTGAACAACCAGGAGGCATGAATTAAAAGTAATAAGTAAAGTAAAGAAAAGTAAAAGTATAAGGGTTAAAGGGCAGTTGAAGGGAACATTCTTCATGCAGATGTTTGTGAG
The DNA here is from genome assembly GCF_044704955.1 of Pristiophorus japonicus. NCBI lineage: Eukaryota > Metazoa > Chordata > Chondrichthyes > Pristiophoridae > Pristiophorus > Pristiophorus japonicus. The sequence continues at coordinate 14,159,860 of NC_092001.1, read as the reverse complement.
TGTCTTGAAATCACTGCCTGAAAGTGTGGTGGAGGCAGAAACTCTCAAACCATTTAAAAATTACTTGGATGTGCACTTCAATTGCTGTAATATGCAGGGTTGCACACCTAAAACTGGACATCTGTTGGCCGGTGCAGATACGTTGTGCCAAAAATGAATCCTTCTATGCTATGAACTTATATGATTATATAATTATCGGTTAGCATTACTTTCATGATGCAAAACGAGGCGATCGGCTAATTAATGGTGTTTCCAGTGAAAAAATGTTCGTGCAAGTTGGGGCTCGAACACAGGAACCTGACATTAAGAGTATTATGAGGCTACTGTTCGGTGCACGGAGAGCTTTGCCTCGAACCGCGGCATTTTGTAGCCTAGTGAAGGGCGGTAAACCACAGTTTCATGCTGCATTTGCCGTATTCCACTGGCAGTGGCTGATTGGAGAATGCGGGACCGGAATGTTGCGGATTATCGCGCCCTCATTCACTCTGGAGCTTGGGAAGAGCGATTAGTCGATGTGTTTGTTTGTGTCTTTTATTTTCTGTTGTGAAGCGAGGCAGCGCGGCAGGATCCTTTAATAATCTCTCACAGCTGAACTGAATGCCTCGAAATTTGCATCTTTGAGGTGGGGTTTCTCCACCCGTAGAGCTGGAAACGGGAGGGAGTGAGGGACACTGTGTTGAGTTTGAGTTTGCAGAGACCTCTACAGAGAAATCAGCAAATGCAAGAGCGTCGTGAGACACTGCACTCTGATAATATTGAACCACTAATATGTATTGTTCAATTTTTTCTAATCATTAATTGAAAAATGTTTCTGTCCGGTTTCGAGCCAGGAACTATTCGTGTGGGAGGTGAACGTGATAACCACTGCACTACGGAAACGCAGCGGCAGATGCATTGTTGAGAACATCACCAGAGCTTTAACCTCAACAAATGGACTACACTTCAGAGCTTGCGTTGCGAGAGCAGATCACTGTGCTGTATTTAGCAATGTGGTGAGTGTGGCAAGAATAGATCCCGTATTTCTCCGTCTTTATATATAGGAACAGGAGTGGCCATTCCTCAGCAAGTGGTTAGAATCTTGAATACACTGGTTCAAAGGGCGGTGGTGGCAGACTCAATGTTATCTTTCAAAATGGAGCTGGATAAGTATCCGAAGGAATACAATTACACAACTGCGGATAAATGACCGGGGTGTGGGACTAGTTGAGAGTTGGAATGGGCTCGACGAGCCGAATGGCCCTCTTCCGTGCTGTAACCATTCCCTTATTCTGTGATTATATAAATAGTTGGTACAATTAATAGTGTGCATGGAAGCAGAATATTGCAAAGGGACATGGATTGAGTCGGCAGAACGAGAGGCATCTGATCAGAAGATTCGGGTGCGCGAAAATTCGGGTTTAATGACTTTAAAAAGCATCATTTTTGTTTTGTGAAGTTTCGGTCAGATAATGTTTGGGAAAGGAATTTTTTGCTGAAAGGGACTCAGCATTTAATCTTCTTTCTGGATGTTGGCGTCACATTTCTTTTCGATGTTATTCTTCCAGAATGTATATTATCTTTGCTTTTTCACAATTACAAGTCCCTTGCTCTACAGTTTATCTCAGTCTATCCCCAGTTTCATGTATTGGTACCAGCAATAAACATTTTGAAGCAGTCCACTAAAACACAGAGTCCAAAATGGTATAAGAGGCACTGGTTAATCAGGACAGTCAGCATTATTTGTGAAGGAATGGTCGCGTTTGATTAACTTGATTGCATTTTTGGAGGAGGTCCCCAGGTGGGTCGATGAAGCAGTGCGGATGATGTAGTCTATATAGATTTCATTAATGCTTTCGCTAATGTCCCACATAGCAGACTGGTCATGAAAGTAAAAGCCCATGGGATCAAGGAAGTAGTGGCAAATTGGATCCAAATTTCGCTCAGATGCAGAAAGCAAACAATAATATCTGTTTGTGTGTTTCTGTGACTTGAAGGATGTTTCCAGTGGAGTTCCGCAGTTTTCAGTGCTCGGTCCTTTGCTTCTTATGGTATTTAACAATGATCTAAACTTGAATATAGCGTATATGATTAAGTTTTTTTCAGTTGATACTAAAATAGGCAGAGTGGTTGATAATGTCGAAGCAAGCTGGAGACTGCAGGAAGATATCAATCAACTGTAAGATGAGTGCCAAATTGAATTTATTCCAGAGACGTAGGAGATCGTGCCTTTGTGGAAGGCTAATAATGAATGGGAATACACTTCAACTGGTAGGACATTGAGACGTGCAGACGCACAAAAGGAACGGAGATTGCATGTCCACAGATCCCTGAAGGTAGCTGGCCAGTTGGATAAGTTGGTTCAGAAGGCATACGGAATTGTTGCATTTACTGTCAGAGGCAAGGAACAGAACAGCAAGTGGGTTATGCTAGAACTGTATAAACTTCTGTTTCGGCCTAAGCTGGAGTACTTCGCGTAGTTCTTCACCGCATTGAAGGAAGGACGAGATTGCGCTGCAGAGGGTACAGAGGAGATTTACGTCGATGTTGCCGGGAGTGGAGCAACTTTGCTATGAGGAGAAGATTGCATAGGCTGGTTGTTGTTTTCCTTGGAACAGAGGTTGCCGATGGGCGACTGCTTTAAAGTGTATAAAATTAGGAGGGGCCCAGATAGTGTTGATTAAAAGGGCCTATTTCCCATAGAAGAGGGGTCAACAACCAGGGTGCATAAAGGAAAAGTAAACCGTATAAGGATTATAGGGGATTTGAAGGGAACATTCTGCAACCAGATATGTGTGGGTCTGGAACTCACTGCCTGAAAGAGTGGTGGAGGGAGAAACCCTCACCAAATTTAAAAAGTACTTGGATGTTCATTTAAAATGCCGTAAGGTGCAGGGTTACACAACGAAAACTGGACATTTTTTGGCCGGTGCGGATACCATGGGTCGACAACGACTCCTTCCAAGCTGAAAACTTATATGATATTAAAGGGAATAATGGAGGCATGTGAAAAAGGAACGGCAGTAAGCATGGGGGATTTTACCCTCCATATCGATTGGTCAAATCAAATCAAATCAAATCGCACGGGGTAGCCTGGAGGAGGAATTCGGAGCATGCATACGGGATTCTTTCTTAGAACAGTATGTTACAGAACTTACAAGGGAGCAAGCTATCTTAGATCTGGTCCTGTGTAATGAACCAGGAATAATAAACGATCTCCGAGTAAAAGATCCTCTCGGAATGAGTTATCACAGTATGATTGAATTTGTAATACAGATTGAGGGTGAGCAAGGGGTGTCTCAAACGAGCATACTATGCTTAAACAAAGGGGACTAGAGTCGCATGAGGGCAGAGTTGGCTAAAGTAGACTGTAAACACAGACTAAACGGTTTCACAATTGAGTAACAGTGGAGGTCTTTTAAGGAGCTCTTTCATAGCGCTTAACAAATATATATTCCAGTGAAAAGAAGGGCGGCAAAAGAAGGGATAACCAGCCTTGGATAACCAAGGAAATAAAGGAGTGTATCAAATTAAAAACCAATGCGTCTAAGTTGGCCAAGGTTAGTGGGATAATAGAAGATTGGGAACATTTTAAACGACAGCAAAGAATGTCTAAGAAAGCAATAAAGAAAGGAAAGATAGATTCTGAAGGTAAACTTGCGCAAAACATAAAAACGAATAGTAAAAGCTTTTCCAGATATATAAAACGGATAAGAGTGACGAAAGTAAATGTTGGTCCTTTAGAAGATGAGAAGGGGGAATTAATACTAGCAAATGTGGAAATGGCTGAGGCATTAAACAATTATTTTGCTTCGGTCTTCACAGTGGAAGTCACAGAAACGCGAAGACATAATATTATCTGAACGGTGGCAGATTAGGAAAAGGGGAAGTGCAACGAGATTTGGGTGTCATTGTACATCAGTCATATAAAGTTGACATGCAGGTGCAGCAGGCGGTGAAGAAGGCAAATGGTATGTTGGCCTTCATAGCGAGAGGATATGATTTTTTGAACAGGGATGTCTTGCTGCAACTATTCACTAAATATATTAAAAAAGGAGTTCGATGAGGTCCTTACGACTACGGGGATCAAGGGGTATGGCGAGAAAGCAGGAATGGGGTACTGAAGTTGAATGTTCAGCCATAAACTCATTGAATGGCGCTGCAGGCTAGAAGGGCCGAATGGCCAATCCTGCACCTATTTTCTATGTTTCTATGTTTCTATACCGGGCTTGGTGAGGCCTCACCTGGAATATGGTATTCAGCTTTGGTCTCCTAATCTGAGGAAGGGCGTTTTTGCTGCTGAGGGTGTGCAGCGAAGGTTCACCAGACTGATTCCCAACTGGGCATTTATACATTGGAGTTCAAAAGGGTCAGAAGGGAACTCGTAAAAATACACAAGATTCTGACGGGACGGAACACGTTAGGTGCAGATGGAATGTTCTCTATGTTGGGGAAGTTCAGAACCAGGAGACAAAATCTTAGGATAAGCGGTAGTCCATTTAGGACTGTGATGAGGAGAAACTTATTCACTCAGAGCGTTGTTAACCTGTGGAATATCCTGCCGCAGAGAGTTGTTGATGCCAGTTCATTGGGTATATTCAAGAGGGAGTTAGATATGGCCTTATGGCTCAGGAGCTCATATGATATGAAGAGAAAGCAGGAAAGGGGTTATGAGGGACTGATCAGCCATGATCTTATTGAATGGTGATGCAGGTTCGAAGGGCCGAATGGCCTACTCAGCACCTATTCTCTATGTTTCTATGTTTCTATGGATTCATCCCCAGGCCCGACCGTAATGTATCTGGCTGTTAAGAGAACCAGGAGGGAATTAACAGAGATTTTGACAATTATTGTCCAATCCTCTCTGGCTACAGGGTACAGGTGTGATTTTGGAGGACTGGCGGCCCTCCAATAAGAATTTAACAACATAAGAACATGAGAAATATAACCAGGAATCGTCCATAAGCCCCTCAAGCCTGCTCCATGATTTAATACGATCATGGTTGAGATGGTCATTCATTCAGCTCTAATTCCCTGCCCGAACCCCAAAACCCCTTATTCCCTTATCTTTCAAGAAAGCCTGAGCTTTTGGCGAGTCGGGAGTACGGCGAGTCGTGAGTTCGATGAGTCAGGAGTTCCTCTGAGTACGGGAGGCCCTGTTAGTTCGTGAGGCCCAGAGTTACGAGTTTTCGGGTGGTTAGCAGTCTGAGGTGCAGGACGACCGGTGGTCAGCGAGGAGTTCACTTTTAGTGAAGAGCTCACAGCACATTGCCAGGAAAGTAAATTATTATATGCATGCAGCATTCGAAATAAAGTAAATGAGTGGATGGCAAAAATCATTAAAATGGGTATGATTTGGTGGCCATTGCAGAAACGTGGTTGCAGCGGGGCCAAGACTGGGAATTAAACATACAGGGGTATCTGACGATTCGGAAAGATAGACAAGAAGGGAAAGGAGGTGGGGTAGGTCTGTTAATAATGGATGATATCAGGGCAGTTGTGAGAGCGATATTGGATCGAATGAACAAAATGTTGAATCATTGTGAGTTGAGATTAGAGATAGTAAGGGGAAAAGGTCACTGGTGGGCGTAGTTTCTAGGACCGCAAATAATAACTTCACGGTGGGTCGGGCAGGAATCAAGGGAATAATGGAGGCATGTGAAAAAGGACCGGCAGTAATCATGGGGAATTTTAACCGACATGTCGATTGGCCAAATCAAATCGCACGGGGTAGCCTGGAGGAAGAATGCATAGAATGCATACGGGATTGTTTCTTCGAACAGTATGCTACAGAACCTAGAAGGAAGCAAGCTATCTTAGATCTGGTCCTGTGTAATGAGACAGGGATAATAAACGATCTCCTGGTTAAAGACCCTTTCGGAATGAGTGATCACAGTATGGTTGAATTTTTAATACAGTTTGAGGATGAGGAAGTCGTGTCTGAAACGAGCGTGCAATGTTTAAACAAAGGGGACTACAGTAGGATGAGGGCAGAGATGGCTAAAGTAGACTGGAAACACAGACTAAACGGTGGCACAATTGATGAACAGTGGAGGGTTTTTAAGGAGCTCTTTCATAGTGTTCAACAAAAATATATTCCAGTGAAAAATAAGGGTGGTAAGAGAAGGAATAACCAGCCGTGGATATTCAAGGAAATAAAGGAGAGTATCAAATTAAAAACCAATGCGGATAAGGTGGCCAAGGTTCTTGGGAAAATAGAAGATTGGAAATTTTTTAAACAACAGCAAAGTATGACTAAGAAAGCAATAAAGAAAGGAAAGATAGATTACGAAGGTAAACTTGCGGAAAACATAAAAACAAACAGTTAAAGCTTTTATAGGTATATAAAACGGAAAAGATTGACTAAAGTAAATGTTGGTCCTTTAGAAGATGAGAAGGGGGATTTAATAATGGGAAATGTGGAAATGGCTGCGAAGTTAAACAATTATTTTGCTTCGGTCTTCACAGTGGAAGACACAGAAAACATGCCAGAAATTACTGGTCATAGGATTGTGGGAAGGGAGGACCTTGAAACAATCACTATCACTAGTGGGGTATTGCTGGATTGGCTAATGGGACTCAAGGTAGACAAGTCCACTGGACCTAATGAAATGCATCCCCGCGTATTAAAAGAGATGGCGGAAGTTAAAGCAGATGCATTCGTTATAATCTATTAAAATTCTCTGGATTCTTGGGAGTCACCAGCTGATTGGAAAGCAGCTAATGTAACGCCTCTGTTTAAAAAAGTGGACAGTCAAAAGGCAGGTAAATATAGGCCGGTTAGTTTAACATCTGTCGCGGGGAAAATGCTTGAAACTACATTAAGGAAGAAATTGCGGGATATCTAGATAGGAATATTGCAATCAAGCAGACGCAGCGTGGATTCATGAAGGGGACATCACGTTTAACTAATTTACTGGAATTATTTGAGGATATAACGATCATGGTGGATAGAGGTGTACCGATGGATGTGGTGTATTTAGATTTTCAAAAGGCATTCGATAAGGTGCCATACAAAAGGTTACTGCAGAAGATAAAGGTACGCGGAGACAGTGGAAATGTATCAGCATGGATAGAGATTTTTCTGGCTAACAGAAAGCAGAGAATCGGGATAAATGGCTCCTTTTCGGGTTGGAAATCGGTGGGTAGTGGTGTGCCACAGGGATCGGTGCTGCGACCACAACTGTTTACAATATACATAGGTGACCTGGAAGAGGGTACAGAGTATAGTGTAACAAAATTTGCAGATGACACAAAGATTAGTGGGAAAGCGGGTTGTGTGGAGGACACAGTGAGGCTGCCAAGAGATTTAGATAGGTTAAGCGAATGTGCGAAGGTTTGGCAGATGGAATACAATGTCGGAAAGTGTGAGGTCATCCACCTTGGGAAAACAAACAGTAAAAGGGAATAATATTTGAATGGGGAGAAATTACAACATGCTGCGCTGCAGAGGGACCTGGGGGTCCTTGTGCATGAAAAAACAAACAGTAAAAGGGAATATTATTTTAATGGGGAGAAATTACAACATGCTGCGCTGCAGAGAGACCTGGGGGTCCTTTTGCATAAATCCCAAAAAGTTAGTTTGCAGGTGCAAAAGGTAATCAGGAAGGCGAATGGAATGTTGGCCTTCATGGCGAGAGGGATATTCACAAAGGCAGGGAGGTCCTTCTACAACTGTATAGGGTATTGGTGAGGCCGCACCTGGAGTACTGCGTGTAGTTTTGGTCACCTTACTTCAGGAAGGATATACTAACTTTGGAGGGGGTACAGAGATGATTTACTCGGCTGATTCCGGAGATGAAGAGGTAAACTTATGAAGATAGATTGAGTAGACTGTCTTTAAAAGCTGGAGTTCGGAAGGATGAGGTGTGATCTTATAGAAACACTTAAAATAATAAAAGGGATAGACAAGATAGAGGCAGAGAGGTTGTTTCCAGTGGTCGTGGAGACTGGAACGAGGAGGCACAGCCTGAAAATACGGGGGAGCCAATTGAAAACCGATTTGAGAAGGAATTTCTTCTCCCAGAGGGTTGTGAATCTGTGGAATTCTCTGCCCATGGAAGCAGCTGAGGCGAGCGCATTGAATTTATTCAAGTCACAGATAGATAGATTTTAAACCAATTTGGGAATTAAGGGTTTTGAGGAGCGGGCGGATAAGTGGAGCTGAGTCCACGGCCAGATCAGCCATGGTCTTGTTGAAAGGCGCAGCAGGCTCGAGGGGCTAGATGACCTACTCCTGTTCCTAATTCTTATGTTCTTATGTTCTTATTATATAATTATCGGTTAGCATTACTTTCATGATGCAAAACGAGACGATCGGCTAATCAATGGTATTTCCAGTGATAAAACGTTCATGAAAGCTGGGGCTCGAATTCATGAACCTGAGATTAAGAGCCTTATGAGGTTCCTGTTCGGTGTAGGGGAGCTTTGTTTCGAAGCGCGGCATTTTGTAGCCCAGTGAAGGGCGGGAAATCGCTGTTGATGCTGCCTTCGCCGCTTTCTGCCGGCAGCGGCTGATTGGCGAGTGCGGGCTCGGAATGTTGGGGCTTGGCCCGCCCTCACTCACTCTGGAGCTGCGGAAGAGCGATTAGTCGTTTGTTTGTGGCTTTGATTTTCGATGCAGAGCGGCAGGATCCTTTAATAATCTCTCACAGCTGAACTGAATGCACGGAATGTGCAGCTATGAGAAAGGGTTTCTCCACTGTCAGGGCTGCAAACGGGAGGGAGTGAGAAACACTGATCAGAGTTTAAGTGTGTGCAGAACGGTACAAAGAAAGCAGCATCCCCAACAGCATCATGAGACACTGCGCTCTATTAATATTGAACCACTAATATGAATTATTCTTTTTCTTCTAATCATTGATTGAAAACGTTTGCAAAATGTTCCCGCCAGGTTTCCACCCGGGGACTTTTCGCGTGTTAGGCGAACGTGATAACCACTGCAATACGGAAACGCTGTAGCAGAAGTTGTGTTGGGAACATAACCAGAGCTTTAAGTTCAACAGATGGACAACACTTCAGGAGCTTGCGTTATGAGAATAGAAATTCGGTGCAACATTTCGCAAGGTGGTGATTATGGCAGGAATTGATCTCGTGTATCTGTGTCTTTATATATAGCAACAGGAGTGGCCATTCCACAGCAAGTGGTTAGAATCTAGAACACACTCCTTTACATGGCGGTGGAGGCAGACTCAATCTTGTCTTTAAAAAGGGATTTTCATAAATATCAAAATGAAAAAGAATTGCACAGCAGGGGGTAAATGACCGGGGTGTGGGTCTAGTTGATAGTTGGCATGGCCTCACCGGGCCGAATGGGCCCCTTCCGTGCTGTAATTATTCCTGAATTCTGTGATTCTATAAGTTCCTGGCACATTTAATAGTGTGCTTGGAAGCAGGATATTGCAAAGGGACAGGGTATGAGTCGGCACAATTAGAGACATCTGATTCAGAAGATGCGTGTGCGCGAACATTTCGGGTTTAATGATTTTAAAGGTATAATTTTGGTTTTGTGAAGTTTCTGTCAGAGAAATGCTTGGGAAAGGATTTTTTTTCTGAAAGGTACTCAGCATTTAATCTTCTTTCTGGATGTTGGAGTCACATTTCCTTTCGATGTTATTCTTCCAGAATGTATATTTTCTTTGCTGTTTCACAATAACCAGTCCCTTGCTTTACAGTCTATCTCACTCTATACACAGTCTCATGTATTGTTACCAGCAAGGAACATTTTGAAGCAGACCACTAAAGCACAGTGTTTAAAATGGTTTAAGAGGTAAATTGCAGAGGACAGACAAATTATTCATTTGAGGATCTCCTTCCGTTAACATTTCTTTATCTGTGCAAATGAAGATCATCAGTTAATTAATGAAGTTCTCCCGTGAAACAAGGATAACATTCAACGATTATACATTTTCTACATTTCGAAAGGCACAGGTTAATCACGGCAGCCAACACGATTTTTCAATGAAGTGTCACATTTCACTAACTTGATTGCATTTTTGGAGGATGTCACCAGGTGAATCAATGAAGTCCTGCGTATGATGTAGTGTATATGGATTTTATTAATGCTTTCGCTGAAGTAAAAGCCCATGGGATCCAGGGCGAAGTGGAATATCCGATCCAAATTTGGCTCAGAGGCAAAAAGCAAAGGATAATGTTTGATGGGTGTTTTTTGACTGGAAATATATTTCAAATGCGGTTCCGCAGTTTTCAGTGCTCGGACCATTGCTTTTTATGGTAATTATTAATGATCTAAACTTGAATATAGGGGTTATGATTAAGACGTTTTCAGGTGATAGTCAAATAGGCAGTGTGGTTGAAAATGGAGAAGAAAGCTGGAGACTGCAGGCAGATATCAATCAACTGATAAGGTGGGCAGAACAGTGGCAAATGGAATTTAATCCAGAGACGTGTGAAATCGTGCATTTGGGGAGTGCTAACGAGGAAATGGAATGCACATCAACTGGTAGGACATTGAGCAATACAGAAGAACAAAGGGAACTGGGATTGCTTGTCCACAGATCCCTGAACGTAGTTGCCCAATTGAATAAGTTAGTTAAGGACGCAGACAGAATGTTTGCATTTATTGGCAGAGGCAAGGAAAAGAACAGCAAGTGGGATAAGCTAGAACTGAATAAATCTCTGGCTCGGCCATAGCATTGAAGTAAGGACGTGATTGCGCTGGTGAGGGTACAGAGGATATTTACGTAGATGTTGCCGGGAGTCGAGCAACTTTGCTGTGGGTGGGTTTGTTTCGGTTGGGTTTGTTTTCCTTGCAACAGAGGAGCTGATGTGCGACACCATTAAAGTGCATGAAATTAGGAGGGGCCTCGATATTGTTGATTAAAAAGGCCAATTTCCCATAGTAGAGGGGTCAACAGCCAGGGGGTCATGAATTAAAAGTAATTAGTATAAAGATGAAAGGGGATTTGAAAGGGACATTCTTCATCGAGATATTTGTGGTAGTCAGGAACTCATGCCTAAAAGTGTGGTGGAATGGAGAAACCCTCACCAGATTTAAGAAGTACTTGGAAGTTCATTTCAAATGCCGTAAGGTGCAGGGTTACACACCGAAAACTGGACGTTTTTTGGCCGGTGCGGATACGATGGGCCGAAAAGGACTCCTTCCAAGCTGTAAACTTGTATGATTATATCATTATCGGTTAGCGTTTTTTTTTTCATAATGCAAAACGAGGCGATCGGCAAATTAATGGTGTTTCCAGTGATAAAACGTTCATACAAGCTGGGGCTCGACTTCATGAAGTGGAGCAACATTGCTATGAGGAGATTGGATAGGCTGGGTCTGTTTTCCCTGGAACAGAGGAGGCGACAGCATTAAGGTGAATAAATTCAAAGGGCCAATTTCCCACAGTGGAGTGGTCAACCACCAGGGGGCATAAATTAAAAGTGATTAGTATAAGGTTTAAATGGGAATTGAAGGGAACATTCTTCTTCCAGATGTTTATGGAGGTTTGGAACTCACTGGCTGAAAGTGTGCTGGAGGGAGAAACCCTCACCACATTTAAAAAGCACTTGGATGTGCATTTGAAATGCCGTAACGTCCAGGGTTACACACCTAATAGTGGACATTTGTTGGCCGGTGCGGATCCGATGGGACGAAAAGCACTCCTTCCAAGCTGTACACTTCTATGATTATATAATTAGCGGTTTGCATTACTTTCATGATGCAAAACGAGGCGATCGGCTAATTAATTGTGTTTCTAGTGATAAAACGGTCATGCAAGCTGGGGCTCGAATTCATGAACCTGAGATTATGAGTCTTAAGAGGCTGCTGTTTGGTGCACGGGGAGCTTTGGCTCATTCCGTGGCATTTTGTACCCCAGTGAAGGGCGGGAACGCGCTTTTGATGCTGCCTTCGCCGGAAACCTCTGGCCGCGGCTAACTGGCGAGTGTGGGCTCGGAATGTTGGGGTTTGTCCCGCCCTTAATCACTCTGGAGCTGGGGAAGAGCGATGAGTCGATAGGTTTGTTAGTGTCTTTGATCTTCGATGCGTCGCGGCAGGATCCTTTAATCTTCTCTCACAACTCAACTGAATGCACGGAAGGTGAAGCTTTGAGATGGTCAGTGCTTGAAACGGGGGGGGGGGGTGTGAGAAACACTGAGCAGAGTAAAAATGTTTGCAGAACGGTACAATTAAATTAGCAACTCCAACAGCGTCATGAGACATTGCACTGTGTTAATAGTGAACCACTAATATGAAATATTCAATTTCTTCTCATCATTAATAGAACACGTTTGCAAAATCTTTACGTCAGGTTTCCAACCGGGGACTTTTCGCATATTACGCGAACGTGATAACCACTACACTACGGAAATGCTGTGGGAGAAGCTCTGTTAGGAACATAAACAGAGCTTTAAGCTCAACAGATATACTACACTTCAGGAGCTTGCGTTATGAGAATAAAAATGCGGTGCTACATTTTGCAAGGTGGTGAATGTGGCAGGAATTGATCCCGTCTTTCTCTGTCTTTATACATAGGAACAGGAGTGGCCATTCCTCAGCAAGTGGCTAGAATCTGGAACACACTGCTTAAATGGGGGTGGAGGCAGACTCATTCTTATCTTTCAAAAGGGAGTTGGTTAACTATCCGAATGAAACAGAATTGCACAACAGCGGGTAAATGACCGGGTGTGGGACGAGTTGAGAGTTGGCTTGGCGTCTACGGGCCGAATTGTCTTCTTCCGTGCTGTAATTATTCCTGAATTCAATGATTTTATAAGTTACTGGCACATTTAATAGTGTGCATGGAAGCAGAATATTGCAAAGGGACATGGTATGACTCGGCACAATTAGAGGCATCCAATTCAGAAGATGCGTGTGCGTAACAATTCGATTTAATTACTTCAAAAGTATCATTTTGGTTTTGTGAAGTGTCCGTCATAGAAATGCTTGGGAATGGATTGTTTTGCTGAAAGGCACTCAGCATTTAATCTTCTTTCAGGATGTTGGGTTCACATTTCCTTTTGATGTTATTCTTCCAGAATGTATATTTTATTTGGTTTTTCACAATAACCAGTCCCTTGCTTTACAGTCTATCTCACTGTAACCCCAGTCTCATGTATTGTTACCAGCAATGAACATTTTGAAACAGACCACTAAAGCACAGTGTCTAAAATCGTTTAAGAGCTACATTGCAGAGCACAGACAAATTGTTCAATTGAGGACTCTCCTTCAGTTAACATTTATTTAGTTGTGCAAAAGAAGATCATCAATTTATTAATGATGTTTTCCCGTGAAAGCAGGGTAACATTAAACGATTATACATTTTCGACATTTCGAAAGGCACAGCTAAATCACAGCAGACTGCACGATTTGTTAAGGAAGGGTCGCGTTTGACTGACTTGATTGCATGTTTGGAAGAAGTCACCAGGTGAACCGATGAAGTACATCATATGATGCAGTGTATATGGATTTTTTTAATTCATTCGCTAAGGTCACACTTGGCAGATTGATCATGAAATTAAAATCCCATGGGATCCAGGGCGAAGTGGCAAATTGGATTACCATTTGACTCAGATGCAGGAAGCAAAGGGTAATGTTCGATGGGTGTTTTTGTGAATGGAAGGATGTTTCAAGTGCGGTTCCACAGTTTTCAGTGCTAGGACCATTGCTTTTTATGGTAATCAGCAATGATTTAAACTTGAATATAGGGGTTATGATTTAGACGTTTTCAGATGATAGTAAAATAGGCAGTGTGGTTGAAAATGGAGAAGAGAGCTGGAGACTGCAGGCTGATAGCAATCTACTGGTCAGGTGGGCAGAACAGTGGCAAATGGAATTTAATCCAGAGACGTGTGAGATCGCGCATTTGTGGAGGGCTAACAAGGAAAGCGAATACACATCAACTGTTAGGACATTGAGAAATAAAGAGGAAAAAAGGGAAATGAGATTGCATGTCCACAAATCCCTGAAGGTAGCTGGCCAATTGGATAAGTTATTTCAGAAGGCATACGGAATGGTTACATTTATCGGCAGAGGCAAGGAACAGAACAGCAAGTGGGTTATGTTAGAACATTTTAAATTTCTGGTTAGGCCATAGCTGTAGTACTGCGTGCAGTTCTGGTCACCGCATTGAAGGAAGGACGTGATTGCGCTGTAGAGGGTACAGAGGAGATTGACTTAGATGTTGCCGGGAGTGGAGCAACTTTGCTATGAGGAGATTGGATAGGCTGTGTTCATTTTCCTTGGAAGAGAGGAGGCTGACGGGCTACTGCATTAAGGTGTATAAAATTCGGAGGGGCGTAGATATTGCAGATTAAAAGTGCTCATTTCCCAAAGCAGAGGGGTCAACAACCAGGGGGCATAAATTACAAGTCATTATTATAAGGGTTAAAGGGGATTTGACGGGAAAAATCTTCATGCAAATGTTTGTTGGGGTCTGGAACTCACTGGCTGGGAGAAACCCTCACCACATTTAAAAAGTACTTGGATGTGCATTTGAAATGGCGTAACATGCAGGGTTACACACCTAAAAGTGATTTGTTGGCGGGTGCGGATACGATGGGACAAAAAGCACTCTTCCAAGCTGCACACTTCTATGATAATATAATTAGCGGTTTACATTCCTTTCATGATGCAAAACGAGCATTCGGCTCATTAATGGTGTGTCCAGTGATAAAACGTTCATCCAAGCTGGGGCTCGAATTCATGAACCGGAGAGTAAGCATCTAATGAAGCTGCGGTTTGGTGTACGGGGAGCTTAGTTTCCTACCGTTGCATTTTGTAGCCCAATAAAGGGCGGGAAACCGCTGTTGATGCTGCATTCGCCGCTTTCCGCCTGCAGCGGCTGATTTGCGAGTTCGGGCTCGGGATGATGGGGCTTGTCCCGCCCTCAGTCACTCTGGAGCTGCGGAAGAGCGATTAGCATATGGGTTTGTTTGTGGCTTTAATCTTCGATGCGGCGCGGCAGGATCCTTTAATAATCTCATCACAACTGAACTGAATGCATGGAATGTGCAGCTATGAGAAGGGATTTCTCCACGATCAGTGCTGGAAACGGGAGGGAGTGAGAAACACTGACCAGAGTTTAAGTCTGGACAGAAAGGTGCAAAGAAATCAGCAAATCCAACAACGTCGTGGGACACTGCACTCTGTTAATATTGAACAACCAATAGGAATTATTAAATTTCTTCTAATCATGAATTGAACACGTTTGCATAATATTTCAGCCCGGTTTCCTTTCGCATGTAATAACCACTACCCTGCGGAAACGCTGTCGCAAACGCAGTGTTGGGAACATAACCAGAGCTTTAACGTGAACAGCTGGACTACACTTCAAGAACTTGCATTATGTGAATATAATGACGCTGCTATATATAGCAAGGTTTTGACTGTGGCAAGAATTGATCCCGTGTTTCTCTGTCATTATGCATAGGAACAGGAGTGGCCATTCCTCAGCAGGTGGTTAGAATCTGGAATACACTGCTTTAATTGGCGGCGGAGGCAGACTCAATTTTTTATTTCAACATGGAGTTGGCTAAGTATCCGAAGGAATAAAATTGCACAGCTGCGGGTCAATGACGGGGGAGTTGGACGAGTTGAGAGCTGGAATGGGATTGACGTGCCGAATGTGGTTCTGCCGTACTGCAACCGTTCCCTTATTCTGTGAGGGTTAGTGGCACATTTAATAGTGTGCATGGAAGCAGAATATTGCAACGGGACACGGATTGAGTCGGCAGAGCGAGAGGCAACTGATTCAGAAGATTCGGGCGCGCGATATTCGGGTTTAATAATTTTAAAAAGCATCATTTTTGTTTTGTGAAGTTTCGGTCAGAGAAATGTTTGGGAAAGCAATTTTTTGCTGAAAGGGACTCAACAATTACTTTTCTTTCAGGATATTGGCGTCATCCTGGAAGAATAAGATCGAAAAGAAATGTGACGCCAATATCCTGAAAGAAAAGTAATTGTTGAGTCCCTTTCAGCAATAACCAGTCACTTGCTCTGCAGTCGATCTCACCGTATCCCAGGTCTCATGTATTCCTACCAGCAATGAACATTTTGAAGCAGACCACTAAAGCACAGTGTCTAAAATGGTTGAAGAGGTAAGTTGCAGAGCACAGTCAAATTATTCAATTAAGGACTCTCCTTCAGATCACATTTCTTTAGTTGTGCAAATGAGGAACATTAGTTAATTGATGATATTTTCCCGTGAAAGTAGGATAACATTTAACGATTATACATTTTCTGCATTTCGAAAGGCACTAGTTAATCAGGACAGTCAGCACGATTTGTTAAGGAATGGTGGCGTTTGACTAACTTGTTTCATTTTTGGAGGAGGTCACCAGATGGGTCGATGAAGCAGTGCGAATGATGTAGTCTATATGGATTTTATTAATGCTTTCGCTAAGGTCCCACATAGCAGACTGGTCATGAAAGTAAAAGCCCAAGAGAATTAAGGGCGAAGTGGCAAGTTGGATGCAACTTTGTGTCATAGGCAGGAAGCAAAGTGTAATTCTTGATGGGTGTTTTTGTGAATGGAAGGATCTTTCCAGGTTGGTCCCGCTGTCTTCAGTGCTAGATCCATTGCTTATTATGGTATTTATCAATAATCTAAACTTGAATATAGGGGTTATGATTAAGACGTTCAGAGGCAAAAGTAAAATAGGCAGTGCGGTTGATAATGAAGATGAAAGTTGGAGACTGCAGGAAGACATCAATCAACTGACAGGTGGGCAGAACAGTGGCAAATGGAATTTAATCCAGAGACATGTGATATCGTTGCATTTGTGGAGGGCTAACAAGGAAAGGGAATACACATCAACTACTAGGACATTGAGAAGTGTAGAAGAACAAAGGCAACTGGGATTACATGTCCACATATCCATGAAGGTAGCTGGCTGGTTGGATAAGTTGGTTACGAAGGCATATCGAATCGTTGCATTTATTGACAGAGGCATGGAATAGAAGAGCGACTGGGTTATGCTTGACATATATAACATTCTGGTGCGGCCAAAGCTGGAGTACTGCGTGCAGATCTGGTCACATCATTCAATGAAGGACTTAATTGTGCTGTTGTGGGTACAGAGGAGATTGACGTAGATGTTGCCGGGAGTGCAGCAACTTTGCTATCAGGAGAGATTGGATAGGCTGCGTGTTATTTTCCTTGGACCATAAGGGGCTGATTGGCGACTGCATTATGGTGTATACAACTCGGAGGGGGCTAGATATTGTTGATTAAAAGGGAAAATTTCACATAGTAGAAGGGTTAAAGTAATTAGTATAAGGGTTACGGGGATTTGAATGGAACATTCTTCATCCAGATGTTTGTGGGGGTCTGGCACTCATGTCTGAAAGTGTGGTGGTGGGATAAACCCTCACCACATTTAAAAGTACTCGGATGTGGTTTTCAAAAGCCGTAAGTTGCAGGGTTACACACCGAAAACTGGACATTTGTTGGCCGGTGTGGATTCGTTGTGCCGAAAAGCACTCCTTCCATGCTATAAACTTCTATGATTACATAATGTCGGTCAGCATTACTTTCATGATGGAAAACAAGGCGATCGGCTCATTAAGGGTGTTTCCAGTGAAAACACGTTCATGTGGGCTGCGGCTCGAATTCACGTGCCAGGGATTAAGTGTTTTCTGAGACTGCTGTTCGGTGTACGGGGAGCTTTGACTCAAAGCGCAGCATTTTGCAGCCCAGTGAAGAGCGGTAAACTGTAGTTGATGCTGCATTCGCCGTTATCCGCCGGCAGCGGCTAATTGGCAAGTGCGGGACCGGAATTTAGAGGTTTGTCCCGCCCTCACTCACTCTGGAGCTGGGGAAGAGCGATTTGTCGATGGGTTTGTTTCTGACTTTAATTTTCGATGCGGCACGGCAGGAACTTTAATAATCTCTCACAGCTGACCTGAATGCATGGAATGTGCAGCTTTGAGATGGGATTTCTCCGCCGTCAGGGCTGCAAACAGGAGGGAGTGAGAAACACTGTGTAGATTTTGAGTGAGCACAGAATTTTAGTGCAGTGAAATCCGCAAATGCAACAGCGTCATGAGACACTGCATTATCTTAATATTGAACCAGAGATCTGAATTATTCAATTTGTTCTAATCATTAATGTAACACGTTTGCAAAATGTTTCCACCCAGTCTCGAACCAGTGACCTTTCGCGTCTTAGGCAAACAGGATAACCAATACACTACAGAAATGCTGTGGTAGCATCATTGTTGCGAATATAACCAGAGCTTTAAGATCAACAGCTTGCCGACACGTCAGGAGCTTGCGTTTTGAGAATAGAATGACTGGGCTGCAGTGAGCAAGGTTTTGAGTGTGGCAGGAATTGATCCCGTGTTTCTCAAACTTTATACACAGGAACAGGAGTGGCCATTCCTCAGCAAATGGTTAAAATCTGGAATACACTGCTTAAAAGGGCGGTGGAGGCAGACTAAATCTTATCTTTCAATACGGAGTTGGATAAATATCCGAAGGTATAAAATTGTACAGCTGCGGGTAAATGACAGGGTGGGTGTGACTAGTTGAGAGTTGGCATGGCCTCTACGGGCCGAATGTGGTTCTTCCATATTGTAACCATTCCCTTATTCTGTGATTCTATAAGTTAGTGGCATATCTAATAGGGTGCATGGGAGCAGAATATTGCAAAGCGACATGGATTGAGTCGGCAGAACTAGAGGCATCTGATTGGGAAGATTTGGGTGCGTGAAAATTCGGGTTAAATGACTTTGAAAGGAACATTTTTCTTTTGTGAAATTTCGGTCAGAGAAATATTTGTGACAGGAATTTTTCACCGACCGGGAGTCAGCATTTCATCTTCTTTCTGGCTATCGGGGTCACATTTCTTTTCGAAGTTATTGTGTTCCTAACACAGATGCGACTGCACACACGGAGTTTAAAGGCAGAGTGATCTCAGTCTTTATTAAGACACTCCAGAGTGAGGAACAGGTCTTAGTCGCCGGCTTATATAGAGTATTCCCAAGGGATGCTGGGATCTCTTGGGTCTTCAGTGGATGCGCTCCCTGGTAGCGGAACATGGGAGTGCATGCTTAGTCGTAACAGAACATCACTCACCGCCCCGGCGCCCCCAAAGTCAAAATGAAATCTACTTACAACTTGAAGCGGTCGGGAGCCTTTCTTTCCCTGGTGGACCGCCTCTGTACAAATGTCTGTTCTGCTGCGTTGGCTGTGCCCTCGCTGGGTTGGCGTGTTTTTGGCCCTGCAGAGCAGCTGGGTGAGCCTGGCCTTGCTGGGATAATGGGCGTGATGGGTTCGATTTCCTCGACTGGGGTGGTGTCAGTGAGCTTTGGTTGTGTATTGTTGGCTCGAAAAAGGTGGTGTCTGCTGTGGGTTGCTCAGGGCTGTCTGTGAACCGCAGCCTCCTTTTGTCCAGGTGCTTTCTGCAAAGTTGCCCATTGTCTAATTTGACTACAAACACCGTACTCCCATCTTCAGCTATCCCCGTGCCCGCGATCCACTTGGGACCATGTCCATATCTATCAAATACACAGGGTCATTCAGATCAAATTTCCGTGACACAGTGGCACGACCATCGTTTACATTTTGTTGCTGCCGCCTATTCTCTACCTCATCATGCAGGTTGGGGTGAACCAGCGAGTGTCTGGTTTTAAGTGTCCTTTTCATGATTAGCTCAGCTGGCGGCACCCCGGTGAGCGAGTGGGGTCTCGTGCAGTAGCTGAGCAATACTCGAGACAGGCGTGTTTGGAGTAAGCCTTCTGTGATTCGTTTAAGGCTCTGTTTGATTGTTTCGAAAATAGGTGCAGGAGTAGGTCATTCGGCCCTTCGAGCCTGCACCGCCATTCAATGAGTTCACGGTTGAACATGCAACTTCAGTACCCCATTTTTGCTCTCTCGCCATATCCCTTGATCCCTCTGGTTGCAAGGGCTACATATGAGTACTGCTCGCGATGCCTGCGCATTGGAGGCTGGTTTGAGCGGGGCCGTGGTGAATGTTTGATCCCATTGCGGTTCATGACTTATTTCAATTCGCCACTGGTCAAACATGGCCCGTTGTCACTGACCAGTATGTCAGGCAGGCCGTGGGTGGCAAACAGAGCCCTCAGGATTTCAATGGTGGCAGTGGCGGTGCTTCTCGACATTATTTCACTTTCAATCGATTTTGAAAAATCTTCTACCACCATTTTACCTAGAAACGGGCCTACATAGTCGATATGGAAACTCGACCATAGTCTGGAGGGCCAGGACCACAAACTTACTGGTGCCTCTCTAGGCGCGTTGCTCAACTGAGCAGACACACTGCATTGCCCCACACAAGCCTAAAAGTCAGAGTCGATACCGGACCACTACATTTGGGATCTGGCTATCGCTTTAATCATTACTATACCCGGGTGTGTGCTGTGGAGATCCCAGATAAATGTCTCCCTGCCCTTTTTGGGTAGGACGACGCGTTTTCCCCACAACAGGTAGTCTGCCTAAATAGACAGGTCGTCATTTCTCCGCTGGAAAGGCTTGATTAGCTCTTGCTTTTCAACGAGGAAGCTGGCCCAGCTCCCATGCAGCACAACGTTTTTAACTTGAGACAACAGATTATCATGTCTGGTGGAAGTCCGAAACTGGCGGACCGTGATAGGTAATCGATCATTTTCAAAAGCTTCCATGGCCAACAACAAGTCTGCGGGCTGCGCCACCATCAACAAGTTTGCATGCTGCGCCATTTCCAACCCCGTGGTGCGCAATGCGAGCCGGCTGAGAGCAGCCGCACATTTCTCGGTGCCTGGCCTGTGGTGGATGATATAGTTATCAGCTGATAGCCCGAGTGCCCACCTTTTTACGCGGGCTGAGGCATTAGTATTTATCCCTTGATTTCAGCGAAAATGGATATGAGGGACTTGTGATAGGTTTCCAGCTCAAATTTGAGGCCAAACAGATATTGATGCATATTCTGTACCCTAAACACACACTCTAATGCTTCTTTCTCAATCATGCTGTCGGCTCTCTCGGACATAGACAAGCTCGTGGAGGCATAGGCGTCAGGTTGCAACTTCCCCTCAACGTTAGCTCGTTTTAATCCACACCCGACTCCGTACGACGACACATCACATGCTAGCAGAAGTCTTTCACACGGGTTACACAATAAAAGCAGCTTGTGAGAGCATAAAATGTTTCTTGCTTTTTCAAAAGCAATGACTGTTTTTTTTCCCCATACGCAGTTCTCACCTTTACGCAATAACACATGTAGGGGCTCTAAGAGGTTGCTTAACCCCCGTAGGAAGTTAGCAAAATAGTTGAGGTGTTCCAGGAACGACTGCAGCTCGGTGACGTTATGTGGCCGGGGTGCATTCCTGATAGCCTCTGTCTTGGCGTCTGTGGACCGAATGCCATCCGCTGTGATCTTTCTCACCAAAAACTTCACTTCTGTTGCCATGAAGATGCATTTCGACCTCTTCAGCCGCAGCCCTACGCAATCCAGTCGCTGGAGGACGTCCTCCAGGTTATGTCGATTCTCGGCGGGGTTCCGACCCGTGACCAATATGAAGTCCTGAAAGGCCACCATCGCTGGTACCGAATTGAGGAGGCTCTCCAAGTTTTTCTGGAAGATTACTACAGCCAACCAAATTCTGAACGGGCATTTGTTGTAGATGAACAGCCCCTTATCCATGTTAATGCCGGTGAGGCCCTTTGAAGAATCCTCCAGGTCGTGTGTCATGTAGGCCGAAGTCAGGACGAGCTTGGTGAACGTCTTGACTCCTGCCAGCGCCGCAAATAGGTCGTCTGCCTTAGGTAGTAGGTACTGGTTCTGTAGCGAGAAAATATTAATAGTCACTTTATATTTGCCGCAAATCATAACCATACCATCACTTTTGATTACTAGAACAATCGGGCTGGCACACTCGCTGAGTTCCACTGGGGAGATGATGCCCTCGCGTTGCAGCCTGTCCAACTCGATTTCCACTCTCTCCCTCATCATGTGAGGTACCGGTCGCGCCTTGTGCTGAATGGGCCCTGCCTCTGGGATCAAGTGGCACATTCGCCCCGGAAAGTTTTCCAATGCCTGGCTCAAAAAGGGGAAGGATACTTGTTAAGAACCTGGTTACATGATGCCTCATCGACACGTGGTAACGCTCGGATTTCATCCCAGTTCCTGCTGATTATGCCCAGCCAGCTCCTTCCAAGCAGTGTGGGGCCATCGCCCCGGACAATCTAGAGAGGTAGTTCTTGCAGCGTGCCCTTGACCATGGTCCTGCCCAGGACAGTGATAAGCTCTTTGGTGTCCGTTCTCAATTTCGAGTTGATGGAGCTCAGGACTGGTCTGAATGCCTTGTTTCACCAGAGAATTTCAAGCATATTTTTACTCATGATGGATTGGCTAGTGCCAGTGTCCAGTTCTATGGCTACGGCTAAGTCATTCAATGTTACGTTTAGCATTTCAAGTGTACATGTCATCGAAAATGTGTGTAGCCCGTGTACTTCATCATCTGCCTCCTCTCTCTGAGGCTCGAAATTGCATTGGTCCACCAAGGACTGATCTTCCTATCCCACGTGGTGGTTAGCAGGTTTTGCAGAGCGTGCAGCTCGTTTGCAAGCATCGTTGGAGATGTCCTATTGTAGCACAGCTCTTGCAAGCATACCATTTGAGGCGGCATGAATAGGCGGAATGGAAGCCTCCACAGCGCCAAGTTGTGATTTGCCTTGCATTCATCCTTAGTAGGGGACTGTGAGTAATCTGGGCCATAGAAACATAGAAACATAGAGGCCTGCTGGCAGTTTCAGAGTCGTGGGTTCTGCCCTATCCATTTCTGCTTGCATAAACAGTTCGAGTTAATTTATGAACATTGCTAGCACTTGTTTGCTGAGAGATTTGTTTGGTGCTATCACTGGTTGAAAAAAACTCCTGTGCTATCGGAATGGCCTTGCTGAGGGTCGGTGTCTCGAGAGTCAATAGGATGGTCTCGTGGGCAATTCCCAGTACAAAAAGTCTCTGAGCATTGCTCCAAGTAGCCATCAAACTCATATTTTCCTGCAAGTCGCCTTAGCTCGGCGACATAGCTCAGCAATTCCTGACCTTCAGATCACTGGCACGTGTAGAATCGATAAGTTGCCATCAGCACGCTCTTTCTCGGGAAAAGATGCTCCTCATACGACTTATCTGTGGGTTTCACCGGAGCCAGAACATTCTTCATGAGGCTGAAGGCTGCAGGTCGGTGCCCCGCAGACTGTGAGGAAGACCGCTCTCCTTTTTGTAGCGCATCCTTCCCCGTCCAGCTCGATGGCTACAAATTACTGGTCTAGTCGTTCGAGAAAGGCTTACCAGTACTCACCCTCCGAGAACTTCTCCAGGATGCCCACAGTTTGATGCATCTTTGCGTTGGATTCGTATTCATGTCGCCATTTACAGTGTTCCTAACACAGATGAGGCTGCACACAGGGTGATTAAAGCAACAGTGACCTCAGTCTTTAATAAGACACTCCAGAGTGAGGAACAGGCCTTACGGGCCGGCTTATATGCTGTGCACTCAAGAGATGCTGGGATCCCTTGGGACTTCATGGGATGTGCTCCCTTGTGGTGGAACATGGGAGTGCATGCTTTAAAGATACACAGCATAAAACATGTTCTGGCTTTCATTGGTTTTACTTACCAACATGTTTACCTGCTCTTTCTCTCTCTTTGCATTCCAGATCTTCTTTTTTAATTTTACCGCTTCACCTTCTATAGTCCTGTTGGGTTTCTGCAGAATTGTGCACTCGGTGCTGTCATAAGCCTCCGTTTTTTCTTACCCTGTGTGCCACTTTAAATCCACGGGTTCTAGATTTCTTCTGCCCACTGTTTTGCTTTATGGGAACATACTTGCCCTGAACCCTCATTTTCACCTCCTTAAATGCCTCTCACTGATATGACATGGATTTGCCTTCAAGTCGTTGTTTCCAGTGGATAAATCAAATCTCAACTCAGTAAAATTAGCTTTTCCCCAAATGCAACCATTTATTTCTGGTCTATCCTTAAGCTTTTCCATTACGACACCAAATCTAACTGAATCACTAGGTGGAAAAACTCTCACAGTGATAATCATACCACCAGCCCAGATTCATCACCTAAATTGAAGACAAGAACCATGCACTCCCTTGTTGGTCTTGCTACATACTGGATAAAAAATGTTCTCCTGAATATATTTTAGTAATTCTTCACCCTCAATAACTTTCAAATTGATTATATCTCAATTAATATTAGGGTAATTGCAATCGCTTTGATATGACAGTTTCGTTTTGCACATAATGGATCATGATTCATTCGAGGCCGAACTTTGTATTTGCTGATTCTTTCCTCGATGTCACAAGGATTTGGCTGATATTCTTAGAATAAGGGGCCGCACATTTACAATTGAGATGAGAAGAAATGTATTCTCTCAGAGGTTTGTTAACCTATGGAATTCTCTGCCCCAGAGAGCTGTGGAGGCTGGGTCATTGACTATAGTTATGTCGGACTGAGACAGATTTTTGAGAGGTAAGGGATTACATAGAAACATAGAAAATAGGTGCAGGAGTAGGCCATTCGGCCCTTCTAGCCTGCACCGCCATTCAATGAGTTCATGGCTGAACATTCAACTTCAGTACCCCATTCCTGCTTTCTCGCCATACCCCTTGATCCCCCTAGCAGTAAGGACCTCATCTAACTCCTTTTTGAATATATTTAGTGAATTGGCCTCAACAACTTTCTGTGGTAGAGAATTCCACAGGTTCACCACTCTCTGGGTGAAGAAGTTCCTCCGCATCTCGGTCCTAAATGGCTTACCCCTTATCCTTAGACTGTGACCCCTGGTTCTGGACTTCCCCAACATTGGGAACATTCTTCCTGCATCTAACCTGTCTAACCCAGTCAGATATTTATATGTTTCTATGAGGTCCCCTCTCATTCTTCTGAACTCCAGTGAATACAAGCACAGTTGATCCAGTCTTTCTTGATAGGTCAGTCCCGCCATCCCGGGAATCAGTCTGGTGAACCTTCGCTGCACTCCCTTAAAGAATTATGGAGTACGGGCAGGAACGTGAAGCTGAGTCCATGATCAGATCAGCCATTATCTTATTGAATGTCAGAATTGGATCGAGTGGCCAGTTGTCTAATCCTGTTCCTATGTCCTATGTTCTTATGTTGTTATTTAGTTAACGTTCGAAACAAACACTGGAATTCCTTCAGCATCAGCCCACTGACTGAAAATGAGATAAACGTAAAAAGATAGCGGCAGTATCGGGTCAGATGGTGCAATAGACAAGAGAGATGGTTAGATCCAAAACGCACAATGGCGAATTTCTTCCCTGGTGAAAGAATTTTACATTTAACTATGGAAGCTCCAGTTGCCACTCGGATTAACGCTCCAGTCGCTGCAGGGTGTGAGTCCAATTCCACCGCTGTCATAATTTCTAGCGGGGCTAATTTTGGCCACATCAAAAAAATCTATCTTTTCTCAGCAGTGCTGTGTTTGACTTTGCTCTGGTGAGAGCAGACCTGTAGCAGCGGATCTGGGGCGCTGTAAGCGTATAGTGTTTGGTACTCTGCGTTGTGATCGCAGCAATTTCGGTTCTAATCGGAATAATGGCAATGTTTGCTTTTTACCTTTTGTCCTCTATGGCACCTGCAGATAGAACACAGCAAAACATCAATCTTTACTATTCTGAAAAAAGATTATTTTGTTGGGGGTACAAACATGTTTATTCATTCGATCGTGCCTCTTGTCTCAGCTTTTCCTCCTTTCCAGAAATAATAGTCCTTTGCTTGGAATTCTCCCCACAACAGTTGTCATGGCAGCAACAGTGGCTGCCTGGGGTAATGGAAAAAGCGCCTGACTTCGATACTAACAAAGTCCTGTCCTGGTCGTTTAATTCACCGGGTCAGATGTTATTTTTTTCTCTGTTCTGAATCTGTTTCAAAACAGACATTTCTGGCGCTCCATCACCTGAAGCAACAAAAGGTCTTCGACTGACAGACGCGAATTGTAGATTTGAACATTGTTGCAACTGGGTGCACAGGCAGAACTAGCGGCGAGTTCCGTTTGTCGCACAGATTTGTTTTTGGATGCAAAAAGCAGAAAGTAAACTGACTGATTACATAGTAGTAGTAATTTTAGGTTAAGGTGAAGGACTGCGAATCCATTTTGCGCTGCATGCACGAATTCCAATATAATACTCATTGTTGTTTCTTTAAATATTTGATGCCCTTGCTTGCTTTGTTATTCAACGTAAGCTTCACGTCTAAATTCAACTTTTCATCTTTGTATGCAACGCTCAGCACATGTCATGTCTCAAATTACTAATATGTACAGTAAAGCGAAAACGTTTGTAGGATTATGGTGTGTGGGACGAATTTGATATCTCTCTCAGAGACGCAAAACAGGCAAGATGGGTGATAAAACGTTCTTCTTTCCCGAAAGAATATGAGATTTCAATACGCAATGTGTTGTGTTGTATTTTTATTGGAGGCTCTTTGGTCTCGCGATTTGATTCGCACTTTGCGATTTTCAGTGTTGAAATGGGACAGATCCCGGGTTTTGTCAAAAATCACGTCTCAGAGCCGAAAGGCACTGCAAATAAATCAATAATTTAATTTAAAAATGTGTACATTTGCACCGTCCTTTCGTGATTATCCAAAATCACAGAGCTTCAAAGGAGCAACGTTAAAACCAACCAACTGAGTAAAGTTATAGGTTTCCGGGTGTTTGTGGCTCTCTGTCTCATTGGATGTCTTACACACGTGGCAGAGTGGAGCGGATGTTAAAAGAGCGGGAGAAGAGTGGTTGGATGTTCAAAGAGCGGGAGCAGAGAGGAGCGTCTATTTTACAGATCGGGAGCAGAGAGGAGCGGCTGTTTACAGAGCAGGAGCAGAGAGCAGCGGCTGTTTACAGAGCGGGAACAGAGAGTAGCGGCTATTTATGGAGCGGGAGCAGAGAGGAGCGGCTGTTTACAGAGCGGGAGCAGAGAGGAGCGGCTGTTTACGGAGCGGGAGCAGAGCTGAGAGAGAGTCCCTGGTGCTGAACCAGTGGCGTGTTTCGAGCAGTTGCTGAATAAAAAATTTTTCAGCATCTGAATTACCTCGCTGTGCTTTATTGTGCTTCACTTTGTATTAATAAAATGCAATAATTAATTACGCTGACTTGAAGATTAAATAACAAAACAATGTAAGCTTTGGTAGTTCAGGCATAGAATTCCCACTGCCACGCGGGAGACATGGTTATTCTGCAAAAAAGAAACGTAACACATCCCTTAAAAATTGTTGGATTATAATGTATAAATTTAATAAAATCTGTATGCGAAAACCGAAAGTAACAGATCACTTGTTTCTGAGAATATTTATTGCACCAACAATGAACAGCTCTTCCTTCAACGTGAAGCTGGCCCAATGACAACGTGCGATTTAGATGTGCTTGAAACCCACTGCCGCCTGATCTGGAATCAGAATGTCTACCATTGCAGCACAAGCTCTAAAGGCGGCAAGTGCAGCCGCATCTATAAGAAGGATCAAGTCGCGTGCGGAGACCTGGCCTGGAAATCATCGCAGTCCAGGCCTGCAATACAATCAGCAGGCCGAGGCCTTTGGAGGGAGAGGCGTGCGGCGACATTCCAAAACAGGGAGCAGCGCGTGCTGCTGCAGGAGTGCGATGGCTGTGAATCTAGGTCACTGATTGTAGTGCGGGCAGACACAGCTGGAGCGGTGAAGGAGCGGCAAGTGTCCATAGCTGGAAGTGACTGTTCCCAAGAGACGCGTGAATCTGGGGCCCAGAAGAGACGAGAGCCCAGGGGCAGCATGGGCCAGCCCACACAACGACATGTGTGCGCACTCGGTCTGTGCAGCTGAGTTGGTCTCCAGTGTGTCTTGCGTATTCCTTGCCAATGGATCAAGTACTAGCTCTATCAAGACCGTGTGATTGCTGGTGTGCAACGGCCATCACACATTAAAAATTCCAATAACGATGTAGGTCGAGATCTGGAATATTATGTCCTCCATTGATACACCATTGATACTCAGTGCTGTTTTACGTGTTAGCAAGTCATCCTCGCTACGAGAGACTGCCCATGATGATGATAAAAAGAAAATGCTGGCAATACACAGAAGGTCAGGCAGTATCCGGGAGAGCGAAACAGAGTTAACGTTTCAGTTCGATGATGGTCCCTCAAAACAATATCTTGAGGAGGGTGCAATAAGCTGCAGCTGTTAAAATGCGGGAGCATGGAAGACATGGGTTCGATTTCCGGCCAATTGCAATCCTCCGGTTTTCGAATGAAGTTCAGTATGCATATTCAATTTTAAAAATTACATGAAGCGCTGTGCAAAGAAAACTCCCATTTGGGGGTTTCAGCCCGTCATATCTCGGTCTGTGACGCTGCTCCATTTGCATTGCAATCCCCGCGCTGCATACTTCCGCCAGGCTGGGACTATGTTCATCTTAAAAACAGTTGTTGGTCTTCTGGTGACAAGAAAGCTAACTGCCTTAATTGCACATTGCAGCAACAGGATATATATATAAATCAGCTTTCGACCATTCGGCATTGCTTGTTTCCGAAGCTGGGCGGCATATGTTTCAATTCATTCACGATGTGGCTGGTTTACTGTTCCAACAAGATAACTACGTAAATGTCTTGTCTTGGGATCGCAACCACGTCCGTATCACGCACACGATGGCAATAGCTGATGATTGCTAAATGGACCTCCAGCTAATCTATTCTGTTATTAAATGAATGTAGACTCAAAACAGTAGGGGGAACAGAAATGCTGGCACAGGAAAACCAACGCTGGAGCACTCAAAGCCCCTATTAAGAATGTCCTATTTAGATAACGCCTTGCAACCAACTTCAGAAATTCCAGTCAGCCGGAGAGGCAGAGTGTCCACAGTGCCTGGTCGGCCTTCAAGGCCTGTATTGCTGGCATCGCTGCAGAGACGCTTGATAAATCCATGAGGAAACATCAAGATTGGTTCGACGAGAATGACCAGTAGATGCAGGAGCGAAAAAGCCACAGATGAAAGTCATTGTTGAAATTGAAACAGATGCACATTTCGAGAGAAAGAAAGCAGTTATTTATACGTCTGAAGGGCGCAATCCAAAATAAATCTCGCGACCTAAATAACAGATGGTGAGTGGAAATAGCGCAGGAGATCCAGCAACGAGCTGACAAACACGACGTGCAAAAATCATTGGCGCAACCAAGACCAATTATGATCAAGCAGGGAAGTGTGTACCCCACTGAGGGCCAGAAACAGAAGATTAATTAGAAGGACAGAGAAGCTGTCAATGCCCGCTGGAAGGCATACTTCAAGATCTGCTTATCAGGAACTCTGTCTTCATCATGAGTGTCCTCGATTCCATCTGACAGCATGCTACCCTTCACCAACTCAGCCTGGCACAATATTCAAAAGGCCATCCGTTAATTGAAGAAAAAGAAGGCCTCAGCAGCACATGGAATCCCCGCCGAAGCACAAAAGATTGGCGGCGAATTACTTTTGGCGCGAATTCATTAACTCAGTTCTCTTATTTGGAAGGAGGAGTGCAGACCAGCAGATTTCGGAGACGTTGTAATCGTGACTAGCTTCAAGAAAGGCGACAAGTCCGTTTGCGATAATTACAGAGGAGTTTCCCTGCTGCCTGCCTCAGAGAAAGTCATCGGAAGAATCCGCCTTAATCCCATTCTCCCAGTGACTGTCGAGGTCGCACATTCGTAGTACTCATTCTGCCCACTGAGGGGCACAATGGACATGATCTTCACCACGCGCCAAATTCAAGAGAAACACAGGAAGCAGCATCGATCACTGACCTATCCAAGAAATTCACTGGGTCTTCATACACATGCGTTGGCAGATTTAGATTCATTTTGGAATCTTTTGGAGCAACAGGATGTTTAAAGCAACATTGTATGAATGCATGGGGAGGGAACGATTCCGTGCTTTTCAGTTTATAAGATGGAGACTTTGCCGCTTGGTTACCGTGCCTCACACCCACCGAGCTGATGTCAATATTTCCAATGGTAACTACTTGCGGTGCTGAAAATTCGAATAAACAGAAATTGCTGGAAATATTCAGCAGGACAGAAAGCATTAATGGATTCCTAAGTAAATTTAACCTGTCAGATCGATGACTAATCTTCACAACTGGAGTTAGTTGGAGTTGTAGCAGGTTTTAAACAGGTACAGAGGCAGGGAAACGGATGGGGGCTGGGGTAGGAACAAAGAGGAAGATCTGTAACAGGGTGGAAGTCAGGAGAGATGAAATGAATCAAGGAGTTGATTGTGCAAAGCAAAAGGGGACAACATTGGGACAAGGAAAGAAACAAAAGATGCGTCGAGTGGATAACTAAATGGAACAGCAAAATCATTAACAAGAGCTCGTGTCCAAAAAAGGGGAGTAGTTTTTATAACATTCAGTTGTTGTACTCAATCTTGAATACAGAAGAATGTAAACTGCCGAATCGAAAGATGAGGTGCCGTTCCTAGAGCTTACATTGAGCTTCAGTTCAGCAAGAACATCGATCTCAGAGAGGGAGTGGGGTAGAGAATTAAAATAGCTTGTGACCGGATGGTCAGTGTCAAGCTTGTTCGCCTGACCCATGCTGCTCCACAAAGTGATCACCCAATCTGTGCCTGCTATCACCAGTGCAGAGGAGACCACATGGTGAGCAGCGAATACAGTATAACACATTGAAAGAAATACAAGTGAAACAATGTTTTATCTGGAAGGTGTGTTTGGGGCGCTGGACAGTGGGTAGGAAGGAGATAACAATGCAGGTGTTCCAGTTTCTGCTATTGCCTGGGAAGATGCCGTGGGAAGGGGAGGGGCTTATTAGAGTGACTGTAGAATGGACCATTGTGTAGCAAAAGGAGCGTTCTCTTCAGAAATGCTGGAATGGGAAGAGAGGAGAACTGAGTTTGATGGTTAAATCAAGCGAGAGGAGGCAGACATGGTGATACATTGATTCTGGAGGCTGGTTGGGTGGAAGGTGAGTGCAAGCGTAAACGCGTAATTTTTTGCGTGAGAGCGAGGGAAATGGTGAGACCAGAATTGCGGATAATGGGGCGAATATGGTCGAGTGCAAAGTCAAACAAGGTGGAGTGGAATCTTCGGTTGAGGCATATGGAATACTTCGCTTTATAAGTCGAAGTACTGAATACAAGAGCAAGGAGGTTGTGTTGAACTGTATAAAACTCTGTTTGGCAATAGCAGAAATAGAGGAGATTTACTGGAACGTTTCCTGGGCTCGAAAATTTTAGATATGAGGAAATATTGGAGATGCTGGATCTATTTTGTTGGGAACAGCGGAGGCTAAGGGGAAACCTGTTTCAGCTGTGTAAAATAATGAGCACCTGAATAGAGTGGATGGGAAGGATCGGTTTCCTTTGGCAGATTTGTCAACAACCAGGGGGCATAGATTTAAAGTAATTGGTGGTAGATATGATGAGATATGAGGGGACATATCTGCACCCAGTGAGTGGTGGGGGTCTGGATCTCACTGCGTGAGAGGTAAGTTACTTCACATCATTTAGAACATACTTGGATGCGCCCTAAAAAAGCCATAACCTACATGGCTATGGACCAAAAACTAGGTAGTGAGATTAGACTAGATAGTGATTGGCCACCCAGCGCGGACAGAATGGGCCGTAATGGCGTCCTGCTGTGATGATAATATCGATGATTCTCTCTCATAATATAAAGCTCCCTCTACTCTGTCCCCATCAAAAATTCGCAAGGCCGGTAGACCAGGGGGTCAGCTACAAAGTAAAGATCCCTTGCTCACTCGCATCAAACAATACCAGGGCAGACAGAGCAGGGTTTACATTAAGAGTAAAGCACCACCTACACTGTCCCAACAAACAGTTGCAGGCAATGTGCAGTACGGGTTAGATACAGAGTAATGCTCCGTCTACACTGTCACATCAAACTCTTCGAGTGCAGTTACAAAACGGGTTGGATACAGAG
This sequence comes from Pristiophorus japonicus, assembly GCF_044704955.1. Classification (NCBI taxonomy): domain Eukaryota; kingdom Metazoa; phylum Chordata; class Chondrichthyes; family Pristiophoridae; genus Pristiophorus; species Pristiophorus japonicus. Next base: position 14,127,986 of record NC_092001.1, on the reverse strand, counting down.
TAAAGCTCCCTCTCCGACGTTGCATCAAGAAATCACATGGCAGATAAAGCACCGGTAACATTCACAGCAAAGTTCCCTCGAGACACTCCCATTAAACACTCCCTGGATAGCTTCAGCACGGGTAAGATAGAGAGTAAAGGTCGCTCTGCACTCTCCCATCAAACACGAGCAATGCAGGTACAGCACGGGTTAGATTAAGAGCAAAGCTCAGTCGACACTGTCACATCAAACAGTCGCTGGATAATTTGAGCAAGGGTTTGACACAGATTACATCTCACTCCACACTGTCATATTAATTAATCCCAATGCAGTGACAGCACGTTTTCGATACAGAGTAAAGCTCCTTCAAAATGTTCCAATCAAACATTCCCAGGGCAGTTACAGCAAGTAGTGAGATACAGACTAAATCTCATAAGAACATAAAAGACATAAGATATAGAATTAGGAGTCTGCCATTTAGCAACCGGATCTTGCTGCGCCATTCAATACGATCAAATACGTTCATGGCTGATTTGATCCTGGACATAGCTCCACTGCCCTAACCGCTCCGCATAACCCTTTATTCCCTTATCGCTCAATAATCTGTCTATCTCCGCTTTGAATATATTCAATGATGCAGCCTCCTAACTCTCTGGGGCAGATAATTCCATAGATATACAACCATCTGAGAGAAGAAATTCCTCTTGATCTCAGTTTTAAATGGGTGTTCCCTTATTCTGAGACTATGTCCCCTAGTTTTATTTTCCCTTATGTGTGGCAATATCCTCTCTGCATCCACCTTGTCGAGCTCTGTCTTTATCTTATATGTTTCGATAAGATCACTTCTTATTCTTCTGAACTCCAATGTGTATGGGCACTACTTACTCGATCTATCTTCAAAATGCAAGCCCCTCATCTCCGGCAACAAACTAGTAAACCTTCGTTAAGCGGCCTCAATGCAAGTATATTCTTCCTAAATTAGGGAGTCCAAAAGTGTGCGCAGCATTTAGGGTGTGGCCTTACCAATACAGTGCACAGTTGTTGCAGGAATTCGCTTATTTTATACTCTACCAACCTTGCAATAAAAGCAAAGGTTCCATTTGCCTTCCTAATTACCTGTTGTACCTGCATGCTATGTGTTTGTGTTTCATGCACAAGGACACCGGGTCCCTCTGTACTGCGGCACTTTGCATTTTTCTCCATTTAAATTATAATTTGCTTTTCTATTTTTTCTACAAAAGATGGTAAATCACATTTTACAACATTATACTCCATCTGTCACATTTTTAGCCACTCACTTAGCCTGTCTATATCCCTTTGCATATTTGTTGTAAACACCTCACAATTTCCTTTCCCATACATCTGTGTTTCATCAGAAAACTTGGCTAAGTTACAATCGGTCCCTTCATCCAATTCATTCAAATAGATTGTAAATAGTTGAGGATCCAGTAACAATCCCTGCGGCACCCCACTAGTCACTGTTTGCCAATCGAAAATTGCCTATTTATCCCGACTCTCTGTTTTCTGTTTGTTAGCCAATCCTCTATCCATGGTAATATATTACCCGCAACGCTGTGAACTTTTACCTTGTGCAGTAACCTTTTATGTGGCAGTTTATCGAATGCCTTCGTGTAATCCCAATGCACCACAGCACTGGTTCCTTTTTCACCACCCTGCTCCTTTCTCCCTCCATACAGTCCAATCAACCAGTCCCAGGGAATGTACAGCACTGTTTAGATACAGAGTAAAACTCCTTCTGGAATCTAAATACTGCCAACGGATAGGAATAGCCTAATTAAGTGGGCAATAATGTGTCAGCTGGAGTGTAATGTGGGGAAATGTGAGTTAATTCACTTTGGTAGAAATAATAGGACTCAGATTATTTTTTAAATGTTGTTGTTCAGAGCGATGTGGTTGTCCTAGTGCGAGAAACACAGAAAGCTACATGCAGGAACAGCAAGCAATAAGGAAGGCAAATGGCATGTTGTCCATTATTGCAGATGGTTTGAAGTCCAAGAGTAAAGTAGCATTTCTAGAATCGTACACAGTCCCGGTGGTACCAAACATGGCGTACTATTTGGCTAAACTTATCTAAGGAAGGACATATGCGAAATCAGAGGAAATAAATTAGCATGGATAGAGAATTGGCAGACGAACAGAAAGCAGAGATCGGGATGAATGGGTCCTTTTCGGGTTGGAAAACGGTGGGTAGTGTTGTGCCACAGGGATCGGTGCTGGGACCACAAATGTTTACAATATGCATAGATGACCTGGAAGAGGGGACAGAGTGTAGTGTTACATAATTTGCAGATGAAACTAAGATTAGAGGGAAAGTGGATAGTGTACACGACACAGAGAGGCTGGAAAGAGATTTAGATAGGTGAAGTGAATGGGCTAATGTTTGACAGATGGAATACAATGTCGGAAAGTGTGAGGTCATCCACCTTGCGAAAAAAAAACAGTAAAAGGGAATATTAATTTAATGGGGAGAAATTACAAAATGCTGAGTTGCAGAGGGACCTGGGGGTCCTTGTGCATGAATTCCAAAAATTAGGTTGCAGGTGCAGCAGATAATCAGGAAGGCGAATGGAATCTTGGCCTTCATTGCGAGAGGGATTGAGTACAAAAGCAGGGAGTTCCTGCTGCAACTGTATAGTGTATTGGTAAGGCCGCAGCTGGAGTACTGCGTGCAGTTTTGGTCACCTTACTTAAGGAAGGATATACTGGCTTTGGATGGGGTACAGAGACGATTCATGAGGCTGATTCCGGAGATGAGGGGGTTATCTTATGACGATAGATTGAGTAGACTGATTCTTTACTCGTTGCAGTCCAGAAGGATGATGGATGATCTTATAGAAACATTTAAAATAATGAATGGGATAGACAAGATCGAGGCGGAGAGGTTGTTTCCACTGATCGGGGAGACGAGAACTATGGGACAGAGCCTCAAAATACGGGGGAGCCAATTTAAAACCGAGTTGCGAAGGAATTCCTTGTCACAGAGGGTTGTGAATCTGTAGAATTGTCTGCCCAAGGAAGCATTTGAGGCTAGCTCATTGAATGTATTCAAGTCACAGATCGATAGATTTTTAACAAATAAAGGAATTAAGGGTTCTGGGGAGCGGGCGGGAAGTGGAGCTGAGTCCACGGCCATATCAGCCATGATGGTATTGAATGGCGGAGCATGCTCGAGTGGCTAGATGGCCAACTCCTGTTCCTAATTCTTATATGTTAATGTTCCTTGGAGGTGGCGCAACGGTGGTTCACGAGATTGATTCATGGGATGAGAGGGCTTCCTTATGAGAGACGTCATAAAATTGATATATATTCTCTGGAGTTGAGAAGATTGAGAGTTGGCCTTATTCAAACATGCAATATTCTGAAGGGGATTAATGGGTAGATGCTGAAAGTTTGTTTTCCCTTGCTGGAGTGTGTGTAACTTGGAGTCACAGACTCAGGATTTGTGGTCATAAGAACATAAGAACATCAGCATTAGGAACAGGAGTAGGCTATCTAGCCCCTCGAACCTGCTCCGCCATTCAATAAGATCATGGCTGATCTGGCCATGGACTCACCTCCACTTCCCCGCCCGCTCCCCGTCACCCGTAATTCGTTATTGGTTAAAAGTCTATCCATCTGTGACTTGAATACGTTCAATGAGCTAGCCTCAACTGCTTCCTTGGGCAGAAAATCCCACAATTTCACAACCCTCTGGGAGAAGAAATTCCTTCTCAACTCGGTTTAAATTGGTGCCCCAGTATTTTGAGGCTGTGCCCCATCGTTCCAGTCTACCCGACCAGTGGAAACAACCTCTCCGCCTCTATCTTGTCTATCCCTTTCATTATTTTAAATGTTTCTATAAGTTCAACACTCATCCTTCTGCACTCCAACGAGTAAAGACACAGTCTAAACAATCTATCATCATAAGGTAACCCCCTCATCTCCGGAATCAGCCGAGTGATTCGTCTATGTACCTCCAAAGCCAGTATATCTTTCCTTAAGTAAGGTGACAAAAACTGCACGCAGTACTCCAGGTGCGGCCTTACCAATACCCTATACAGTTGCAGCAGGAAAGCCCTGCTTTTGTACTCCATCCCTCACGCAATGAAGGCCAACATTCCATTCGTCTTCCTCAGTACCTGCTGCACCTGAAAACTAACATTATGGGATTCATGCACAAGGACCCCCAGGTCCCTCTGCAGCTCAGCATGTTGTAATTTCTCCCCATTCAAATAATATTCGCTTTTCCTGTTTTTTTTCCCAAGGTGGATGACCTCACACTTTCCGACATTGTATTCCATCTGCCAAACTTTTGCCCATTCGCTTAACCTATCCAAATCTTCTTGCAGCCTCTCTGTGTCCTCTACACAACCCGCTTTCCCACTAATCTTTGTTTCGTCTGAAAATTGTGTTACACTACACTCTGTCCCCTATTCCAGGTCATCTTTGTATATTGTAAACATTTATGGTCCCAGCACCGATCCCTGTGGCACACCACTAACCACCGATTTCCAACCCGAAAAGGACCCATTTAGCCCGACTCTCTGCTTCCTGCTCGCCAGCCAATTCTCTATCCATGCTAATAAATTTCCTCTGACTCCGCATACCTCTATCTTCGGCAGTAAACTTTTGTGTGGCACCTTATCGAATGCCTTTTGGAAATCTAAATACAGCACATACATCGGTACACCTCTATCCACCATGCTCATTATATCCTCAAAGAATTCCAGTAATTTAATTAAACATGAATTGCCCTCCATGAATCCATGCTGCGTTTGCTTGATTGCACTATTCCTATCAAGATGTCCCGCTATTTCTTCCTTAATGATAGCTTCAAGCATTTTCTCCACTACAGATTTTAAACTAACCGGCCTATAGTTACCTGCGTTTTGTCTGCCCCCTTTTTAAAACAGACGCGTTATATTAGCTGCTTTCCAATCCGCTGGTACCTCCCCAGAGTCCAGAGAATTTTGGGAGATTGGAACGAAAGCATTTGCTATAAATTCCGCCATCTCTTTTAATACCCTGGGATGCATTTCATCAGGACCAGGGGACTTGTCTAACTTGAGAGTTCTGTTAGCCTGTCCAGCACTACTCCCCTAATGACAGTGATTGTCTCAAGGTCCTCCCTTCCCACATTCCTGTGACCAGCAATTTTTGGCATGGTTTTTTTGTGTCTTCCACTGTGAAGACCGAAGCAAAATACTTGTTTAAGGTCTCAACCATTTCCACATTTCCCTTTATTAAATCCCCCTTCTCATCTTCTAAGGGACCAACATTGACTTTAATCACTCTTTACCGTTTTATGTTTCTGTAAAAGCTTTTACTATCTATTTTTATGTTTTGCGCAAGTTTACCTTCGTAATCTATCTTTCCTTTCTTTTTTGCTTTTTTAGTCATTCTTTGCTGTTGTTTAAAAATTTCCCAATCTTCTAGTTTCCCACTAACCTTGGCCACCTTATACGCATTTGACTTTGGTTTGATACTCACCTTCATTTCCGTGGTTATCCACGGCTGGTTATCCCTTCTCTTACCAACCTTCCTTTTCACTGGAATATATTTTTGTTGTGCACTATGAAAGAGCTCAGTCAAAGTCCTCCACTGTTCCTCAATTGTGCCACCGTTTAATCTTTCTTTCCAGTCTACTTTAGCCAAATCTGCCCTCGTCCCACTGTAGCCCCCTTTGTTTAAGCATAATACGCTCGTTTCTGACACAACTTCCTCACCCTCATTCTGTATTACAAATTCAACCATGCTGTGATCACTCATTCTGAGAGGATCTTTTACTAGGAGATCGTTTATTTTTTCTGTCTCATTACACAGGGCCAGATCTAAGATAGTTTGTTCCCTTGTAGGTTCTGTAACATACTGTTCTAAGAAACAATCCCGTCTCCATTCTATGAATTCCTCCTCCAAACCAGCCCGTGCGATTTGAGTTGATCAATCGATATTTAGGTTAAAATCCCCCATGACTACTGTCGTTCCTTTTTCACATGCCACCATTATTCCCTTGATTATTCCCCGCCCCACCGTGAAGTTATTATTTGGGGGCCTATAATCTACGCCCAACAGTGACATTTTCCCCTTACTATCACTAATCTCCACCCACAATGATTCAACATTTTGTTCATTAGAGCCAATATCGTCTCTCAAAACTGCCCTGATATCATCCTTTATTAACAGAGCTACCCCACCTCGTTTCCCTTCTTGTACTTCTTTCCGAATCGTCAGATACCCCTGTATGTTTAATTCCCAGTCTTGGTCAACCTGCAGCCATGTTTCTGTAATGGCCACCAAATCATACCCATTGGTAATGATTTGTGCCATCAACTCATTTACTTTATTTCGAATGCTGCGTGCGTTTAGGTAGAGTGTTTTAATCCTAGTTTTTAACCATGATTTCTAGTTTTGACCCATCCTGCAGCCCCTTTATATTCAGTGGCCCTTTTTGTTTTTTGCCTTGAGTTTCTCTGCCCTCCACTTTTAATCATCTCCTTTCTGTCGACCATTCAAGGCAGATTTGAGGAGGCATTTCAGCATTCAGAGGGTTTTGAATCTTTGGAATTTTCTGCCCCAGAGGGCTGTGGAAATTGAGTCTCTGAATATATTCAAGGCCGAGATAGAAATATTTTTGGAGTCCAGGGGAATCGTCGGATAAGGCTATCGGATGCTAAAGTGGAGTTGTATGTTAGACCAGGTTCGATGAACTGCATGGCTTACTCCTGCTCCAAATCCTTATGTTCTTATGTTTTTATGTAAACTGCTCTATCAAACACATCCAGGCCAGGTACAGCATTGTTCAGATAAAAATTAAAGTTCCTTCGACACATTCTCTCCATCTCTGCCTGTAACTATATCTCTCTGTCTAAGTCGCTCTCTCTCTCTCCATCTCCCTCCCACCTTCAAACTCTCTCTCCCTTTCGACATCTCTCGCTATCGCTCTCTCTCCCTCTCTTATTCTCTCTCTCTCTCTCTCTCTGTCTCGCTCTCTCTTATTTTCCAAAGTTGTCGTAATTCGGCGAGCATCCCTTTAGATTGGTAGCTTGCACAAGTCAAGCTGCTTTTTAAAAATGGTGAGAGATGGAAACATGGGAATTATATTACTCGACTATCTGTTGTCGGGAATTTGCTCGAATCTACAATTAAGGATATTTTCATTTGGTCAGAGAGTGCCAGCATTCATTTGTGAAAGATGGGTCTTGCTTGACAAAAGTGGTGAGAGCTCGGCGAGATGGAATGAGGGCTCAAGCGTGCTTCAGGATCGAGGCCGGTGCGGCGAGATGTGGAACGACAGGAGAGCTGCGAGCAATTCATCACAAGCTGAAGTTGAAAGAGTGAAGTCAGAGTGAAATACCAAATCTGATATCAATAAAAGGGATTGGAGAGTAGCTGGTGAGTTTTTTTTTCGAAGCTTTAAGTTCATTACTTCTAAGTTAATTCTTACACTATTAAATAGGGACAGGGCAGGCAGCTCAGTCCAGTGGAAAGTACTGGTGCTCCCCATGTCCGCGGCACACACATGTGCAGCAATTGTCGTCAGCTGCAGGACCTCGCGCTCTGAGCTTCGGAGCTTGAGCAGCAGCTGGCGGCACTGTTGTGCATTTTTGAGGCTGAGAGCTACCTGGATAACATGTTCATAGATGTGATCACGCCGCAGCTGAAGAGTGTTCAGAGAGACACGGAATGGGTGGCCGCTAGAGAGACAAAGAGGACCAGGCAGGTCTTGTAAGAATCCACTGAGTGCATCTTGCTCTCCAACCAGTATTCTGTTCTGAGTAATGGTGAGGGCGGACGTGTTTCTGCAGAGTGCAACCAGATTAATGTGCACGACACCACGGGTGGCGCAGCTGCATAGGGGGCACGAAGAAGAGGGGAAGAGCAAAAATGGCAGGGGATTCTATAATCAGGGGATAAGACATGCGTTTCTGCGAGCGCAGACCTGATTCCAGGATGGTATTTTGCCTTATATGTGCCAGGATAAAGGATGGTACAGAGCGGCTGCAGGACATTCTGAGAGAATAGGGTGTACAGTCAGAGCCCCTGGTTCATATCAGTACCAAAGACAGAGGTAGAAAGAGGGATGAGGTCCTGCAAGTAGATTGTAGGGAGCTCAGAAAGAGATTAAAGAGCACGACCTCAAAGATAGTAATCTCTGGTTTACTTCTGGCGTCATGCTCGTGTGAGTACAGAAATCGGAGGATAAAGCAGATGAATGCGTGCCAGGAAGGATGGTGCAGCGGGGAGGGCATTAGATTCCTGAGGCATTGGGATATATTCTGGGGAGGTGGGACCTGTGCAAGCAGGACAGGTTGCATTTCATTAGAGCCGGTACCTGTATCCTCGCAGGGAGGTTTGCTGGTGGTGTTGGGGAGGGATTTAACGAATCTGGAAGTGGGGTGGGCACCAGGATGCAACATTAGAAAGGTTGGTTAAAGTTCTCAAGTAATGGGAGTGGCAGGGAGCACTAAAATAGTACGGTATTAGTTTGTGTCAGTCTAAGAGAGAATACAAGCATGGTCTAAGAGGCGGTTACAGTTGATGTATGTGAAAGCACGAAGTGTAGTAAACAAGGTAATTGAGCTGCACGCACAAATAGAGACATGAGAATATGATATTGTGGAAATAACTGAGACCTGGAGCAAAGGACAGGATTGGATATTACATATACCTGGTTACATTCCCAGAAAAATAGGGAACTAAATGTAGGATATGGTGTGGCACTATTGATTAAGGAGAATGTTACAGTACTGGAGAGGGAAGATATCCTGGAGGGGTCAAAGACGAGTGTTGAGAAATAATAGAGTTGCCATTAAACTACAAGGCATATTTTATTAACCACCAAAGAGTGGGAAAGATACGGAGGAGCAATTTAACAGAGCCATACAGAGAGGAGCAAGAACTGTCGGGAAGGAAAAACGGTTGACTTCAACTGTACTGGAATTGTATAGTGTAAAGGCAGAGAAGCGGCAGAATTTCTGAAGTGTGATCAGGAGAACTTTTTTGATCAGTACATTGATTTCTAAAATATATTTTGACAAAGTCCCACATAATAGTCTTGCCAGCATGATTGAAGCCCATGGAGTAAAAGGGACAGTTGCATCATGGATAATAAATTGGCTAAGTGACAGGAAACAGAGCGTCCTAGTGAACGGTTATTTGTCCGTTTGGAGCAAGCTGTACAGTGGTGTTCCGCAGGGGTCGCTTCTAGGACCACTGCTTTTCTTGATATATATTATTAACTTGGATGTGAGTTCACAAGGAAGGTTGAGAAAGCGGTTGAAAATGTTTATGGGATCGTGGACGTCAGAAATAGAGACTTATGATACAAAAAATTTAAATTATGATGAACCTGTATAAAACACTAGTTCTGCCCAAACTGGAGTACTGTGTACAATTCTGGACATCGCACTTCAGGAAAGATGTGAAGACCATAGAAAGGGTGCAGCGAAGATTTTGCGAGAAATATTTCAGGAATGACGGACTTCAGTTCGTTTGATAGTCTGGAGAAGCTGGCTTTGCTCGCCTTGGAGCAGCGAAGATTGAGAGCTGATTTGATAGAAATCGGCAAATTTACGAGGGATTCAATCAGAGTAGATAGAAAAAAATGGCGGAATGATCGAGAAGCAGAGAGCGCAGTTTTAACGTGATTGGCAAAATAGCCAAAGTTTTATGCGGCGAGTGGTTAGGATCTGGAATGCACTGTCAGAAAGGATGGTGGAGGCAGACTCAAAAGTGAGTTGGATAATCATAGAAAACAGGAATTTACAGCACGGAAGGAGGGAGTTTTGGCCCATTGTGTCCGCGCAGCCGACAAAAAGCTGTCCAGATTAATCCCACATTAAACTCATGGTGCGTAGCCCTGTAACTTACAGCACTCCAAGAGAACATCCAATAGCTTGTTTAATGTGATGAGTGATTCTGCCTCTATCAGCCTTTCAGGCAGTTAGTCCCAGACCCCCATCTTCCTCTGGGTGGAGACATTTCCTCTCATATCTACTCAATATCTCCCGCCAGTTACATAAATCGATGCCCCTTGGTTGATGACCCTTCAGTCTCTGAATGTGCACAGCCACAAGTGTAATTCGCGTATTGTAGTTCGTAGACAGAGGTTGGGATGGTCTTAGTTCTGGCCAGTAGATGTCGAACGTTGACGAGGTTCCTATTGGTTCTGTATTTAATTTGCGCTCATGTGGTGAGCTTTTTGAGTGTGAGGTGGTGCATTGCAGCGAGCAAGATCGAGAAGAGTGTTGGCGCGATGACGCAACACTGCTTGACCCCGGTCCGGACGTGGGTTGGTTCTGTGATAGGTCCGTTGTTCAGAATCCCGGATTCCCTGCCCTCGTGGAGCAGGAAGAGGATGGTGACAAACTTTTGGGGGCATAATTTGATACGCCTCAATAACGACGCTCCTCAGCCTCCTGTGTACTAATGTAACCAAACACAACCTATCCAAACTTCCCTCATGGCCAAAATTGTTCAATCCAAGCATCTCTCTTATGCATCTTCCTCTGTACCCTCTCTAATGCAATCTCATCTTTCAAGTAATATGGAGACAAGAACTTCGCGCAATACTCTAGTTATGGCCTAAAAAGTGTTTTATACAGTTCAAACATAAACTCGCTGCTCTTATAGTCTATGCCGTGGCGAACAAAGGTAAATATAACAAATGTATTTTTACCATCGCATCTTACTGACATACGACCTTGCAGGACCAGTGGACAAGCACTCCAAGGCCCCTTTGTTAATGTATACGTTTCAGTACCTTACCATTTAACGCGTATTCACTTGCCGTGTTAGCCCTCCTCAAATGCATTAACTCATAATTCTCTGGATTGATTTCAATTGGCATCTGTTCTGCCAACCTGACCAGTTCGTTAATATCTTCCTGCAATGCACAGCTTCCTTTTTTTTAATCAGTCGATTATGGAATAATGTGCAAACTTCTTATTAATTTATCAACATTCAACTCAAAATTGTGAAGACAAAAAGCAAGCGACCTAGTACGGAGCACAATGGAACCCCGCTGGGAACAGCCTTTCTGTCAAAAAACACCCATCAACCATTAACATTTGCTTCCTGCCAGTGAGCATTTTTTGGATCCTACTCCCCACTTTCCCCTGGATGGGCTTTTACTTTCGTGAACAATCTGCTATGTGACACCTTATCTGAAGCCTTGCTAAATTCTATATACACTACAGCAAGTGCACAGCCCTCATCCAGAGTTCATGTTGCATTCTCCAAAAATTCAAAATATCAGTCAGACTCGACCTTTCCTTAACAAATCCATGTTGACTGTCCATGTTTAATCTGCAACTTTCTAGATGAAAGAAAGACATTGCAGGTCTACAGAGAAAAGGCGAGGTGGTGTGGGACATGTTTTGATTCGGCATGGGCTTGATGGGCCGAACGGGCCTCGTCCATGCCGATAACCAAGGAAATAAAGAGAGTATAAAATTAAAAACCAATGCGTATAAGGTGGACACATTTAGTGGGAAATTAGCAGATTGGGAACATTTTAAACGACAGCAAAGAATAACTAAGAAAGCATTGAAGAAAGGAAAGATAGATTACAAAAGTAAACTTGCGCAAAACATAAAATCAGATAGTAAAACCTTTTACCGATATATAAAACTAAATTAAACGTTAGTCCCTCAGAAGATGAGAAGGGGGATTTAATAATGGGAAATGTGGAAATGGCTGAGACTTTAAACAATTATTTTGCTTCGGTCTTCACAGTGGAAGACACAAAAACCATGCCAAAAATTGCTGGTTACGGGAATGTGGGAAGGGAGGCCCTTGAGACAATCACTGTCTATGGGGAGTAGTGCTGGACAGGCTAATGGGACTCAAGGTAGCCTAGTCACCGGCAGTCAGGAGCATTTCGTGGAGGTGCGTGGAGAGGCCTATAAAAGGCACAGCAGGGAGTCCGGGGCCCAACTTCGGCGGCAGTCGGGAGCAGCGTCGAGGAGATGCGTGGAGAGGCCTATAAAAGGCACAGCAGTGAGTCCGGGGCCCAGCGTCGGCGGCAGTCGGGAGCAGCGTCGAGGAGGTGCGAGGAGATGCCTATAAAAGTCACATCAGGGAGTCCGGGGCCCGGCGTCGGCGGCAGTCGGGAGCAGCGTCGAGGAGGTGCGAGGAGAGGCCTGCAAAAGGCGTGACTTGTGCAGCCACAGGGCGAAGGCAAAAAGAAGTAGAAAGAAATCAAAAGGTGACGTCACAGCCAAGAGGGTGATTGATTGGCTGGTGATTGGTGAGATGTTTTTCTCTTTTTCTCTTTTCTTTTTCTCTTCTATAACAGTGAGTAACTTTTAACATTGTTGTTGCCACTTTAAGTGTATCTAAGGGTTAAGTCATGGCAGGAGAGCTCGGTAGGGTGTTATGCTCCTCCTGTACCATGTGGGAACTCAGGGACGACACCAGTGTCCCTGACTACTATATCTGCGGGAAGTGTGTCCACCTCAAGCTCCTGACAGTCCGCGTTGCGGAGTTGGAGCTGAGGGTGGATTCACTCTGGAGCATCCACGATGCTGAGAATGACGTGAGTATCACGTGTAGCGAGTTGGTCGTACCGCAGGGAAAGGGTCCACAGCCAGATAGGGAATGGAAGACCAACAGGAAGAACAGTGCAAGGAAGGTAGTGCAGGAGTCCGCTGTGGTCATCCCCCTGCAAAACAGCTACACTGCTTTGGGTACTGTTGAGGGGGATGACTCATCAGGGGAGGGCAGCAGCAGCCCGTGGCTGGCTCTGCTGCACAGGAGGGCAGGAAAAAGAGTGGGAGAGCAATAGTGATAGGGGATTCAATGGTGAGGGGAATAGATAGGCGTTTCTGCGGCCGCAACCGAGACTCCAGGATGGTCTGTTGCCTCCCTGGTGCAAGGGTCAAGGATGTCTCGGAGCGGGAGCAGGACATTCTAAAAATGGACGGAGAACAGCCAGTTGTCGTGGTGCATATTGGTACCAACGACATAGGTTAAAAAATGGGATGAGGTACTACGAAACGAATTTAAGGAGCTAGGAGCTAAATTAAAAAGTAGGACCTTAAAAGTAGTAATTTCGGGATTGCTACCAATGCCACGTGATAGTCAGAGTAGAAATCGCAGGATAGCGCAGATGAATACGTGGCTTGAGCAGTGGTGCAGCAGGGAGGGATTCAAATTCCTGGGGCATTGGAAACGGTTCTGGGGGAGGTGGGACCAGTACAACCCGGACGGTCTGCACCTGGGCAGGACCGGAACCAATGTCCTAGGGGGAGTGTTTGCTAGTGCTGTTGGGGAGGATTTAAACGAATATGGCAGGGGGATGGGAACCAATGCAGGGAGACAGAGGGAAACAAAAAGGAGGCAAAAGACAGAAAGGAGATGAGGAAAAGTGGAGGGCAGAGAAACCCAAGGCAAAGAACAAAAAGGGCCACTGTACAGCAAAATTCTAAAAGACAAAGGGTGTTAAAAAAAACAAGCCTGAAGGCTTTGTGTCTTAATGCAAGGAGTATCCGTAATAAGGTGGATGTTAACAAATATGCTGTGACTGGGATTACGGAGACGTGGCTCCAGGATGATCAGGGCTGGTAAATCAACATCCAGGGGTATTCAACATTCAGGAAAGATAGAATAAAAGGAAAAGGAGGTGGGGTAGCATTGCTGGTTAAGGAGCAAATTAAGGCAATAGTTCGGAAGGACATGAGCTTGGATGATGTGGAATCTATATGGGTAGAGCTGCAGAATACCAAAGGGCAAAAAACGTTAGTGGGAGTTATGTACAGACCTCCAAACAGTATTAATGATGTTGGGGAGGGCATCAAACATGAAATTAGGGGTGCGTGCAATAAAGGTGCAGCAGTTATAATGGGTGACTTTAATATGCACATAGATTGGTTTAACCAAACCTGAAGCAATACGGTGGAGGAGGATTTCCTGGCGTGCATAAGTGATGGTTTTTTAAACCAATATGTCGAGGAACCAACTAGGGGGAAGGCCATCTTAGACTGGGTGTTGTGTAATGAGAGAGGATTAATTAGCAATCTCGTTGTGCGAGGCCCCTTGGGAAAGATTGACCATAATATGGTGGAATTCTGCATGAGGATGGAGAATGAAACAGTTAATTCAGAGACCATGGTCCAGAACTTAAAGAAGGGTAACTTTGAAGGTATGAGGCGTGAATTGGCTTGGATAGATTGGCGAATGATACTTAAGGGGTTGACTGTGGATGGGCAATGGCAGACATTTAGAGACCGCATGGATTAATTACAACAATTGTAAATTCCTGTCTGGTGTAAAAATAAAAAAGGGAAGGTGGCTCAACCGTGGCTATCAAGGGAAATCAGGGATAGCATTAAAGCCAAGGAAGTGGCATACAAATTGGCCAGAAATAGCAGTGAACCCGGGGACTGGGAGAAATTTAGAACTCAGCAGAGGAGGACAAAGGGTGTGATTAGGGCAGGGAAAATGGAGTACGAGAAGAAGCTTGCAGGGAACATTAAGACGGATTGCAAAAGTTTCTATAGATATGTAAAGAGAAAAAGGTTAGTAAATACAAACGTAGGTCCCCTGCAGTCAGAATCAGGGGAAGTCATAACGGGGAACAAAGAAATGACGGACCAATTGAACAAGTACTTTGGTTCGGTATTCACTGAGGAGGACACAAACAACCTTCCGGATATAAAAGTGGTCGGAGGGTCAAGTAAGGAGGAGGAACTGAGGGAAATCTTTATTAGTCGGGAAATTGTGTTGGGGAAATTGATGGGATTGAAGGCCGATAAATGCCCAGGGCCAGATGGACTGCATCCCAGAGTACTTCAGGAGGTGGCCTTGGAAATAGTGGATGCATTGACAGTCATTTTCCAACATTCCATTGACTTAGGATCAGTTCCTATGGAGTAGAGGGTAGCCAATGCAACCCCACTTTTTAAAAAAGGAGGGAGAGAGAAAACAGGGAATTATAGACCGGTCAACCTGACATCGGTAGTAGGTAAAATGATGGAATCAATTGTTGAGGATATCATAGCAGTGCATTTGGAAAGAGGTGACATGATAGCTCCAAGTCAGCATGGATTTGTGAAAGGGAAATCATGCTTGACAAATCTTCTGGAATTTTTTGACGATGTTTCCAGTCGAGTGGACAAGGGAGAACCAGTTGATGTGGTATATTTGGACTTTCAGAATGCTTTCGACAAGGTCCCACACAAGAGGTAATGTGCAAAGTTAAAGCACATGGGATTGGGGGTAGTGTGCTGATATGGATTGAGAACTGGTTGTCAGACAGGAAGCAAAGAGTAGGAGTAAATGGGGACTTTTCAGAATGGCAGGCAGTGACTAGTGCGGTACTGCAAAGTTCTGTGCTGGGGCTCCAGCTGTTTACACTGTACATTAATGATTTAGACGAGGGGATTAAATGTAGTGTCTCCAAATTTGCGGCTAACACAAAGTAGGGTGGCAGTGTGAGCTGCGAGGAGGATGCTATGAGGCTGCAGAGCGACTTGGATATGTTAGGTGAGTGGGCAAATGCATGGCAGATAAAGTATAATGTGGATAAATGTGAGGTTATCCACTTTGGTGGTAAAAACAGAGAGACAGACTATTATCTGAATGGTGACAGATTAGGAGAAGGGGAGGTGCAAAGAGACCTGGGTGTCAATGTACATCAGTCATTGAAGGTTGGCATGCAGGAACAGCAGGCGGTTAAGAAAGCAAATGGCATGTTGGTCTTCATAGCGAGGGGATTTGAGTACAGGGCAGGGAGGTGTTGCTACAATTGTACAGGGCCTTGGTGAGGCCACACCTGGAGTATAGTGTACAGTTTTGGTCTCCTAACCTGAGGAAGGACATTCTTGCTATTGAGGGAGTGCAGCGAAGGTTCACCAGACTGATTCCCGGGATGGCGGGACTGACCTATCAAGAAAGATTGGATCAACTGGGCTTGTACTCACGAGTTCAGATGAATGAGAGGGGATCTCATAGAAAATATTAAATTTGTGACGGGGTTAGACAGGTTCGATGCAGGAAGAATGTTCCCAATGTTGGGGAAGTCCAGAACCAGGGGACACAGCCAAAGGATAAGGGGGAAGCCATTTAGGACCGAGATGAGGAGGAATTTCTTATCCCAGAGAGTGGTGAACCTGTGGAATTCTCTACCACAGATAGTTTTTGAGGCCAATTCACTAAATATATTCAAAAAGGAGTTAGATGAAGTCCTTACTACGAGGGGAATCAAAGGGTATGGTGAGAAAGCAGGAATGGGGTACTGAAGTTCCATGTTCAGCCATGAACTCGTTGAATGGCGGTGCAGGCTAGAGGGGCCGAATGGCCTACTCCTGCATCTATTTTCTATGTTTCTATGGATGGTTTAGAGGAACGTCACCAGATACACAAGTGTGAGAGAAAGGTTAGAGGGACACCCCCCAGATACAGGAATGTGAGCGAGGCGTTAGAGTTGCTCTCCAGACACAGGAATGTGAGCAGTTAGCGCGATCCCCGAAGATACAGGAGAGTGAGGGGTTAGAGGGAGCTCCCCAGATACAGGAGTGAGAGAGAAGGCTTAGAGGTCCCTCCCCAAATACAGGCATGTGACTGGATAGAGGGACGTCCCGCCCCCCCCCCCCAGATCCAGGTGTGTGAGGGGTTAGAGGGACCCCCTTTGATAGAGGAGTGTGAGGGGTCACTGTCACTGTGAGTGTAAACGCTCCTATTTAAAAAAAGAGGCAGACAGAAAGCAGGGAAACTATAGACCAGTTAGCCTAGCATCTGTGGTTGGGAAAATGTTGGAGTCCATTATTAAAGAAGCAATAGCAGGACATTTGGAAAAGCAAAATTCGGTCAGGCAGAGTCAACATGGATTTACAAAGGGGAGGTCATGTTTGACAAATTTGCTGGAAATTTTTTGAAGATGTCACGAACAGGGTTGATGAAGGGAAAGCAGTGGACGTTCTGTATTTGAACTTCCAGAATGCATTTGATAAGGTACAACATAAAAAGGTTACTGGCCAAGATAAAAGTTCATGGGGTCTGGGTTAATTAGCACGGATAGAGGATTGGCTAACTAACAGAAAACAGAGAGTCGGGATAAATGCTTCATTCTCTGGTTGGTAACTAGTGGGGTGCCGCAGGGATCAGTGCTGGGAACCCAACTATTTACAATCTATATTAACGACTTGGAAGAAGGTGTAACCTTGCCAAGTTTGTTGATGATATAAAGATGGGAGGTAAAGCAATGTGTGAGGAGGATACAAAAAATCTGCAAATGGACATAAACTGGCGAAGTGAGTGGGCAAAAACTTGGCAGATGGAATATAATGTTGGAAAGTGTGAGGTCATGCACTTTGGTAGAAAAAATTATTATTTAAATGCAAAAAGATTGCCTGGGGGTACTTGTGCATGAAACACAAAAATATACTATACAGATACAGCAAGTGATCAGCAAGGCCAATGGAATCTTGGCCTATATTGCAAAGGGAATGGAGTATAAAAGCAGGGATGTCTTAGAACAGCTATACAGGGTATTGGTGAGGCCACACCTGGAGTACTGCGTGCAATTTTGGTTTCCATATTTACGAAAGGATATACTTGCTTTGGAGGCAGTTCAGAGAAGATTCGCTATGTTGATTCCGGGGATGAGGCGGTTGACTTATGAGGAAAGGTTGAGTAAGTTGGGCTTCTACTCATTGGAATTTAGCAGAATGAATAAGAGGGGACCTTATCGAATCGTATAAGATTAAGAGGGAGCATGTCAAGGTGGATGCAGAGAGGATGTTTCCACTGACGGGAGAGACTAGAACTAGAGTTCGTGATCTTAGAATAAGGGAGATGAGGAGAAATTTCTTCTCTCAGGGATGTAAATCTGTGGAAGCTGGGACATTGAATAAATTTAAGACAGAAATAGGCAGTTTCTTAAACGATAAGAGGATAAGGTTTTTTTTGGAGTGGTTGGGGAAGTGGATCGGAGTCCATGATCAGATCAGCCATGAAATTATATTGAATGGCAGAGCAGGCTCGAGGGGCCGTGTGGCCTACGCCAGTTCCTATATCCTCTTCTTCTGGGTTAGAGGGACCCCCCCAGATACAGGAGTGTGAGGGTTTAGAAGGAACTCCCCAGATACAGAAGTATGAGAGAGAGGTTAGAGGCACCTCCCCAGGTACAGGAGTGTGAGAGAGGGGCAAGAGGGAGCTCCCTCGATATAGGAGTTAGAGGGAACTCCCCAGATACAAGAGTGTGAGAGGTTAGAGGGTCCTCCCCAGATACAGGAGTTTGAAAGGTTAGAGGGAGCTCACCAGATAGAGGGGTGTGAGAGAGACAGGTTAGGGGGACCTCCTCGGGTACAGGAATGAGAGAGAGAAGCTCGAGGGACCTCCCCAGATACAAGAGTGTGAGAGAGGGTTTAGAGGGAACCCCTCCCAGATACAGGAGTGTGATGGTTTACAGGGAGCTCCCCAGATACAAGAGTGTGAGGGGTTAGTGGGACCTCCCCAGATACAGGAGTGTGAGGGGTTAGTGGGACCTCCTCAGATACAGGAATGTGAGCAGTTAGAGGGAGCTCCCCAGATACAGTTGTGTGAGAGAGGGGTTAGAAGTAGCTCCCTAGTAACAGTAATGTGCCAGAGGAGTTAGAGGCCCCTCCCTAGATACAGGAGTTTGAGGGCGAGTGTGACTAAGAGTGGGAACGCCCCTATTCAAAAAATGAGGCAGTCAAAAAGCACGAAAACGATAGACCAGTTTGCTTAACATCTGTGATTGGGAAAATGTTGCAGTCCATTATTAAAAAAACAGTAGCAGGACATATGGAAAAGCAAAATTCGGTCAGTCAGAGTCAGCATCGATTTATGAAGGGGAGGTCATGTTTGACAAATTTGCTGGAATTCTTTGAGGATGTTACGAACAATGTTGATAAAGGGGAACCAGTGGATATGATGTATTTGGACTTCAATAATGCATTTGAAAAGGTGGCACATAAAAGGTTACTACACAAGTTCACGGAGTTGGGGTTAATATATTAGCATGGATAGATGATTGTCATATAACAGAAAACAGAGAGTCGGGATAAATGCTTCATTCTCTGGTTGGCAACCATTAACTAGTGTGGTGTTACAGGGATTAGTGCTGGGAACACAACTATTTACAGTCTATATTGACGACTTGAAAGACCGTGTAACGTTGCCAAGTTTGCTGACGATACAAAGATGGGAGGAAAAGCAATTTGTGAGGAGGACACAAAAAATCTGCAAAAGGACATAGACAAGCGAAGTGAGTGGGCAAACATTTGGCAGATGGAATATAACGTTGGAAAGTGTGATGGCATGTACTTGAAAACAATCAAAGAACAAGTTATTATTTAAATGGAGCAAGATTGCAAAATGCTGCTGTACATCGGGACCTGGGGGTACTTGTGCATAAAACACAAAAGGATAGTATGCAGATACAGCAAGTGATCAGGAAGGCCAATGGAATCTGGGCCTTTATTCTGAAGAGGATGGAGTATAAAAGCAGGGACGTCTTGCTATAGCTATACAGGGTATTGGTGAGGCCACACCTGGAATACTGTGTGCAGTTCTGATTTCCATATTTTCGAAAGGATATTCTTGCTTTTAGAGGCAGTTCAGAGCAGGTTCACGAGGTTAATTCAAGAGATGAGGGGGTTGACTTATGAGAAAAGGTTGGATAGTTTGGGCCTCTACTCATTTCAGAAGAATGAATGAGAGATGATCTTATCGAAACGTATGAGATTCAGAGGGGGTTTGACAAGGTGGATGCAGAGAGTATGTTTCCACTGATGGGGAAGACTAGAACTAGAGGGCATGGTCTTAGAATAAGGGAAATGAGGAGAAATATCTTCTCAGAGGGATGTAAAACTGTGGCATTCGCTGCCTCAGAGAGCTATAGAAGCTGGGTCATTGAATATATTTAAGACAAAAATAGACAGTTTCTTAAACGATAAGGGAATAAGGGTGGGAAGTTGAGCTGAGTCCATAATCAGATCAGCCTTGAAATTATGGAGTGCGAAAGAGGGTTGAGAGGGACCTCCCCTGACACAGGAGTGTGAGAGAGAGGTAAGAGAGACCTTCCCAGATACAGGTGTGTGAGAGGGGTTACAGGAACCTACCCAGATACAGGAGTGTGAGAGAGGGGTTAGAGGGTCCTCCCCAGATACAGGGGTGTGAGAGAGGGTTTAGAGGCACTTTCTCAGATACAGGAATGTGAGAGAGGGGTTAGAGGGAACTCTGCAGATACAGGAGTGTGAGAGAGAGGTTAGAGGGACCTCCCCAAATACAGGATTGTGAGAGAGGGGTTAGAGGGACCTCCCCAGATATAGGAGTGTGAAAGAGGGGTTAGAGGGACCTCCCCAGATACAGGAGTGTGAGAGAGGGGTTAGAGGGATCTCGCCAGATAAAGGAGTATGAGGGGTTAGAGGGACCTCCCCAGATACAGGAATGTGAGAGAGGGGTTAGAGGGACCTCCCCAGATACAGGAGTGTGAGAGATGGGTTAAAGGAACCTCTCTCGATACTGAGGTGAGAGAGATGGTGAAAAGGACCTCCCAGACACAGGAGTGTGAGCGACAGGTGAGAGCGAGCTCCCCAGAAAGCTGACCTAGGAATTGCGTCCGGAGTCAGACTGTGTTGATATCAGTTTATAACTGGGAGCTGTTGTCTTAGTCTCAAGCTCAGAGACGAAGTCAGTTTTACCCCATTTTTTAACCTGCCCTTTCACAAAACCTGAGCAAATATTTCAGGTTGAAAAAAGGATAGCTGCAGTAAACTGGAATGAATATCACAGCTGATTATACCCCTGTGAAACGACAGAGTCACGTCGATCTTCCAAACACACACAGTCAATTGTTCCCCCCTTACTGTCAACAATACCAGGGAAATAGCAGGAGAGTTATTCACAGTAGATATTATCGAATCACAGCTCTTTCCTCATTTTCTCCTCCCTCAAGCAAATCACTGACCTCAACCTGACAGAGGTCCATGCAAGGATTCTTGCTGTGTACAGTAAAATGGGCACTGGCTCACTGATTAAAAGGGACGTCGACAGATACAGGAGTGTGAAAGACGGGTTAGAGGGAGCTCCCCAGATACAGGAGTGTGGGAGAGTGGTTAGAGCGACCTCCACAGATACAGGAGTGTGAGAGAAGGGTTAGGGGTACCTCCCCAGATACAGGAGTGTGAGAGAGGGGTTAGACGGAGCTCCCTAGATACAGGAGTGTGAGAGATGGGTTCAAGGAACCTCTCTAGATACTGAGGTGAGAGAGATGTTGAAAACGACCTCCCCAGACACAAGAGTATGAGGGGGATGTTAGAGCGAGGTCTCCAGAATCATGACCTCGGAATTGCGTCCAGAGTCAGACTGTGTTGATATCAGTTTATAACTGGGAGCTTTTGTCTTTGTCTCAAGCTCAGAGACGAGGTCAGATTTACAACCATTTTTTAACCTGCCCTTTCACAAGACCTTAGCAAATATTTCAGGTTCAAATAAGGATAGCTGCAGTAAACGGGAATGAATATCACAGCTGACTATACCCCTGTGAAACGACAGAGTCACGTACATCTTCCAAACACACCCAGTCAATTGCTCACCCTTACTGTCAACAATACCAGGGAAAAAGCAGGAGAGGTATTCACAATAGATATTATGGAATCACAGCTCATTCCTCATTCTCACCTCCCTCAAGCAAATCACTGACCTCAACCTGACACAGGTCCATGCAAGGATTCTTGCTGTGTACAGTAAAATGGGCACTAGCTCACTGATTAAAAGGGAAGTCCACAGATACAGAAGTGTGAGAGAGGGGTTGGAGGTACATCCCCAGATACAAGAGTGTGCAGGAGTGGTTAGAGGGACCTCCCCAGATACAGGAATGTGAGAGAGATGTTAGATCGTCCACCCCAGATACAGGAGTGTGAGAGGGGGGTTAGAGGGAGCTCTCCAGATACAGGAGTGTGAGAGAGGGGTTAGAGGGACCTCCCCAGATACAGGAGTGTGAGAGAGGGGTTAGTGGAATCTGCCCAGATACAGGAGTGTGAGGGAGGGGATGGAGCGTCCTCCCCAGATACAGGAGTGTGTGAGAGAGGGGTTAGAGGGACCTCCCAAGATATAGGAGTGTGCGAAAGGGGTTAGAGGTACATCCCCAGAGACAGGAGTGTGAGAGAGCGGTTAGAAGGAGCGCCCAGATACAGGAGTGTGAGAGAGGGGTTAGAGGGACCTCCCCAGATATAGGAATGTGTGAAAGAGGTGTGAGAGGGACTTCCCCAAATAGAGGAGTGTGAAAGAGGGGTCCGAGAGACCTCCCCAGATATCGGTTTGTGAGAGGGGGGGGTTAGAGGGAACTCGCCAGATACAGGAGTGTGACAGAGGGGTTAGAGGTATCTCCCCAGATACAGGTGTGTGTGAGAGAGGGGTTAGAGGGACCTCCCAAGTTATAGGAGTGTGAGAGAGAAGTTAGAGTGACCTCCTCAGATACAGGAGTGTGAGAGGGAGGTTAGGGAGACCTTGCAGATACAGGAGTGTGAGAGGGGGTTTAGAGGCACTTTCCCAGATACAGGAGCGTGAGAGAAGGGTTAGAGGGAACTCCCGAGATACAGGCGTGTGAGAGATGTGTTAAAGGGACCTCCCCAGATACAGGACTGTGAGAGGGGGGTTAGAGGGACCTCCTCAGATACAGGAGGGTGCGGGAGGGGTTAGAGGTACCTCCCCAGACACAGGAATGTGAGAGAGGGGTTAGAGGGACCTCCCCAGATACCGGAGTGTGAGAGAGGGGTTAGAGGAACCTTCCCAGATACAGGAATGCGAGAGACGGGTTAGAGGGACCTCCCCAGATACAGGAGTGCGAGAGAGGGGTTAGAGGGACCTCCCCAGATACAGGAGTGTGACAGAGGGGTAGGAGGGGCCTCCCCTGATACAGGAGTGTGAGAGTGGGGTTAGAGGGACCTCCCCAGATACAGGAGTGTGACAGAGGGGTTAGAGGGACCTCCGCAGATACAGGAGTGTGCGAGAGGGGTTAGAGGGACCTCCCCAGATACAGGAGTGTGACAGAGGGGTTAGAGGGACCTCCGCAGATACAGGAGTGTGAGAGAGGGGTTAGAGGGACCTCCCCAGATACAGGTGTGTGAGAGAGGGGTTAGAGGGAACCAACCCGATACAGGAGTTTGAGAGAGGGTTTAGAGGGACATCCCCAGATACAGGAGTGTGAGAGAGTATTTAGTGGGACCTCCCCAGATACAGGAGTGTGAGAGAGGGGTTAGAGGGACCTCCCCATATACAGGAGTG
Organism: Pristiophorus japonicus; assembly: GCF_044704955.1. Lineage (NCBI taxonomy): Eukaryota > Metazoa > Chordata > Chondrichthyes > Pristiophoridae > Pristiophorus > Pristiophorus japonicus. The sequence continues at coordinate 14,104,754 of NC_092001.1, read as the reverse complement.
TGAGGGGTTAGAGGGACCTACCGAGATAGATGAGTGTGAGAGAGGGGTTAAAGGCAACTCCCCAGATACAGGAGTGTGAGAGGTTAGAGGGACCTCCCCAGATACAGGAGTGTGAGAGAGGGATCGAGAGAGCTCCCCAGATACAGGAATTTGAGAGATGTGTTAAAGGAACTTCTAGATGCTGAGGTGAGAGAGATGGTGAAAAGGACCTCCCCAGACACAGGAGTGTGAGAGAGAGGTTAGAGGGAGCTTGCCAGATACAGGAGAGTGAAAGATGGGTTAGAGGGATTTCCTGCGATACAGGAGTGAGTGCAATGGGTTAGGGGGACCTCCCCAGATACAAGACTGTGATAGAGGCGTTAGAGGGACCTCCCCAGATACAGGAGTGTGAGAGAGGGGTGAGAGGGACCTCCCCAGATACAGGAGTGTGAGTGGGGTTACAGGGACCTCCCCAGATACAGGAGTGTGTGAAAGGGGTTAGAGGGACCTCCCCGGATACAGGAGTGTGAGAGCGGGGTTTAGAGGGACCTCCCCATATACAGGAGTGTGTGCAAGGGGTAAGAGGGACCTTCCGAGATACAGGTGTGTGAGAGGGGTTACAGGGACCTCCCCAGATACAGGTGTGTGAGAGAGGGGTTAGAGGGACCTCCCAGATACAGGAGTGTGAGAGGGGGGTAAGAGGCACTTTCGCAGATACAGGAGTTTGAGACAGGGGTTAGAGGGTCCGCCCCAGATACAGGAGTGTGAGAGGGTTTAGAGGCACTTTCTCAGAAACAGGAATGTGAGAGAGAGGTTAGAGGGACCTCTCCAGATACAGAAGTGAGAGAAATGGTATAGAGGCACTTTCTCAGATACAGGAATTTGAGAGAGCGGTTAGAGGGACCTCCTCAGATACAGGAGTGTGAGAGAGAGGTTAGAGGGACCTGCCCAGATACAGGATTGTGAGAGATGGGTTAGAGGGACCTCTCCAGATACAGGTGTGTGAGAGAGGAGTTAGAGGGACCTCCCCAGATATAGGAGTGTGAAAGAGGGGTTAGAGGGACTTCCCCAGATACAGGAGTGTGAGAGAGGGTTTAGAGGGACCTCCGCAGATACAGGAGTGTGAGAGAGGGGTTAGAGCGATCATCCCAGATAAAGGAGTGTGAGAGAGGGGTTAGAGGGACCTCCCCAGATACAGGAGTATGACGGGTGAGAAAGACCTCCCCAGATAAAGAAATGTGAGAGAGGGGTTAGAAGGACCTCGCCAGACACAAGAGTGTGAGAGAGGGGTTAGAGGGAGCTCGCCAGATAAAGGAGTGTGAGAGATGGGTTAGAGCGAGCACCCCAGAAAGATGATCTAGGAATTGCGTCCGGAGTCAGACTCTGTTGATATCAGTTTATAACTGGGAGCTGTTGTCTTAGTCTCAAGCTCAGAGACGACGTCAGTTTTACCCCATTTTTGAACCTGTCTTTTCATAAAACCTGAGAAAATATTTCAGGTTGAAAAAAGGATAGCTGCAGTAAACTGGAATGAATATCACAGCTGTTTATACCCCTGTGAAACGAGAGTGTCACGTCCATCTTTCAAACACACCCAATCAATTGTTCACCCCTTACTGTCAACAATACCAGGGAAATAGCAGGATAGTTATTCACAGTAGATATTATCGAATCACAGCACCTTCCTCATTTTCTCCTCCCTCAAGCAAATCACTGACCTCAAACTGACACAGGTCAATGCAAGGATTCTTGATGTGTACAGTAAAAAGGGCACTGGCTCACTTTATAAGGGACGTCGACAGATACAGGAGCGTGAGTGAGGGGTTAGAGGGACCTCCCCAGATACAGGACTGTGAGAGAAGGGTTTAGAGGGACCTCCCCAGATACAGGCGTGTGAGAGAGAGGTTAGAGGGACCTGCGCAGATACAGGAGTGTGAGGGGTTAGAGGGACCTCCCGAGATACAGGAGTGTGAGAGCCGTGTTAGAGGGAGCTGCCCAGATACAGGAGTGTGGGAGAGGGGTTAGAGGGACCTCCAAAGATACGGGAGTGTGAGAGAAGGGTTAGGGGGACCTCCCCAGATACAGGAGTGTGAGGGGTTAGAGGGACCTCCCGAGATACAGGAGTGTGAGAGAGGGGTTAGGGGGCCCTCCCCAGATACAGGAGTCTGAGAGAGGGGTTGTAGGGACCTCCCCAGATACAGGATTGTGAGGTGTTAGAGGGACCTACCCAGATACATGAGTTTGAGAGAGGGGTTAGGGGGCCCTCCCCAGATACAGGAGTGTGAGAGTTGGGTTAGAGGGACCTCCCCAGCTACAGGAGTGTGAGAGAGGGGGTCGAGGGAGTTCCCTAGATACAGGAGTGTGACAGATGGGTTCAAGGAACCTCTCGAGATACTGAGGTGAGAGAGATGGTGAAAATGACCTCCCCAGACACAGGAGTATGAGCGAGTTGTTAGAGCGAGATCCCCAGAAACCTGACCTCGGAATTGCTTCCAGAGTCAGACTGTGTTGATGTCAGTTTATAACTGGGAGCTTTTATCTTCGTCTCAAGCTCAGAGACGAGGTCAGTTTTACAACCATTTTTTAACCTGCCCTTTCACAAAACCTGAGCAAATATTTCAGGTTGAAATAAGGATAGCTGCAGTTAATTGGAATGAATATCACAGCTGATTATACCCATGTGAAACGACAGAGTCACGTACATCTTCCAAACACACCCAGTCAATTGCTCACCCCTTACTGTCAACAATACCAGGGAAATAGCAAGAGAGGTTTTCACAATATATATTATGGAATCACAGCTCCTTCCTCATTCTCTCCTCCCTCAAGCAAATCACTGACCTCAACCTGACACAGGTCCATGCATGGATTCTTGCTGTGTACAGTAAAATGGGCACAAGCTCACTGTTTAAAAGGGACGTCCACAGATACAGAAGTGTGAGAGAGGGATTAGAGGGACCTCCCCAGATACAGGAGTATGCAGGAGTGGTTAGAGGGACCTCCCCATATACAGGAGTGTGAGAGAGAGGTTAGATGGTCCTCCCCAGAAACAGTAGTGTGAGAGGGGAGTTCGAGGGAGCTCTCCAGATACAGCAGTGTGAAAGAGGGGTTAGTGGGACCTCCCCAGATACAGGAGTGTGAGAGAGAAGTTAGAGGGAGCTGACCAATACAGGAGTGTGAGAGGGCGGGGGGGGGGGTTAGATGGACCTCCCAAGGTACAGGAGTGTGAGAGATGGGATGGAGCGTCCTCCCCAGATCCAGGAGTGTGTGGGAGATGGGTAAGAGGGACCTCCCAAGATATAGTAGTGTGCGAGAGGGGTGAGAGGGACCTGCCCAGATACAGTAGTGTTAGAGAGCGGTTAGAAGGAGCGCCCAGATACAGGAGTGTGAGAGAGTGGTTAGAGGGACTTCCCCAGTTATAGGAATGTATGAAAGAGGGGTTAGAGGGAATTCCCCAGATAGAGGAGTGTGAAAGAGGGGTCAGAGAGACCTCCCCAGATAACGGTGTGTGAGACGGGGGGTGAGAGGGAACTCGCCAGATACAAGAGTGTGAGAGAGGTGTTAGAGGCACCTCCCCAGATACAGGATTGTGTGAGAGAGGGGTTAGAGGGACATCCCCAGTTATAGGAGTGTGAGAGAGAAGTTAGAGGGACCTCCTCAGATACAGAAGTGTGAGAGGGGGGTTAGAGGAACTCCCAAGATACAAGAGTGTGAGAGAGTGGATAGAGGGACCTCCCCAGATACAGGAGTGTGAGACATGGGTTAGAGGGACCTCCCCAGATACAGGAGTGAGAGAGAGGGTTTAGAGGCACTTTCTCTGATACAGGAGTGTGAGAGAGGGGTTAGAGGATCCTCCCCAGATACAGGAATGCGAGAGACGGGTTAGAGGGACCTCCTCAGATACAGGAGTGCGAAAGAGGGGTTAGAGGTACCTCCCCAGATACAGGAGTGTGATAGAGGGGTAAGAGGGAACTCCCCAGATACAGGAGTGTGAGAGGTTAGAGGGACTTACCCAGATACAGGAGTGTGAGAGAGTGGTGAGACGGACCTCCCCAGATACAGGAGTGTGACAGTGTTAGAGGGACCTCCCCAGATACAGGATTGTGATAGAGGGGTTAGAGGGATCACCCCAGATAAAGGAGTGTGAGAGAGGGGTTAGAGGGACCACCCCAGATACAGGAGTGTGAGAGAGGGGTTAGAGGGATCTCCCCAGATACAGGAGTGTGAGAGGTTAGAGGGACGTACCCAGATACAGGAGTGTGAGAGAGGGGTTAGAGGGACCTCCGCAGATACAGGGGTGCGAGAGAGGGGTTAGAGGTACCTCCCCAGATACAGGAGTGTGATAGAGGGTTAAGAGGGTCCTCCCCAGATAGAGGAGTGTGAGAGTGTGGTTAGAGGAACCTCCCCAGATACAGGAATGCGAGAGAGGGGTTAGAGGTATCTCCCCAGATACAGGAGTGTGATAGAGGGGTAATAGGGATCTCCCCAGATACAGGAGTGAGAGAGTGTGGTTAGAGGAACCTCCTCAGATACAGGAATGCGAGAGACAGTTAGAGGGACCTCCCCAGATACAGGAGTGTGACAGATGGGTTAGAGGGACCTCCCTAGATACAGGAGTGTGAGAGAGGGGTTAGAGGGACCTACCCCGATACAGGAGTGTGAGAGAGGGGTTAGAGGGACCTCCCCAGATACAGGAGTGTGTGAGAGAGGGGTTAGAGGGACCTCCCCAGATATAGGAATGTGTGATAGAGGGGTTAGAGGGACTTCCCCAGATATAGGAGTGTGAGAGAGAGGTCAGAGAGACCTCCCCAGATATCGGAGTGTGAGAGGGGGTGTTAGAGGGAACTCGCCAGATACAGGAGTGTGAGAGAGATGTTAGAGGGACCTCCCCAGATAGAGGAGTGTGATAGCGGCTTAGAGGGACCTCCCCAGATACAGGAGCGTGAGAGAGGGGTGAGAGGGAGCTCCCCAGATACAGGAGTGTGACAGACGGTGTAGAGGGACCTCCCCAGATACAGGAGTGTGAGAGGGGTTGGAGGGACCTCCCCAGATATAGGAGTGTGAGGGTTTCGAGGGCCCGACCCAGATACATGAATTTGAGAGAGGGGTTATAGGGACCTCCCCAGATACAGGAGTGTGAGAGAGGGTTTAGAGGGACCTCTCCAGATACAGTAGTGTGAGAGAGCTGTTAGAGGGACCTCCCCTGATACAGGAGTGTGACAGAGGGGTTAGAGGGACCTCCCCAGATACAGGAGTGTGTGAGAGAGGGGTTAGAGGGACCTCCCCACATATAGGAATGTGTGATAGAGGGGTTAGAGGGACTTCCCCAGATATAGGAGTGTGAGAGAGAGGTCAGAGAGACCTCCCCAGATATCGGAGTGTGAGAGGGGGTGTTAGAGGGAACTCGCCAGATACAGGAGTGTGAGAGAGAGGTTAGAGGGACCTCCCCAGATATCGGAATGTGAGAGGGGGTGTTAGAGGGAACTCGCCAGATACAGGAGTGTGAGAGAGAGGTTAGAGGGACCTCCCCAGACACAGCATTTTGAGAGATGGGTTAAAGGAACCTCTCTAGATACAGAGGTGAGAGAGATGGTGATAAGGACCTCCCCAGACACAGGATGGTGAGCGAGATGTTAGAGCGAGCTCCCCAGAAACCTGACCTCGGAATTGCGTCCAGAGTCAGACTGTGTTGATATCAGTTTATAATTGGGAGCTGTTGTCTTTGTCTCAAGCTCAGAGACGAGGTCAGATTTACAAGCATTATTTAACCTGCACTTTCACAAAACCTGAGCCAATATTTCATAGAAACATAGACATAGAAACATAGAAACATAGAAAATAGGTGCAGGAGTAGGCCATTCGGCCCTTCTAGCCTGCACCGCCATTCAATGAGTTCATGTCTGAACATTCAACTTCAGTACCCCATTCCTCCTTTCTCGCCATACCCCTTTATCCCCCTAGTAGTAAGTACCTCATCTAACTCATTTTTGAATATATTTAGTGAATTGGCCGAAACAACTTTCTGTGGTAGAGAATTCCACAGGTTCACCACTCTCTGGGTGAAGAAGATCCTCCGCATCTCGGTCCTAAATGGCTTACCGCTTATCCTTAGACTGTGACCTCTGGTTCTGGACTTCCCCAACATTGGGAACATTCTTCCTGCATCTAACCTGTCTAACCCCGTCAGAATTTTAAATGTTTCTATGAGGTCCCCTCTCATTCTTCTGAACTCCAGTGAATACAAGCCCAGTTGATCCAGTCTTTCTTGATAGGTCAGTCCTGCCATCCCGGGAATCAGTCTGGTGAACCTTCGCTGCACTCCCTCAACAGCAAGAATGTCCTTCCTCAGGTTAGGAGACCAAAACTGTACACAATATTCCAGGTGTGGCCTCACCAATGCCCTGTACAACTGTAGCAACACCTCCCTGCCCCTGTACTCAAACCCCCTTGCTATGAAGGCCAACATGCCATTTGCTTTCTTAACCGCCTGCTGCACCTGCATGCCAACCTTCAAAGACTGATGTACCATGACACCCAGGTCTCGTTGCACCTCCCCTTTTCCTAATCTGTCACCATTCAGATAATAGTCTGTCTCTCTGTTTTTACCACCAAAGTGGATAACCTCACATTTATCCACATTATACTTCATCTGCCATGCATTTGCCCACTCACCTAACCTATCCAAGTCGCTCTGCAACCTCACAGCATCCTCCTCGCAGCTCACACTGCCACCCAACTTAGTGTCAATCGAAAATTTGGAGATACTACATTTAATCCCCTCATCTAAATCATTAATGTACAGTGTAAACAGCTGGGGCCCCAGCACAGAACATTGCAGTACCGAACTAGTCACTGCCTGCCATTCCGAAAAGTACCCATTTACTCCTACTCTTTGCTTCCTGTCTGACAACCAGTTCTCAATCCATGTCAGTACACTACCCCCAATCCCATGTGCTCCAACTTTGCACATCAATCTCTTGTGTGGGACCTTGTCGAACGCCTTCTGAAAGTCCAAATATACCACATCAACTGGTTCTCCCTTATCCACTCTACTGGAAACATCCTCAAAAAATTCCAGAAGTTTTGTCAAGCATGATTTCCCTTTCACAAATCCATGCTAACTTGGACCTATCATGTCACATCTTTCCAAATGCACTGCTATGACATCCTTAATAATTGATTCCATCATTTTACCCACTACCGATGTCAGGCTGACCGGTCTATAATTCCCTGTTTTCTCTCTCCCTCCTTTTTTAAAAAGTGGGGTTACATTGGCTACCCTCCACTCCATAGGAACTGAGTCAGATTCAATGGAATGTTGGAAAATGACTGTCAACGCATCCACTATTTCCAAGGCCACCTCCTTAAGTACTCTGGGATGCAGTCCATCAGGCCCTGAGGATTTATCGACCTTCAATCCCATCAATTTCCCCAACACAATTTCCCGGCTAATAAGGATTTCCCTCAGTTCCTCCTCCTTACTAGACCCCCCGACCCCTTTTATAACCGGAAGGTTGTTCGTGTCCTCCTTCGTGAATACCGAACCAAAGTACTTGTTCAATTGGTCCGCCATTTCTTTGTTCCCCGTTATGACTTCCCCTGATTCTGACTGCAGGGGACCTACGTTTGTCTTTACCAACCTTTTTCTCTTTACATATCTATAGAAACTTTTGCAATCCGTCTTAATGTTCCCTGCAAGCTTCTTCTCATACTCCATTTTCCCTGCCCTAATTTAACCCTTTGTCCTCCTCTGCTGAGTTCTAAATTTCTCCCAGTCCCCAGGTTCGCTGCTATTTCTGGCCAATTTCGATGCCACTTCCTTGGCTTTAATACTATCCCTGATTTCCCTTGATAGCCACGGTTGAGCCACCTTCACTTTTTTATTTCTATGCCAGACAGGAATGTACAATTGTTGTAGTTCATCCATGCGGTCTCTAAATGTCTGCCATTGCCCATCAACAGTCAACTCCTTAGGTATCATTCGCCAATCCATCCCAGCCAATTCACGCCTCATACCTTCAAAGTTAGCCTTCTTTAAGTTCTGGACCATGGTCTCTGAATTAACTGTTTCATTCTCCATCCCAATGCAGAATTCCACCATATTATGGTCACTCTTCCCCAAGGGGCCTCGCACAACGAGATTGCTAATTAATCCTCTCTCATTCCATAACACCCAGTCTAAGATGGCCTCCCCCCTAGTTGGTTCCTCGACATATTGGTCTAAAAAACCATCCCTTATGCACTCCAGAAAATCCTTCTCCATCGTATTGCTTCCAGTTTGGTTAGCCCAATCTATGTGCTTATTAAAGTCACCCATTATAACTGCTGCACCTTTAATGCACGCACCGCTAATTTCCTATCTGATGCCCTCCCCAACATCACTACTACTGTTTGGAGGTCTGTACACACCTCCCACTAACGTTTTTTGCCCTTTGGTGTTCTGCAGCTCTACCCATGTAGATTCCACATCATCCAAGCTAATGTCCTTCCTAACTATTGCCTTAATCTCCTCCTTAACCAGCAATGCTACCCCACCTCCTTTTCCTTTTATTCTATCATTCCTGAATGTTGAATACCCCTGGATGTTGAGTTCCCAGCCCTGCTCATCCTGGAGCCACGTCTCCATAATCCCAATCACATCATATGGGTTAACATCTCATTGCACAGTTAATTCATCCACCTTATTGCGGATACTCCTTGCATTAAGACACAAAGCCTTTAGGCTTGTTTTTTTTAACACCCTCTGTCCTTTTAGAATGTTGCTATACAATGGCCCTTTTTGTTCTTTGCCTTGGGTTTCTCTGCCCTCCACTTTTCCTCATCTCCTTTCTGTCTTTTGTTTTTGCCTCCTTTTTGTTTCCCTCTATCTCCCTGCATTGGTTCCCATCCCCCTGCCATATTAGTTTAACTCCTCCCCAACAGCACTAGCAAACACTCCCCCGAGGACATTGGTTCCGATTCTGCTCAGGTGCAGACCGTCCGGATTGTACTGGTCCCACCTCCCCCAGAACCGGTTCCAATGCCCCAGGAATTTGAATCCCTCCCTGCTGCACCATTGCTCAAGCCACGTATTCATCTGAGCTATCCTGCGATTCCTACTCTGACTAGCACGGGGCACTGGTAGCAATCCCGAGATTACTTCTTTTGAGGTCCTACTTTTTAATTTCGCTCCTAGCTCCTGAAATTCATTTCGTAGGAACTCATCCCTTTTTTTTACCTATGTCATTGGTACAACGTGCACCACGACAACTGGCTGTTCTCCCTCCCTTTTTAGAATGTCCTGCACCCGCTCCGAGACATCCTTGACCCTTGCACCAGGGAGGCAACATACCATTCTGGATACTCGGTTGCGGCCGCAGAAACGCCTATCTATTCCCCTTACAATTGAATCCCCTATCACAATCGCTCGCCCACTCTTTTTCCTGCCCTCCTGTGCAACAGAGCCAGCCACGGTGCCATGAACTTGGCTGCTGCTGCCCACTCCTGATGAGTCATCCTCCTCAACAGCACTCAAAGCAGTGTATCTGTTTTGCAGTGGGATGACCACAGGGGACCCCTGCACTACCTTCCTTGCACTACTCTTCCTGCTGGTCTTCCATTCCCTCGCTGGCTGTGGACCCTTCTCCTGCGGTCAGACCAACTCGCTACACGTGATGCTCACGTCATTCTCAGCATCGTGAATGCTCCAGAGTGAATCCACCTTCAGCTCCAACTGCGCAACGCAGACCGTCAGTAGACGGAGGTGGACACACTTCCCGCACATGTAGTCGTCAGGGACACTGGTGCTGTCCCCGTGTTCCCACATGGTACAGGAGGAGCATATCACATGACCGAGCTGTCCTGCCATGACTTAACCCTTAGATACACTTAAATTGCCGACAACAATGTTAAAAGTTACTGACGTATAAAAAAAAAGAAAAACGACTCACCAATCAGCAGCCAATCACTTACCACGTTTGCTGTGACGTCACCTTTTGATTTCTTTCTACTTGTTTTTTTAACTTCTCTCAGCTGGAGCTGCACAAGTACGCCTCTCTCGACTCCCGCCTCTCTCGACTCTCCCCGGACAGCTGAGCCTTTTATAGGCCGCTGCCTCTCTCGACTCCCGCCTCTCTTGACGCTCCCCGGACTGCTGAGCCTTTTATAGGGCGCTGCCTCTCTCGACTCCCGCCTCTCTTGACGCTCCCCGGACTGCTGAGTCTTTTGTAGGCCGCTGCCTCTCTCGACTCCCGCCTCTCTCGAAGCTCCCCGGACTGCTGAGCCTTTTATAGGCCGCTGCCTCTCTCGACGCTCCCCGGACGGCTGAGTCTTTTATAGGCCGCTGCCTCTCTCGACTCCCGCCTCTCTCGACGCTCCCCGGACGGCTGATCCATTTATCGGCCTCTGCCTCTCTCGACTCCCGCCTCTCTCGACGCTCCCCGGACTGCTGAGTCTTTTATAGGCCGCGGCCGCTGCCTCTCTCGATTCCCCCTCTCTCGACGCTCCCCAGACAACTGAGTCTTTTATAAGCCGCTGCCTCTCTCGACGCTCCCCGGACTGCTGAGCCTTTTATAGGCCGCTGCCTCTCTCGACGCTCCCCGGACTGCTGAGCCTTTTATAGGCCGCTGCCTCTCTCGGCTCCCGCCTCTCTCGACGCTCCCCGGACTGCTGAGCCTTTTATAGGCCGCTGCCTCTCTCGACTCCCGCCTCAGGTTGAAATAAGGATAGCTGCAGTAAACTGGAATGAATATCACAGCTGATTATACCCCTGTGAAACGACAGATTCACATTCATCTTCCGAACACACCCAGTCAATTGTTCACCCCTTACTGTCCACAATACCAGGGAAATAGCAAGAGAGGTATTCACAATAGATATTATGGATTCACAGCTCGTTCCTCATTCTCACCTCCCTCAAGCAAGTCACTGACCTCAACCTGACACAGGTCCATGCAAGGATACTTGCTGTGTACAGTAAAATGGGCACTAGCTCATTGATTAAAAGGGACGTCCACAGATGCAGGAGTGAGAGAGAGGGGTTCGAGGGAACTCCCGACATACATGAGTGTGCAGGCGGGGTCAGAGGGACCTGCCCAGATACAGGAGTGTGAGAGAGAGGTTAGAGGGTCCTCCCCAGATACAGGAATTTGAGAGGGGGGTTAGAGGGAATTATCCAGATGCTGGTGTGTGAGAGAGGAGTTAGTGGGACCTCCCCAGATACAGGAGTGTGAGAGAGTGGTTCGAGGGAGCTCAACAAATACAGGAGTGTGAGAGAAGTGTTAGAGGGAAATCTCCAGATACAGGAGTGTGAGAGAGGGCTTAGTGGGACCTCCCCAGATACAGGAGAGAGAGGCTTGGGGGTTAGATGGACCTCCCGAGGTACAGGAGTGTGAGAGAGGCTTTAATGGGACCTCCCCATATAGAGGAGTGTGTGAGAGAGGGGTTAGAGGGACCTCCCAAGATATAGGAGTGTGAGAGAATGGTTAGAGGGACCTCCCCAGATACAGGAGTGCGAGAGAGGGGTTAGAGGGACCACCCCAGATACAGGAGTGTGAGGGGTTAGAGGTAGCTCCCAAGATACAGGAGTGTGAGAGAGGGATTGGAGGGACCTCCCCAGATACAGGAGTGTGAGATAGGGTTTAGAGGGACCTCCCCAGATACAGGACTGTGAGGGAGGGTTTAGAGGCACTTTTCCAGACACAGGAGTGTGAGAGAAGGGTTACAGGAACCTCCCCAGATACAGGAGTGTGAGAGAGGTGTTAGACGGACCTCCCCAGATACAGGAGTGTGCATGACGGGTTAGAGGGACCTCCAGAGATACAGGAGTGTGAGAGCGGGATTAGAGGGAGCTGCCGAGATACAGGAGTGTGAGAGAGGGGGTTAGAGGGACCTCCCCAGAAACAGGAGTGTGATGGGTTAGAGGGACCTACCCAGATACAGGAGTATGAGAGTGGGGTTAGAGGGACCTCCCCAGATACAGTAGTGTGAGAGAGGGGTTAGAGGGACCTCCCCAGATACAGGAGTGTGAGAGGGTTTAGAGGGACCTCCCCAGATACAGGAGTGTGAGGGTTTAGAGGGACCTACCCAGATACAGGAGTGTGAGAGAGGGGTTTGAGGGACCTCCCCTGATACAGGAGTGTGAGATAGTGTTTAGAAGGACCTCCCCAGATACAGGAGTGTGAAAGAGGGGTTAGAGGTACCTCCCTAGATACAGGAGTGTTTGAAAGAGGGGTTAGAGGGACCTCCCCAGACACAGGAGTGTGAGAAAGGGGTTAGAGGGACCTACCCCGATACAGGAGTGTGAGAGAGGGGTTAGAGGGACCTCCCAAGATACAGGAGTGTGACAGAGGGATTCGAGGGACATCCCCAGATGCAGGAGTGTGAGGGTTTCGAGGGACATACCAAGATACATAAGTGTGAGAGAGGGGTAAGAGGGACCTCCCCAGATACAGGAGTGTGAGAGAGTTTTTCGAGGGACCTCCCCAGATACAGGACTGTGTGAGAGAGGGGTTAGAGGGACCTCCCCAGATATAGGAATGTGTGAAAGAGGGGTTAGGGGGACTTCCCCAGATATAGGAGTGTGAGAGAGAGGTCAGAGAGACCTCCCCAGATATCGGAGTGTGAGAGGGGGGTTAGAGGGACCTCCCCAGATACAGGACTGTGAGAGGGGTAATGGAGGGACCTCCCCAGTTACAGGAGTGTTAGAGAGGGGTTAGAGGGACTTCCTCAGATACAGGAGTGTGGGAGAGGTGTTAGAGGGAGCTCCCCAGATACAGGAGTGTGAGAGCGGGGTTAGAGGGACCTCCCCAGATACAGGAGTGTGAGAGAGGGGTTAAATACACTTTCCCAGATACAGGAGTGTGAGAGAGTGGTTAGAGGAACCTCCCCAGATACAGGAGTGTGAGAGAGGGGTTAGAGGGACCTCCCAAGATACAGGAGTGTGAGAGAGGTGTTAGAGGGACCTCCCCAGATACAGGAGTGTGATAGAGGAGTTAGAGGGACCTACCCAGATACAGGATTGTGAGGTGTTAGAGGGACCTACCCAGATACATGAGTTTGAGAGAGGGGTTAGGGGGCCCTCCCCTGATACAGGAGTGTGAGAGAGGGTTTAGAGGGACCTCCCCAGATACAGGAGTGTGAGAGAGGGGTTAGAGGGACCTCCCCTGATACAGGAGTGTAACAGAGGGTTTAGAGGGACCTCCCCCGATACAGGAGTGTAAGAGAGAGGTTAGAGGGACCTACCCAGATACAGGAGTGTGAGAGATGGGTTAGAGGGATCTCCCCAGAAACAGGATTTTGAGAGATGGGTGAAAGGAACCTCTCCAGATACTGAGGTGAGAGAGCTGGTTATAAGGACCTCCCAGACACAGGAGGGTGAGCGAGATGTTAGAGCGAGCTACCCAGAAACCTGACCTTTAAATTGCGTCCAGAGTCAGACTGTGTTGATATCAGTTTATAATTGGGAGCTGTTGTCTTACTCACAAGCTCAGAGACGAGGTCAGTTTTCCAAGCATTTTTAAACCTACACTTTCACAAAACCTGAGCAAATATTTCAGGTTGAAATAAGGATAGCTGCAGTAAACTGGTATGAATATCACAGCTGATTATGCCCCTGCGAAACGACAGATTCACATTCATCTTCCAAACACACCCATTCAATTGTTCACCCTTTACTGTCCACAATACAAGGGAAATAGCAAGAGAGGTATTCACAATAGATATTATGGAATCACAGCTCCTTCCTCATTCTCTCCTCCCTCTAGCAAATCACTGACCACAACCTGACACAGGTCCATGCAAGTATTCTTGCTGTGTACAGTAAAATAAGCACTAGCTCGCTGATTAAAAGGGACGTCCACAGATGCAGGAGTTTGAGAAAGGGGTTCGAGGAACCTGCCAAGATACAGGAGTGTGCAGGCGGGGTCAGAGGGACCTGCCCAGATACAGGAGTGTGAGATAGAGGTTAGAGGGCCCACCCCAGATTCAGGAATGTGAGAGAGGGGTTAGAGGGAGTTATCCAGATACTGGTGTGTGAGGGAGGGGTTAGTAGGACCTCCCCAGGTACAGGAGTGTGAGAGAGAGGTTAGAGGGACCATCCCAGATACAGGAGTGTGAGAGGGATGGGGGGTTAGATGGACCTCCCGAGGTACAGGAGATGTGAGAGAGGGGTTAGAGGGACCTCCCCAGATACAGGAGTGTGTGAGAGAGGGGTTAGAGGGACCTCTCAAGATACAGGAGTGTGAGAGAATGGTTAGAGGGACCTCCCCAGATACAGGAGTGCGAGAGAGGGGTTAGAGGGACCACCCCAGATACAGGAGTGTGAGGGGTTAGAGGTAGCTCCCCAGATACAGGAGTGTGAGAGAGGGATTGGAGGGACCTCCCCAGATACAGGAGTGTGAGATAGGGTTTAGAGGGACCTCCCCAGATACAGGACTGTGAGGGAGGGTTTAGAGGCACTTTTCCAGACACAGGAGTGTGAGAGAGGGGTTAGAGGAACCTCCCCAGATACAGGAGTGTGAGAGAGGTGTTAGACGGACCTCCCCAGATACAGGAGTGTGAGAGACGGGTTAGAGGGATCTCCAGAGATACAGGAGTGTGAGAGGGTTTAGAGGGACCTCCCCAGATACAGGAATGTGAGAGGGTTTAGAGGGACCTCCCCAGATACAGGAGTGTGAGGGTTTAGAGGGACCTACCCAGATACAGGAGTGTGAGAGAGAGGTTAGAGGGACCTCCCCAGATACAGGAGTGTGAGATAGTGTTTAGAAGGACCTCCCCAGATACAGGAGTGTGAAAGAGGGGTTAGAGGGACCTCCCCAGATACAGGAGTGTTTGAAAGAGGGGTTAGAGTGACCTCCCCAGATACAGGAGTGTGAGAGAGGGGTTAGAGAGACCTCCCCAGATATCGGAGTGTGAGAGGGGGGGTTAGAGGGACCTCCCCAGATACAGGACTGTGAGAGGGGTAATGGAGGGACCTCCCCAGTTACAGGAGTGTTAGAGAGGGGTTAGATGGACCTCCTCAGATACAGGAGTGTGAGAGAGGTGTTAGAGGGAGCTCCCCAGATACAGGAGTGTGAGAGCGGGGTTAGAGGGACCTCCCCAGATACAGGAGTGTGAGAGAGGGGTTAAAGACACTTTCCCAGATACAGGAGTGTGAGAGAGTGGTTAGAGGAACCTCCCCAGATACAGGAGTGTGAGAGAGGGGTTAGAGGGACCTCCCAAGATACAGGAGTGTGAGAGAGGTGTTAGAGGGAGCTCCCCAGATACAGGAGTGTGAGAGCGGGGTTAGAGGGACCTCCCCAGATACAGGAGTGTGAGAGAGGGGTTAAAGACACTTTCCCAGATACAGGAGTGTGAGAGAGTGGTTCGAGGAACCTCCCCAGATACAGGAGTGTGAGAGAGGGGTTAGAGTGACCTCCCAAGATACAGGAGTGTGAGAGAGGTGTTAGAGGGGCCTCCCCAGATACAGGAGTGTGATAGAGGAGTTAGAGGGACCTACCCAGATACAGGAGTGTGAGAGAGGGGTTAGAGGGAACTCCCCAGATACAGGATTGTGAGGGTTTAGAGGGACCTACCCAGATACATGAGTTTGAGAGAGGGGTTAGAGGGCCCTCCCTAGATACAGGAGTGTGAGAGAGGGTTTAGAGGGACCTCCCCAGATACAGGAGTGTGAGAGAGGGGTTAGAGGGACCTCCCCTGATACAGGAGTGTAACAGAGGGTTTAGAGGGACCTCCCCCGATACAGGAGTGTGAGAGAGAGGTTAGAGGGACCTACCAGATACAGGAGTGTGAGAGATGGGTTAGAGGGATCTCCCCAGAAACAGGATTTTGAGAGATGGGTTAAAGGAACCTCTCTAGATACTGAGGTGAGAGAGCTGGTTATAAGGACCTCCCAGACACAGGAGGGTGAGCGAGATGTTAGAGCGAGCTACCCAGAAACCTGACCTTTAAATTGCGTCCAGAGTCAGACTGTGTTGATATCAGTTTATAATTGGGAGCTGTTGTCTTACTCACAAGCTCAGAGACGAGGTCAGTTTTCCAAGCATTTTTTAACCTACACTTTCACAAAACCTGAGCAAATATTTCAGGTTGAAATAAGGATAGCTGCAGTAAACTGGTATGAATATCACAGCTGATTATGCCCCTGCGAAACGACAGATTCACATTCATCTTCCAAACACACCCATTCAATTGTTCACCCTTTACTGTCCACAATACAAGGGAAATAGCAAGAGAGGTATTCACAATAGATATTATGGAATCACAGCTCCTTCCTCATTCTCTCCTCCCTCTAGCAAATCACTGACCACAACCTGACACAGGTCCATGCAAGTATTCTTGCTGTTTACAGTAAAATAAGCACTAGCTCGCTGATTAAAAGGGACGTCCACAGATGCAGGAGTTTGAGAAAGGGGTTCGAGGGACCTGCCAAGATACAGGAGTGTGCAGGCGGGGTCAGAGGGACCTGCCCAGATACAGGAGTGTGAGATAGAGGTTAGAGGGCCCACCCCAGATACAGGAATGTGAGAGAGGGGTTAGAGGGAGTTATCCAGATACTGGTGTGTGAGGGAGGGGTTAGTAGGACATCCCAGGTACAGGAGTGTGAGAGAGAGGTTAGAGGGACCATCCGAGATACAGGAGTGTGAGAGGGATGGGGGGTTAGATGGACCTCCCGAGGTACAGGAGATGTGAGAGAGGGGTTAGAGGGACCTCCCCAGATACAGGAGTGTGTGAGAGAGGGGTTAGAGGGACCTCTCAAGATACAGGAGTGTGAGAGAGGTGTTAGAGGGACCATCCCAGATACAGGAGTGTGAGGCGTTAGAGGGAACTCCCCAGATACAAGAGTGTTTGAAAGAGGGGTTAGAGGAACCTCCCCAGATACAGGAGTGTGACAGAGGGATTCGAGGGACCTCCCCAGATACAGGAGTGTGAGAGGGGTTAGATAGACATCCCCAGATACAGGAGTGTGAGAGAGTTTTTCGTGGGACATCCCCAGATACAGGACTGTGAGAGAGGGTTTAGAGGGACCTTCCCAGATACAGGAGTGTGACAGATGGGTTAGAGGGACCGCCCCAGATACAGGAGTGTGAGAGTGGGGTTAGAGGGACCTACCCCGATACAGGAGTGTGAGAGAGAGGTTACTGGGAGCTCACAAAATATAGGAGTGTGAGAGAAGGGTTAGAGGGAAATCTCCAGATACAGGAGTGTGAGAGAGGGGTTAGTGGGACCTCCCCAGATACAGGAGTGTGTGAGAGAGGGGTTAGAGGAACCTCCCAAGATATAGGAGCGTGAGATAGGGTTTAGAGGGACCTCCCCAGATACAGGAGTGTGAGAGAGGGGTTAGAGGCACTTTTCCAGACACAGGAGTGTGAGAGAGGGGTGAGAGGGACCTCCCGAGATACAGGAGTGTGAGAGAGGGGTTAGAGGGACCTCCCGAGATACAGGAGTGTGAGAGCGGGATTAGAGGGACCTGCCGAGATACCGGAGTGTGAGAGAGGGGTTGGAGGGACCTCCCCAGATACAGGAGTGTGAGAGAGGGGTTAGAGGGACCTCCCCAGATACAGGAGTGTGAGGGGTTAGAGGGACCTACCCAGATACAGGAGTGTGAGAGAGGGGTTAGAGGGACCTCCCCAGATACAGGAGTGTGAGAGGTGGGGATTAGAGGGAACTCGCCAGATACAGGAGTGTGAGAGAGGGTTTAGAGAGACCTCCCCAGACACAGGAGTGTTTGAGAGAGGGGTTAGATGGACCTCCCCAGATATAGGAGTGTGAGAGAGGGGTTAGAGGGACATCCCGAGATACAGGAGTGTGAGAGAGGGTTAGAGGGACCTCCCCAGATACAGGAGTGTGTGAGAGGGTTTAGAGGGACCTCCCCAGATACAGGAGTGTGAGAGAGGGGTTAGAGGCACTTTCCTAGATACAGGAGTGTGAGAGAGGGGTTAGAGGAACTTCCCCAGATACAGGAGTGTGAGAGGGGTTAGAGGGAACTCCCCAGATACACAAGTGTGACAGAGAGGTTAGAGGGACCTCCCCAGATACAGAAGTGTGAGAGAGGTGTTAGAGGGACCTCCCCAGATACAGGAGTGTGATAGAGGGGTTAGAGGGACCTACCCAGATACAGGAGTGTGAGAGAGGGTTTAGATGGACCTCCCCAGATACAGGACTTTGAGAGATGGTTTAAAGGAACCTCTCTAGATACTGAGGTGAGAGAGATGGTGAAAAGGATCTCCCCAGACACAGGAGTGTAAGCGAGATGTTAGAGCGAGCTCCCCAGAAACGTGAACTCGGAATTGCATCCATATTCAGACTGTGTTGATATCATTTTATAACTGGGAGCTGTTGTCTTAGTCTCAAGCTGAGAGACGAGGTCAGTTTTACAAGCATTTTTTAACCTACTCTTTCACAAAACCTGAGCAAATATTTCAGGTTGAAATAAGGATAGCTGCAGTAAACTTGAATGAATATCACAGCTGATTATACCCCTGTGAAACGACAGATTCACATACATGTTCCAAACACACCCAGTCAATTGTTCACCCCTTACTGTCCACAATACCAGGGAAATAGCAAGAGAGGTATTCACAATAGCTATTATGGAATCACAGCTCCTTGCTCATTCTCTCCTCCCTCAAGCAAATCACTGACCTCAACCTGACACAAGTCCATGCAAGGATTCTTGCTGTGTACAGTAAAATGGGCACTAGCTCACTGATTAAAATGGACGTCCACAGATGCAGGAGTGTGAGAGAGGGGTTAGAGGGACCTCGCTAGATACAGAAGTGTGCAGGCGGGGTCAGCGGGACCTCCACAGATACATGAGTTTGAGCGAGGGGTTAGAAGCACTTATCCAGATACAGGAGTGTGAGAGAGGGGTTAGAAGAACCTCCCTAGATACAGAAGTGTGAGAGGGGGGTTAGAGGGAGCTATCCAGATACTGGTGTGTGAGAGAGGAATTAGAGGGACCTCCCCAGATACAGGAGTGTGAGAGAGGCGTTAGACGGACCTCCCCAGATACAGGAGTGTGATAGAGGGGTTAAAGGGACCTCCCCAGATACAGGACTGTTAGAGAGGGGTTAGCGGGACCTCCCGAGATTCAGGAGTGTGAGAGAGGGGTTTGAGAGACCTCCCCAGATACAGGAGTGTGAGAGAGGGTTTAGAGGGACCTCCCCAGATACAGGAGTGTGAGAGAGGGGTTAGAGGGACCTCCCCTGATACAGGAGTGTAACAGAGGGTTTAGAGGGACCTCCCCCGATACAGGAGTGTGAGAGAGAGGTTAGAGGGACCTACCCAGATACAGGAGTGTGAGAGATGGGTAAGAGGGATCTCCCCAGAAACAGGATTTTGAGAGATGGGTTAAAGGAACCTCTCTAGATACTGAGGTGAGAGAGCTGGTTATAAGGACCTCCCAGACACAGGAGGGTGAGCGAGATGTTAGAGCGAGCTACCCAGAAACCTGACCTTTAAATTGCGTCCAGAGTCAGACTGTGTTGATATCAGTTTATAATTGGGAGCTGTTGTCTTACTCACAAGCTCAGAGACGAGGTCAGTTTTCCAAGCATTTTTTAACCTACACTTTCACAAAACCTGAGCAAATATTTCAGGTTGAAATAAGGATAGCTGCAGTAAACTGGTATGAATATCACAGCTGATTATGCCCCTGCGAAACGACAGATTCACATTCATCTTCCAAACACACCCATTCAATTGTTCACCCTTTACTGTCCACAATACAAGGGAAATAGCAAGAGAGGTATTCACAATAGATATTATGGAATCACAGCTCCTTCCTCATTCTCTCCTCCCTCTAGCAAATCACTGACCACAACCTGACACAGGTCCATGCAAGTATTCTTGCTGTGTACAGTAAAATAAGCACTAGCTCGCTGATTAAAATGGACGTCCACAGATGCAGGAGTTTGAGAAAGGGGTTCGAGGGACCTGCCAAGATACAGGAGTGTGCAGGCGGGGTCAGAGGGACCTGCCCAGATACAGGAGTGTGAGATAGAGGTTAGAGGGCCCACCCCAGATACAGGAATGTGAGAGAGGGGTTAGAGGGAGTTATCCAGATACTGGTGTGTGAGGGAGGGGTTAGTAGGACCTCCCCAGGTACAGGAGTGTGAGAGAGAGGTTAGAGGGTCCATCCCAGATACAGGAGTGTGAGAGGGATGGGGGGTTAGATGGACCTCCCGAGGTACAGGAGATGTGAGAGAGGGGTTAGAGGGACCTCCCCAGATACAGGAGTGTGTGAGAGAGGGGTTAGAGGGACCTCTCAAGATACAGGAGTGTGAGAGAGGGGTTAGAGGGACCATCCCAGATACAGGAGTGTGAGGCGTTAGAGGGAACTCCCCAGATACAAGAGTGTTTGAAAGAGGGGTTAGAGGTAGCTCCCCAGATACAGGAGTGTGAGAGAGGAATTGGAGGGACCACTCCAGATACAGGAGTGTGAGGCGTTAGAGGGACCTCCCCAGATACAGGAGTGTGAGAGAGGGATTAGAGGGACCTCCCTAGATACAGGAGTGTGAGATAGGGTTTAGAGGGACCTCGCCCGGATACAGGAGTGTGAGAGAGGGGTTAGAGGCACTTTTCCAGACACAGGAGTGTGAGAGAGGGGTGAGAGGGAACTCCCGAGATACAGGAGTGTGAGAGAGGGGTTAGAGGGACCTCCCGAGATACAGGAGTGTGAGAGCGGGATTAGAGGGACCTGCCGAGATACCGGAGTGTGAGAGAGGGGTTAGAGGGACCTCCCCAGATACAGGAGTGTTAGAGAGGGGTTAGAGGGACCTCCCCAGATACAGGAGTGTGAGGGGTTAGAGGGACCTACCCAGTTACAGGAGTGTGAGAGAGGGGTTAGAGGGACCTCCCCAGATACAGGAGTGTGAGAGGGGTGGATTAGAGGGAACTCGCCAGATACAGGAGTGTGAGAGAGGGGTTAGAGAGACCTCCCCAGATACAGGAGTGTTTGAGAGAGGGGTTAGATGGACCTCCCCAGATATAGGAGTGTGAGAGAGGGGTTAGAGGGACATCCCCAGATACAGGAGTGTGAGAGAGGGTTAGAGGGACCTCCCCAGATACAGGTGTGTGTGAGAGGGTTTAGAGGGACCTCCCCAGATACAGGAGTGTGAGAGAGGGGTTAGAGGCACTTTCCTAGATACAGGAGTGTGAGAGAGGGGTTAGAGGAACTTCCCCAGATACAGGAGTGTGAGAGAGGGGTTAGAGGGACCTCCCCAGATACAGAAGTGTGAGAGAGGTGTTAGAGGGACCTCCCCAGATACAGGAGTGTGATAGAGGGGTTAGAGGGACCTCCCCAGATACAGAAGTGTGAGAGGGGTTAGAGGGAACTCCCCAGATACACAAGTGTGACAGAGAGGTTAGAGGGACCTCCCCAGATACAGAAGTGTGAGAGAGGTGTTAGAGGGACCTCCCCAGATACAGGAGTGTGATAGAGGGGTTAGAGGGACCTACCCAGTTACAGGAGTGTGAGAGAGGGGTTAGATGGACCTCCCCAGATACAGGACTTTGAGAGATGGTTTAAAGGAACCTCTCTAGATACTGAGGTGAGAGAGATGGTGAAAAGGATCTCCCCAGACACAGGAGTGTTAGCGAGATGTTAGAGCGAGCTCCCCAGAAACGTGAACTCGAAATTGCATCCATATTCAGACTGTGTTGATATCATTTTATAACTGGGAGCTGTTGTCTTAGTCTCAAGCTGAGAGACGAGGTCAGTTTTACAAGCATTTTTTAACCTACACTTTCACAAAACCTGAGCAAATATTTCAGGTTGAAATAAGGATAGCTGCAGTAAACTTGAATGAATATCACAGCTGATTATACCCCTGTGAAACGACAGATTCACATACATCTTCCAAACACACCCAGTCAATTGTTCACCCCTTACTGTCCACAATACCAGGGAAATAGCAAGAGAGGTATTCACAATAGCTGTTATGGAATCACAGCTCCTTGCTCATTCTCTCCTCCCTCAAGCAAATCACTGACCTCAACCTGACACAAGTCCATGCAAGGATTCTTGCTGTGTACAGTAAAATGGGCACTAGCTCACTGATTAAAATGGACGTCCACAGATGCAGGAGTGTGTGAGAGGGGTTAGAAGCACTTATCCAGATACAGGAGTGTGAGAGAGGGGTTAGAAGAACCTCCCCAGATACAGAAGTGTGAGAGGGGAGTTAGAGGGAGCTATCCAGATACTGGTGTGTGAGAGAGGAATTAGAGGGACCTCCCCAGATACAGGAGTGTGAGAGAGGCGTTAGACGGACCTCCCCAGATACAGGAGTGTGATAGAGGGGTTAAAGGGACTTCCCCAGATACAGGACTGTTAGAGAGGGGTTAGCGGGACCTCCCGAGATTCAGGAGTGTGAGAGAGGGGTTTGAGAGACCTCCCCAGATACAGGAGTGTGAGAGAGGGTTTAGAGGGACCTCCCCAGATACAGGAGTGTGAGAGAGGGGTTAGAGGGACCTCCCCTGATACAGGAGTGTAACAGAGGGTTTAGAGGGACCTCCCCCGATACAGGAGTGTGAGAGAGAGGTTAGAGGGACCTACCCAGATACAGGAGTGTGAGAGATGGGTTAGAGGGATCTCCCCAGAAACAGGATTTTGAGAGATGGGTTAAAGGAACCTCTCTAGATACTGAGGTGAGAGAGCTGGTTATAAGGACCTCCCAGACACAGGAGGGTGAGCGAGATGTTAGAGCGAGCTACCCAGAAACCTGACCTTTAAATTGCGTCCAGAGTCAGACTGTGTTGATATCAGTTTATAATTGGGAGCTGTTGTCTTACTCACAAGCTCAGAGACGAGGTCAGTTTTCCAAGCATTTTTTAACCTACACTTTCACAAAACCTGAGCAAATATTTCAGGTTGAAATAAGGATAGCTGCAGTAAACTGGTATGAATATCACAGCTGATTATGCCCCTGCGAAACGACAGATTCACATTCATCTTCCAAACACACCCATTCAATTGTTCACCCTTTACTGTCCACAATAGCAAGAGAGGTATTCACAATAGATATTATGGAATCACAGCTCCTTCCTCATTCTCTCCTCCCTCTAGCAAATCACTGACCACAACCTGACACAGGTCCATGCAAGTATTCTTGCTGTGTACAGTAAAATAAGCACTAGCTCGCTGATTAAAATGGACGTCCACAGATGCAGGAGTTTGAGAAAGGGGTTCGAGGGACCTGCCAAGATACAGGAGTGTGCAGGCGGGGTCAGAGGGACCTGCCCAGATACAGGAGTGTGAGATAGAGGTTAGAGGGCCCACCCCAGATACAGGAATGTGAGAGAGGGGTTAGAGGGAGTTATCCAGATACTGGTGTGTGAGGGAGGGGTTAGTAGGACCTCCCCAGGTACAGGAGTGTGAGAGAGAGGTTAGAGGGTCCATCCCAGATACAGGAGTGTGAGAGGGATGGGGGGTTAGATGGACCTCCCGAGGTACAGGAGATGTGAGAGAGGGGTTAGAGGGACCTCCCCAGATACAGGAGTGTGTGAGAGAGGGGTGAGAGGGACCTCTCAAGATACAGGAGTGTGAGAGAGTTGTTAGAGGGACCATCCCAGATACAGGAGTGTGAGGCGTTAGAGGGAACTCCCCAGATACAAGAGTGTTTGAAAGAGGGGTTAGAGGTAGCTCCCCAGATACAGGAGTGTGAGAGAGGGATTGGAGGGACCACTCCAGATACAGGAGTGTGAGGCGTTAGAGGGACCTCCCCAGATACAGGAGTGTGAGAGAGGGATTAGAGGGACCTCCCCAGATACAGGAGTGTGAGATAGGGTTTAGAGGGACCTCGCCCGGATGCAGGAATGTGAGAGGGGGGTTAGAGGGAGCTATCCAGATACTGGTGTGTGAGAGAGGGTTTAGTGGGACCACCCCAGATACAGGACTGTGAGAGAGAGGTTAGAGGGAGCTCACCAAATACAGGAGTGTGAGAGAAGGGTTAGAGGGAAATCTCCAGATACAGGAGTGTGAGAGAGGTGTTAGTGGGACCTCCCCAGATACAGGAGTGTGAGAGGGGTGGGAGGTTAGATGGACCTACCGAGGTACAGGAGATGTGAGAGAGGGGTTAGAGGGACCTCCCCAGATACAGGAGTGTGCCAGAGAATGGTTAGAGGGACCTCCCAAGATATAGGAGTGAGAGTGAAGGGTTAGAGGGACCTCCCCAGATACAGGAGTTTGAGTGGTTAGAGGGACCTACCCAGATACAGGAGTGTGAGAGAGGGGTTAGAGGGACCTCCTCAGATCGATGAATATGTGAGAGAGTGGTTAGAGGGACCTCCACAGATATAGGAGTGTGAGAGATGGGTCAGAGTGACCTTCCCAGATATCGGAGTGTGAGAGGGGGTGTTTGAGTGAACTCGCCAGATCCAGGAGTTTGAGAGAGGGGTTAGAGGGACCTCCCCAGATACAGAAGTGTGTGAGAGTGGGGTTAGCGTGATCTCCCCAGATACAGGAGTGTGAGAGAGGGTTTAGAGGGACCTCCCCAGATACAGGAGTGTGCGAGATGGGTTAGAGGGACCTCCCCAGATACAGGAGTGTGAGAGAGGTGTGAGAGAGACCTTGCCAGAGACAGGAGTGTGAGAGGGGGGTTCTAGGGACCTCCCCAGATACAGGAGTGTGAGAGAGGGGTTAGATGGACATCCCCAGATACAGGAGTTGAGGTGTTAGAGGGACCTCCCAGATACAGGAGTGTGAGAGAGGGGTTAGAGGGACCTCCCCAGATACAGGAGTGTGAGAGAGGGGTTAGAGGAACCTCCCCAGATATCGGAGTGTGCAGGAGGGGGTAGAGGGAGCTCCCCAGATACAGGAGTGTGAGAGAGGCGTTAGTGGGACCTCCCCAGATACAGGAGTGTGAGCGAGATGTTAGAGCGAGCTCCCCAGAATCTTGACCTCGGAATTGCGTCCAGAGTCAGACTGTGTTGATATCAGTTTATAACTGGGAGCTGTTGTCTTAGTCTCAAGCTCAGAGACGAGGTCAGTTTTCCAACAATTTTTTAACCTGCCCTTTCACAAAACCTGAGCAAATATTTCAGGTTGAAATAAGGATAGCTGCAGTAAACTGGAATGAATATCACAGCTGATTATACCCCTGTGAAACGACAGAGTCACGTACATCTTCCAAACACACCCAGTCAATTGTTCACCCCTTACTGTCAACAATACCAGGGAAATAGCAGGAGAGGTATTCACAGTAGATATTACCGAATCACAGCTCATTCCTCATTCTCTCCTCCCTCAAGCAAATCACTGACCTCAACCTGACACAGGTCTATGCAACGATACTTGATGTGTAGAGAAAAATGGGCACTGGCTCACTGATTAAAAGGGACGTCCACAGATACAGGAGTGTGAGAGAGGGGTTAGAGGGACCTCCCCAGATATCGGAGTGTGCAGGAGGGGTTAGAGGGACCTCCCCAGATACAGGAGTGTGAGAGAGGCGTTAGTGGGACCTCCCCAGATACAGGAGTGTGAGAGAAGCGTTAGTGGGACCTCCCCAGATACAGGAGTGTGAGAGAGGGGTTAGAGGGACCTCCCCAGATACAGGAGTGTGAGTGAGGGGTTAGAGGTACCTCCCCAGATACAGGAGTGTGAGAGAGGGGTTAGAGGGACCTCCCAGATGCAGGAGTGTGAGGGGTTAGAGGGACCACCCCAGATACAGGGGCTTGAGAGAGGGGTTAGAGGGACCTCCCCAGATACAGGAGTGTGAGAGAGGGGTTAGAGGGACCTCCCCAGATACAGGAGTGTGAGGGGTTCGAGGGACCGCCCTAGATACAGGAGTATGAGAGAGGGGTTAGAGGGACATCCCCAGATACTGGAGTGTGAGAGAGGGGTTAGAGGGAGCTCCCCAGATACAGGAGTGTGAGAGATGGGTTAAAGGAACCTCTCTAGATGCTGAGGTGAGAGAGATGGTGAAAAGGACCTCCCCAGACACAGGGGTGTGAGCGAGATGTTCGAGCGAGCACCCCAGAAACCTGACCTCGGAATTGCGTCCAGAGTCAGACTGTGTTGATATCAGTTTATAACTGGGAGCTGTTTTCTCAGTCTCAAGCTCAGAGACGAGGTCAGCTTTACAAGTATTTTTTAACCTGCCCTTTCACAAAACCTGAGCAAATATTTCAGGTTGAAATAAGGATAGCTGCAGTAAACTGGAATGAATATCACAGCTGATTATATCCCTGTGAAACGACAGTTTCACGTACATCTTCCAAACACACCCAGTCAATTGTTCACCCCTTGCTGTCCACAATACCAGGGAAATAGCATGAGAGAGATTCACAATAGATATTATAGAATCACAGCTCCTTCCTCATTCTCTCCTCCCGCAAGCAAATCACTGACCTCAACCTGACACAGGTCCATGCAAGGATTTTTGCTGTGTACAGTAAAATGGGCACGAGCTCACTCATTAAATGGGACGTCCACAGATACAGGAGTGTGAGAGAGGTGTTGGAGAGACTTCCCCAGATACAGGAGTGTGCAGGAGGGATTAGAGCGATCTCCCCAGATACAGGAGTGTGAGAGAGAGGTTAGAGGGTCCTCCCCAGATACAGTAATGTGAGAGAGGGTTAAAG
The DNA here is from genome assembly GCF_044704955.1 of Pristiophorus japonicus. NCBI lineage: Eukaryota > Metazoa > Chordata > Chondrichthyes > Pristiophoridae > Pristiophorus > Pristiophorus japonicus. Next base: position 14,078,216 of record NC_092001.1, on the reverse strand, counting down.
GGAGCTCTCCAGATACAGGAGTGTGAGAGAGGGGTGAGAGGGAACTCCCCAGATACAGGAGTGTGAGAGAGGTTTAGAGGGACTTTTCCAGACACAGGAGTGTGAGAGAGGGGTGAGAGGGACCTCCCGAGATACAGGAGTGTGAGAGAGGGGTTAGAGGGACCTCCCGAGATACAGGAGTGTGAGAGCGGGATTAGAGGGACCTGCCGAGATACCGGAGTGTGAGAGAGGGGTTAGAGGGACCTCCCCAGATACAGGAGTGTGAGAGAGGGGTTAGAGGGACCTCCCCAGATACAGGAGTGTGAGGGGTTAGAGGGACCTACCCAGATACAGGAGTGTGAGAGAGGGGTTAGAGGGACCTCCCCAGATACAGGAGTGTGAGAGGGGTGGATTAGAGGGAACTCGCCAGATACAGGAGTGTGAGAGAGGGGTTAGAGAGACCTCCCCAGATACAGGAGTGTTTGAGAGAGGGGTTAGATGGACCTCCCCAGATATAGGAGTGTGAGAGAGGGGTTAGAGGGACATCCCCAGATACAGGAGTATGAGAGAGGGTTAGAGGGACCTCCCCAGATACAGGAGTGTGTGAGAGGGTTTAGAGGGACCTCCCCAGATACAGGAGTGTGAGAGAGGGGTTAGAGGCACTTTCCTAGATACAGGAGTGTGAGAGAGGGGTTAGAGGAACTTCCCCAGATACAGGAGTGTGAGAGAGGGGTTAGAGGGACCTCCCCAGATACAGAAGTGTGAGAGAGGTGTTAGAGGGACCTCCCCAGATACAGGAGTGTGATAGAGGGGTTAGAGGGACCTCCCCAGATACAGAAGTGTGAGAGGGGTTAGAGGGAACTCCCCAGATACACAAGTGTGACAGAGAGGTTAGAGGGACCTCCCCAGATACAGAAGTGTGAGAGAGGTGTTAGAGGGACCTCCCCAGATACAGGAGTGTGATAGAGGGGTTAGATGGACCTCCCCAGATACAGGACTTTGAGAGATGGTTTAAAGGAACCTCTCTAGATACTGAGGCGAGAGAGATGGTGAAAAGGATCTCCCCAGACACAGGAGTGTTAGCGAGATGTTAGAGCGAGCTCCCCAGAAACGTGAACTCGGAATTGCATCCATATTCAGACTGTGTTGATATCATTTTATAACTGGGAGCTGTTGTCTTAGTCTCAAGCTGAGAGACGAGGTCAGTTTTACAAGCATTTTTTAACCTACACTTTCACAAAACCTGAGCAAATATTTCAGGTTGAAATAAGGATAGCTGCAGTAAACTTGAATGAATATCACAGCTGATTATACCCCTGTGAAACGACAGATTCACATACATCTTCCAAACACACCCAGTCAATTGTTCACCCCTTACTGTCCACAATACCAGGGAAATAGCAAGAGAGGTATTCACAATAGCTGTTATGGAATCACAGCTCCTTGCTCATTCTCTCCTCCCTCAAGCAAATCACTGACCTCAACCTGACACAAGTCCATGCAAGGATTCTTGCTGTGTACAGTAAAATGGGCACTAGCTCACTGATTAAAATGGACGTCCACAGATGCAGGAGTGTGAGAGAGGGGTTAGAGGGACCTCGCTAGATACAGAAGTGTGCAGGCGGGGTCAGCGGGACCTCCACAGATACATGAGTGTGAGCGAGGGGTTAGAGGCACTTATCCAGATACTGGTGTGTGAGAGAGGAATTAGAGGGACCTCCCCAGATACAGGAGTGTGAGAGAGGGTTCAGAGGGACCTTCACAGATACAAGAGTGTGAGAGAGGGGTTAGAGGCACTTATCCAGATACAGGAGTGTGAGAGAGGGGTTAGAAGAACCTCCCCAGATACAGGAGTGTGAGAGAGGCGTTAGACGGACCTCCCCAGATACAGGAGTGTGATAGAGGGGTTAAAGGGACCTCCCCAGATACAGGAGTGTGAGAGAGGGGTTAGCGGGACCTCCCGAGATTCAGGAGTGTGAGAGAGGGGTTTGAGAGACCTCCCCAGATACAGGAGTGTGGCAGACGGGTTAGAGGGTCCTGCCCAGATACAGGAGTGTGAGAACGGGCTTAGAGGGACCTCCCCAGATACAGGAGTTTGAGTGGTTAGAGGGACCGACCCAGATACAGGAGTGTGAGAGAGGGGTTAGAGGGACCTCCCCGGATACAGGAGTGTGTGAGAGAGGGGATAGAGGGAACTCCCAATATATAGAAGTGTGATAGAGGGGTTAGAGGGACCTCCCCGGATACAGGTGTCTGAGAGAGCGGTTAGAGGGAGCGCCCAGATATAGGAGTGTGAGAGAGGGGTTAGAGGGACCTCCTCAGATCGATGAATATGTGAGAGAGTGGTTAGAGAGACTTCCACAGATATAGGAGTGTGAGAGATAGGTCAGAGTGACCTTCCCAGATATCAGAGTGTGAGATGGGGTGTTTGAGTGAACTCGCCAGATCCAGGAGTGTGAGAGAGGGGTTAGAGGGACCTCCCCAGATACAGAAGTGTGTGAGAGTGGGGTTAGCGTGACCTCCCCAGATACAGGAGTGTGAGACAGGGTTTAGAGGGAGCTCCCCAGATACAGGAGTGTGAGAGGTGTTAGAGGGACCTCCCCAGATACAGGAGTGTGAGAGATGGGTTAGAGGGACCTCCCCAGATACAGGAGTGTGAGAGAGGTGTGAGAGAGACCTTGCCAGAGACAGGAGTGTGAGAGGGGGGTTCGAGGGACCTCCCCAGATACAGGAGTGTGAGAGAGGGGTTAGATGGACATCCCCAGATACAGGAGCTGAGGTGTTAGAGGGACCTCCCAGATACAGGAGTGTGAGAGAGGGGTTAGAGGGACCTCCCCAGAAACAGGAGTGTGAGAGAGGGGTTAGAGGAACCTCCCCAGATACAGGAGTGTGAGAGAGGGGTTAGAGGGACCTCCACAGATACAGGAGTGTGAGGGGTTCGAGGGACCTCCCCAGATACAGGAGTGTGAGAGATGGGTTAAAGCGACCTCTCTAAATACTGAGGTGAGAGAGATAGTCAAAAGGACCTCACCAGACACAGGAGTGTGAGCGAGATGTTAGAGCGAGCTCCCCAGCATCCTGACCTCGGAATTGCGTCCAGTTTAGACTGTGTTGATATCAGTTTATAACTGGGAGCTGTTGTGTTAGTCTCAAGCTCAGAGACGAGGTCAGTTTTACAACAATTTTTTAACCTGCCCTTTCACAAAACCTGAGCAAATATTTCAGGTTGAAATAAGGATAGCTGCAGTAAACTGGAATGAATATCACAGCTGATTATACCCCTGTGAAACGACAGATTCACATACATCTTCCAAACACACCCAGTCAATTGTTCACCCCTTACTGTGCACAATACCAGGGAAATAGCAAGAGAGGTATTCACAATAGCTATTATGGAATCACAGCTCCTTGCTCATTCTCTCCTCCCTCAAGCAAATCACTGACCTTAACCTGACACAAGTCCATGCAAGGATTATTGCTGTGTACAGTAAAATGGGCACTAGCTCACTGATTAAAAGGGACGTCCACAGATGCAGGAGTGTGAGAGAGGGGTTAGAGGGACCTCGCTAGATACAGAAGTGTGCAGGCGGGGTCAGCGGGACCTCCCCAGATACATGTGTGTGAGAGAGAGGTTAGAGGGTCCTACCCAGATGCAGGAATGTGAGAGGGGGGTTAGAGGGAGCTATCCAGATACTGGTGTGTGAGAGAGGGTTTAGTGGGACCACCCCAGATACAGGACTGTGAGAGAGAGGTTAGAGGGAGCTCACCAAATACAGGAGTGTGAGAGAAGGGTTAGAGGGAAATCTCCAGATACAGGAGTGTGAGAGAGGTGTTAGTGGGACCTCCCCAGATACAGGAGTGTGAGAGGGGTGGGAGGTTAGATGGACCTACCGAGGTACAGGAGATGTGAGAGAGGGGTTAGAGGGACCTCCCCAGATACAGGAGTGTGCCAGAGAATGGTTAGAGGGACCTCCCAAGATATAGGAGTGAGAGTGAAGGGTTAGAGGGACCTCCCCAGATACAGGAGTTTGAGTGGTTAGAGGGACCTACCCAGATACAGGAGTGTGAGAGAGGGGTTAGAGGGACCTCCTCAGATCGATGAATATGTGAGAGAGTGGTTAGAGGGACCTCCACAGATATAGGAGTGTGAGAGATGGGTCAGAGTGACCTTCCCAGATATCGGAGTGTGAGAGGGGGTGTTTGAGTGAACTCGCCAGATCCAGGAGTTTGAGAGAGGGGTTAGAGGGACCTCCCCAGATACAGAAGTGTGTGAGAGTGGGGTTAGCGTGATCTCCCCAGATACAGGAGTGTGAGAGAGGGTTTAGAGGGACCTCCCCAGATACAGGAGTGTGCGAGATGGGTTAGAGGGACCTCCCCAGATACAGGAGTGTGAGAGAGGTGTGAGAGAGACCTTGCCAGAGACAGGAGTGTGAGAGGGGGGTTCGAGGGACCTCCCCAGATACAGGAGTGTGAGAGAGGGGTTAGATGGACATCCCCAGATACAGGAGTTGAGGTGTTAGAGGGACCTCCCAGATACAGGAGTGTGAGAGAGGGGTTAGAGGGACCTCCCCAGATACAGGAGTGTGAGAGAGGGGTTAGAGGAACCTCCCCAGATATCGGAGTGTGCAGGAGGGGGTAGAGGGAGCTCCCCAGATACAGGAGTGTGAGAGAGGCGTTAGTGGGACCTCCCCAGATACAGGAGTGTGAGCGAGATGTTAGAGCGAGCTCCCCAGAATCTTGACCTCGGAATTGCGTCCAGAGTCAGACTGTGTTGATATCAGTTTATAACTGGGAGCTGTTGTCTTAGTCTCAAGCTCAGAGACGAGGTCAGTTTTCCAACAATTTTTTATCCTGCCCTTTCACAAAACCTGAGCAAATATTTCAGGTTGAAATAAGGATAGCTGCAGTAAACTGGAATGAATATCACAGCTGATTATACCCCTGTGAAACGACAGAGTCACGTACATCTTCCAAACACACCCAGTCAATTGTTCACCCCTTACTGTCAACAATACCAGGGAAATAGCAGGAGAGGTATTCACAGTAGATATTACCGAATCACAGCTCATTCCTCATTCTCTCCTCCCTCAAGCAAATCACTGACCTCAACCTGACACAGGTCTATGCAACGATACTTGATGTGTAGAGAAAAATGGGCACTGGCTCACTGATTAAAAGGGACGTCCACAGATACAGGAGTGTGAGAGAGGAGTTAGAGGGACCTCCCCAGATATCGGAGTGTGCAGGAGGGGTTAGAGGGACCTCCCCAGATACAGGAGTGTGAGAGAGGCGTTAGTGGGACCTCCCCAGATACAGGAGTGTGAGAGAAGCGTTAGTGGGACCTCCCCAGATACAGGAGTGTGAGAGAGGGGTTAGAGGGACCTCCCCAGATACAGGAGTGTGAGTGAGGGGTTAGAGGTACCTCCCCAGATACAGGAGTGTGAGAGAGGGGTTAGAGGGACCTCCCAGATGCAGGAGTGTGAGGGGTTAGAGGGACCACCCCAGATACAGGGGCTTGAGAGAGGGGTTAGAGGGACCTCCCCAGATACAGGAGTGTGAGAGAGGGGTTAGAGGGACCTCCCCAGATACAGGAGTGTGAGGGGTTCGAGGGACCGCCCTAGATACAGGAGTATGAGAGAGGGGTTAGAGGGACATCCCCAGATACTGGAGTGTGAGAGAGGGGTTAGAGGGAGCTCCCCAGATACAGGAGTGTGAGAGATGGGTTAAAGGAACCTCTCTAGATGCTGAGGTGAGAGAGATGGTGAAAAGGACCTCCCCAGACACAGGGGTGTGAGCGAGATGTTCGAGCGAGCACCCCAGAAACCTGACCTCGGAATTGCGTCCAGAGTCAGACTGTGTTGATATCAGTTTATAACTGGGAGCTGTTTTCTCAGTCTCAAGCTCAGAGACGAGGTCAGCTTTACAAGTATTTTTTAACCTGCCCTTTCACAAAACCTGAGCAAATATTTCAGGTTGAAATAAGGATAGCTGCAGTAAACTGGAATGAATATCACAGCTGATTATATCCCTGTGAAACGACAGTTTCACGTACATCTTCCAAACACACCCAGTCAATTGTTCACCCCTTGCTGTCCACAATACCAGGGAAATAGCATGAGAGAGATTCACAATAGATATTATAGAATCACAGCTCCTTCCTCATTCTCTCCTCCCGCAAGCAAATCACTGACCTCAACCTGACACAGGTCCATGCAAGGATTTTTGCTGTGTACAGTAAAATGGGCACGAGCTCACTCATTAAATGGGACGTCCACAGATACAGGAGTGTGAGAGAGGTGTTGGAGAGACTTCCCCAGATACAGGAGTGTGCAGGAGGGATTAGAGCGATCTCCCCAGATACAGGAGTGTGAGAGAGAGGTTAGAGGGTCCTCCCCAGATACAGTAATGTGAGAGAGGGTTAAAGGGAGCTCTCCAGATACAGGAGTGTGAGAGAGGGGTGAGAGGGAACTCCCCAGATACAGGAGTGTGAGAGAGGTTTAGAGGGACTTTTCCAGACACAGGAGTGTGAGAGAGGGGTGAGAGGGACCTCCCGAGATACAGGAGTGTGAGAGAGGGGTTAGAGGGACCTCCCGAGATACAGGAGTGTGAGAGCGGGATTAGAGGGACCTGCCGAGATACCGGAGTGTGAGAGAGGGGTTAGAGGGACCTCCCCAGATACAGGAGTGTGAGAGAGGGGTTAGAGGGACCTCCCCAGATACAGGAGTGTGAGGGGTTAGAGGGACCTACCCAGATACAGGAGTGTGAGAGAGGGGTTAGAGGGACCTCCCCAGATACAGGAGTGTGAGAGGGGTGGATTAGAGGGAACTCGCCAGATACAGGAGTGTGAGAGAGGGGTTAGAGAGACCTCCCCAGATACAGGAGTGTTTGAGAGAGGGGTTAGATGGACCTCCCCAGATATAGGAGTGTGAGAGAGGGGTTAGAGGGACATCCCCAGATACAGGAGTATGAGAGAGGGTTAGAGGGACCTCCCCAGATACAGGAGTGTGTGAGAGGGTTTAGAGGGACCTCCCCAGATACAGGAGTGTGAGAGAGGGGTTAGAGGCACTTTCCTAGATGCAGGAGTGTGAGAGAGGGGTTAGTGGAACTTCCCCAGATACAGGAGTGTGAGAGAGGGGTTAGAGGGACCTCCCCAGATACAGAAGTGTGATAGAGGGGTTAGAGGGACCTCCCCAGATACAGGACTTTGAGAGATGGTTTAAAGGAACCTCTCTAGATACTGAGGTGAGAGAGATGGTGAAAAGGATCTCCCCAGACACAGGAGTGTTAGCGAGATGTTAGAGCGAGCTCCCCAGAAACGTGAACTCGGAATTGCATCCATATTCAGACTGTGTTGATATCATTTTATAACTGGGAGCTGTTGTCTTAGTCTCAAGCTGAGAGACGAGGTCAGTTTTACAAGCATTTTTTAACCTACACTTTCACAAAACCTGAGCAAATATTTCAGGTTGAAATAAGGATAGCTGCAGTAAACTTGAATGAATATCACAGCTGATTATACCCCTGTGAAACGACAGATTCACATACATCTTCCAAACACACCCAGTCAATTGTTCACCCCTTACTGTCCACAATACCAGGGAAATAGCAAGAGAGGTATTCACAATAGCTGTTATGGAATCACAGCTCCTTGCTCATTCTCTCCTCCCTCAAGCAAATCACTGACCTCAACCTGACACAAGTCCATGCAAGGATTCTTGCTGTGTACAGTAAAATGGGCACTAGCTCACTGATTAAAATGGACGTCCACAGATGCAGGAGTGTTAGAGAGGGGTTAGAGGGACCTCGCTAGATACAGAAGTGTGCAGGCGGGGTCAGCGGGACCTCCACAGATACATGAGTGTGAGCGAGGGGTTAGAGGCACTTATCCAGATACAGGAGTGTGAGAGAGGGGTTAGAAGAACCTCCCCAGATACAGAAGTGTGAGAGGGGGGTTAGAGGGAGCTATCCAGATACTGGTGTGTGAGAGAGGAATTAGAGGGACCTCCCCAGATACAGGAGTGTGAGAGAGGGTTCAGAGGGACCTTCACAGATACAAGAGTGTGAGAGAGGGGTTAGAGGCACTTATCCAGATACAGGAGTGTGAGAGAGGGGTTAGAAGAACCTCCCCAGATACAGGAGTGTGAGAGAGGCGTTAGACGGACCTCCCCAGATACAGGAGTGTGATAGAGGGGTTAAAGGGACCTCCCCAGATACAGGAGTGTGAGAGAGGGGTTAGCGGGACCTCCCGAGATTCAGGAGTGTGAGAGAGGGGTTTGAGAGACCTCCCCAGATACAGGAGTGTGGCAGACGGGTTAGAGGGTCCTGCCCAGATACAGGAGTGTGAGAACGGGCTTAGAGGGACCTCCCCAGATACAGGAGTTTGAGTGGTTAGAGGGACCGACCCAGATACAGGAGTGTGAGAGAGGGGTTAGAGGGACCTCCCCGGATACAGGAGTGTGTGAGAGAGGGGATAGAGGGAACTCCCAATATATAGAAGTGTGATAGAGGGGTTAGAGGGACCTCCCCGGATACAGGTGTCTGAGAGAGCGGTTAGAGGGAGCGCCCAGATATAGGAGTGTGAGAGAGGGGTTAGAGGGACCTCCTCAGATCGATGAATATGTGAGAGAGTGGTTAGAGAGACTTCCACAGATATAGGAGTGTGAGAGATAGGTCAGAGTGACCTTCCCAGATATCAGAGTGTGAGATGGGGTGTTTGAGTGAACTCGCCAGATCCAGGAGTGTGAGAGAGGGGTTAGAGGGACCTCCCCAGATACAGGAGTGTGATCGTGGTCGGGGGTTTGATGGACCTAACGAGGTACAGGAGTGTGAGAGAGGGGTTAGAGGAACCTCCCCAGATACAGGAGTGGGTGAGAGAGGGGTTAGAGGGACCTCCCAAGATATAGAAGTGTCTGAGAGGGGTTAGAGGGACCTCCACTGATACTGGTGTCTGAGAGAGCGGGTAGAGGGAGCGCCCAGATATAGGAGTGTGAGAGAGGGGTTAGAGGGAGCTCCTCAGATAGATGAATATGTGAGAGAAGGTTTAGAGGGACTTCCACAGATATAGGAGTGTGAGAGAGGGGTCAGAGTGACCTTCCCAGATATCGGAGTGTGAGAGGGAGTGTTAGAGGGAACTCGCCAGACCAGGAGTGTGAGAGAGGGGTTAGAGGGACCTCCCCAGATACAGAAGTGTGTGAGAGAGGGGTTAGCGTGACCTTCCCAGATACAGGAGTGTGAGAGAGGTGTGAGAGAGACCTTGCCAGATACAGGAGTGTGAGAGGGGGGTTAGAGGGACCTCTCCAGATACAGGAGTGTGAAAGATGGGTTAAAGGGTCCTCCCCAGATACAGGAGTGTGAGAGAGGTGTTCGAGGGACCTCCCCAGAAACAGGAGTGTGAGAGAGGTGTTAGAGGGACCTCCCCAGATACAGGAGTGTGAGAGAGGGGTTAGAGTGTCCTCCCCAGATACAGGAGTGTGAGGGAGGGGTTAGAGGGACCTCCCTAGATACAGGAGTGTGATAGAGGGGTTAGAGGGACCTCCACAGATACAGGAGTGTGAGAGAGGGGTTAGAGGGAGCCCCCAGATATCTGAGTGTGAGAGAGGCGTTAGAGAGACCTCCCCAGATAAAGGAATGTGTGAGAGAAGAGTTAGAGCGACTTCCCCAGATATAGGAGTGTGGGAGAGGGGTCAGGGTGACCTCCCCAGATATCGGAGTGTGAGAGGGGGGCTGAGAGGGAACTCGGCAGATACAGGAGTGTTAGAGAGGGCTGAGAGACACCTCTCCAGATACAGGAATGTGTGTATGAGGGGTTAGAGGGATATCCCCAGATATCGGAGTGTGAGAGCGGGGTTAGAGTGACCTCCCCAGATACAGGAGTGTGAGAGAGGGGTTAGAGGGAGCTCACCAAATACAGCAGTGTGAGAGAGGGGTTAGAGGGACCTCCCCAGATACAGGAGTGTGAGAGAGGGGTTAGAGGGACATCCCCAGATATAAGAGTCTGAGGCGTTAGAGCAGTGGTCGACAATCTGCGGCCCGCCAGGTCATTCTATCCCGCCCGCTGGATGTGAAAGAAATGGAACTCGAGGCAGAGTTCAAGCTGCATTTCTTTCAAATTAATAATTCGCAAAGGCGATTCTCCCAGGCCCAATATTAAAAGGATCCGTTCGGTGATTCTGGGATACAGTGGCGGATGTCGGTACCCAGAATGCACTGCCTACTAGAATATGACCTTTCCTTTTTTGAACTGAATAATGGCTGTGTGGGATGTGTTTAATAAAGATACAGCAGTAATCATGGGCGACATTTTTTTAATCTACATATAGATTGGTCTAACTTAACTGGTAGCAAAGCGGTGGAGGAGGATTTCCTGAAGTGTATTAGGGATGGTTTTCTCGACCAATATGTCGAGGAATGAACCAGGGAGCTGGCCATTCTAGACTTTGTGATGTGTAATGAGAAAGGACTAATTATCAATCTTGTTGTGTGAGGCCCTTTGGGAAAAAGTGACCATAATATGATAGAAGTCCTTACTAAGATGGAGAGTGACAACGTTAATTCGATAACCAGTGTCCGGAACTTAAGGAAAGGTTAACTTCGACGGCATGAAATGTGAATTGACTAGAATAGACTGGCATTGGATACTAAAAGGCTTGACGGTGGATAAGCAATGGCAAACATTTAAAGATCACATGGATGAACTTCAGCAATTTTACATCCCTATCTGGAGTAAAAATAAAACTGGAAGGCGGCTCAACCATGGCTAACAAGGGAAATTAAGGATAGTGTTAAAAACAAGGAAGAGGCATATAAATTGGCTCGAAAAAGCAACAAACATGAGTTCTGGGAGAAATTTAGAATACGACAGAGGAGCACTAAGGGTTTAATTAAGAACGGGAAAATAGAGTACGAGAGGAAGCTTGCAGGGAATATAAAAACTGACTGCAAAAGCTTCTCTAAATATGTGAAGAGTAAAAGATTAGTAAAGACAAACGTAGGTCCCTTGCAGTCGGATTCAGTTGAATTTATAATGGGGAACAAAGAAATGGCAGATCAATTGAACCAAGACTTCGGTTCTGTCTTCACAAATGAAGATACAAATAACCTTCCGGATGTACTAGGGGACAGTGGGTCTCGTGAGAACGAGGAACTGAAAGATGTCCTTATTAAGCGGGAAATTGAGTGCGGGAAATTAATGGGATTAAAGGCCAATAAATCACCAGGTTCTGATAATCTGCGTCCCAGAGTACTTAAAGAAGTGGCCCTCGAAATAGTGGATGCATTGGTGATCATTTTCCAACAGTCTCTGGACTCTGGATCAGTTCCTATGGACTGGAGGGTAGCTAATGTAACACCACTTTTTACAAAAGGAGGGAGAGAGAATTCGGGTAATTATAGACCGGTTAGCCTGGACATCAGTAGAGGGGAAAATGTTGGAATCTATCATTAAGGATGAAATAGCAGCCCATTTGCAAAACAGTGACAGCATCGGGCCGAGTCAGCATGGCTTTAGGAAAGGGAAATCATGCTTGACGAAATTTCTGGAATTTTTTGAGGATGTAACGAGTAAAGTGGACAAAGGAGAACCAGTGGATGTGGTGTATTTGGACTTTCAAAAGGCTTCTGACAAGGTCCCGCACAAGAGATTGGTGCACAAAATCAAAGCGCATGGTATTGGGGGTAATGTACTGACGTGAATAGAGTTCTAGTTGGCAGACAGGAAGCAGAGAGTCGGGATAAACGGGTCCTTTTCAGAATGGCAGACAGTGACTCGTGGTATGCCGCAGGCTCAGTTTTGGGACACCAGCTCTTTACAATATACATTAACGATTTGGATGAAGGAATAGGGTATAATATCTCCAAGTTTGCGAATGTCACTAATCTGGGTGGCGGAGTGAGCTGTGAGGAGGACACTAAGAGGCTGCAGGGTGACTTGGACAGATTAGGTGAGTGGGCAAATACATGGCAGATGTAGTATAATGTGGATAAATGTGAGATTATCCATTTTAGGGGCAAAAGCACGAAGGCAGAATATTATCTGTATGGCGGCAGACTCGAAAAAGGAGAGGTGCAACGAGACCTGGGTGTCATGGTTCATCAGTCACTGCAATTGGGCATGCAGGTACAGCAAGTGGTAAAGAAGGCAAATGGTATGTTGGCCTTCATAGCTAGGGGATTTGAATTTAGAAGCAGGGAGGTCTTACTGCAGTTGTACAGGGCCTTAGTGAGGCCTCACCTGGAATATTGTATTCAGTTTTGATATCCTAATCTGAGAAAGGAATATTCTTGCTATTGAGGGAGTGCAACGAAGATTTACCAGACTGATTCCAGGGATGGCTGGGCTGTAAACGAGCAGAGACTGGATCAACTGGGCCTTTATTCACTGGCGTTTAGAAGGATGAGAGGGGATCTCATAGAAATATATAAGATCCTGTCGGGACTGGACAGGTTAGATGCACGAAGAATGTTCTCGATGTTGGGGAAGTCCAGAACCAGGGAACATAGTCTTAGGATAAGGAGAAGGCCATTGAGGACTGAGATGAGATAAACTTCTTCACTCAGAGAGTTGTTAACCTGTGGAATTCCCTGCCGCAGAGAGTTGTTGATGCCAGTTCATTGGATATATTCAGGAGTGAGTTAGATATGTCCCTTATGGTTAAGGGGATCATGCGGTATGGAGAGAAAGCAGGAAAGGGGTACTGAGGGGAATGATCAGCCATGAACTCATTGAATGGCGGTGCAGGCTCGAAGGGCCGAATGGCCTACTCCTGCACCTATTTTCTATGCTTCCATGTTTCTATAGCTACTCATCTCCTCAACTTCTTTCCCGAAGAAAGTGACCAGCGGTTCATCTTTCCTCTCCCGGTATCCAGAGTATGACGGCAGGGGAGTTGCCTCTGGCACCAATTTGGACAGCATTGATAATCTTTGCAGAGGGACATAAGGAAGACGGAGGTGGGAAATTGATGCTGACACAGGCTCGAAACAGGTTATGTTCTATTTCACAGCACTGGTTTACACAGACTAGAAGTCACCACAACATTTTCAATCTGTTATATTTGTTTCCTTTCTAAGCAGTGGCCAATACATGCTGTGTATGTAATTTAGCATCTGACTACTATCTGAATTTATGTTTATGAAATGTTCATGTTTGTGCAATGCTCCATCGAATATTTTTATCGCACACGGTCCCTTGAACTTTGTTGCTGGTGCGGGCCATTATTCAGCTGCACATGCACAGTATCTCTTCCACCGGCAGGAGCTGGGGATCTGCCTGCACTGGACCGCACAATTGGTGGACGACCGTTCAGCCTCACATCTGAGGGGAAGCATTGGTGGGCGGCATTGGTGATCAACAGATCAACAAAACTTGTTAAGTCCAAGTCCATCCCAAATAATTATCCGCTCATGGGTTAGAGGGTGAGAGAGGGGTTGGAGGGACATTCCTAGATACAGGAGTGAGAGAGAGGGGTTAGAGGGAGTTTCTGCGATACAGGAGTGTGAGAGAGGGGTTAGAGGATCCTCCGCAGACCAGGAGTGTGAGATAGGGGTTACACGGTCCTCGCCACATACAGGAGTGTGAGAGATGGGTTAGAGGGACCTCCCCACATACAGCAGTGAGAGAGAGGGGTTAGAGGAAGCTCCCCAGATACAGGAGTGTGCAGGAGGGGTTAGAGGGACTTCCCCAGATACAGGAGTGTGAGAGAGGGGTTAGAGGGACCTCCCCAGATACAGGAATGTGAGAGAGGGTTCGAGGGAGCTCTCCAGATACAGGAGTGTGAGAGATGGGTTAGAGGGACCTCCCCACATACAGCAGTGAGAGAGAGGGGTTAGAGGGACCTCCGCAGATACAGAAGTGTGAGAGCCGTGTTAGAGAGAGCTCCCCAGATACAAGAGTGTGGGAGTGGGGTTAGAGGGACCTACCCAGATAGAGGAGTGCGAGAGAGGGGTTAGAGGGAGCTTCCCAGACGCAGGAGTGTGAGAGATGTGTTAAGGCAACCTCTATAGATACTGAGGTGAGAGAGATGGTGAAAAGGAACTCCTCAGACACAGGAGTGTGAGCGAGAGGTTAGAGCGAGCTCCCCAGAAACCTGACCTCGGAATTGCGTCCAGAGTCAGACTGTGTGGATATCAGTTAATAACTGGGAGCTGTTGCCTTAGTCTCAAGCTCAGAGACGAGGTCAGTTTTACAACCATTTTTTAACCTGCCATTTCACAAAACCTGCGCAAATATTTTAGGTTGAAATAAGGATAGCTGCAGTAAAGTGGAATGAATATCACAGCTGATTATACCCCTGTGAAACGACAGAGTCACGGACATCTTCCAAACACACCTAGTCAATTGTTCACCTCTTACTGTCAACAATACCAGGGAAATAATAGGAGACGTATTCACAGTAGATATTATAGAATCACAGCTCCTTCCTCATTCTCTCCTCCCTCAAGCAAATCACTGACCTCAACCTGACACAGGTCCATGCAACTACTCTTGCTGTGTATAGTAAAATTGGCACTAGCTCACTGATTAAAAGGGACGTCCTCCGATACAGGAGTGTGAGAGGGGGGTTTGAGGGACCTCCCCAGATACACGACTGTGAGAGAAGGGTTTGGAGGGACCTCCCCAGACACAGGAGTGTGCAGGAGGGTTTAGAGGGACCTCCCCAGATACAGGAGTGCGAGAGAGGGGTTTGAGGGACCTCCCCAGATACAGGAGTGTGAAAGAGGGATAAGAGGGACCTCCCCAGATACAGGAGTGTGAGGAGTTTGAGGGACCTGCCCAGATACAGGAGTGAGAAGAGGGTTTAGAGGGACCTCCCCAGATACAGGAGTGTGAGAGAGGGGTTAGAGGAACCTCCCCAGATACAGGTGTGTGAGCGAGGAGTTAGAGGCTCCTCCCCAGATACAGGAGTGTGAGAGGGGGTTTAGAGGGACCTCCCAAGATATAGGAGTGTGAGAGAGAGGTTAGAGGGAGCTCACCAAATACAAGAGTGTGAGAGAGGGGTTAGAGGGAACTCCCCAGATACAGGAGTGTGGGAGAGGGCTTAGTGGGACCTCCCCAGATACAGGAGAGAGAGGCTTGGGGGTTAGATGGACCTCCCGAGGTACAGGAGTGTGAGAGAGGCTTTAATGGGACCTCCCCAGATACAGCAGTCTGAGAGCGGGGTTAGAGGGAGCGCCCAGATATAGGAGTGTGAGAGAGGGGTTAGAGGGAACTCCCCAGATACAGGAGTGTGAGAGAGGGCTTAGAGGGACCGCCCCAGATAGAGGAGTCTGAGAGAGGGTTTAGAGTGAGCGCCCAGATATAGGAGTGTGAGAGAGGGGTTAGAGGGACCTCCCCAGGTAGAGGAATGTGTGAGAGAGGGGTTAGTGGGACTTCCCGAGATATAGGAGAGTGAGAGAGGGGTCAGAGCGACCTCCCCAGATAGAGGAATGTGTGCGAGAGGGGTTAGAGAGACCTTCCCAGATACAGAAGTGCGTGAGAGATGGGTTAGAGGGACCTCCCCAGATAGAGGAGTCTGAGAGAGGTGTTAGAGGGAACTCCCCAGATACAGGAGTGTGAGAGAGGGGTTAGAGGGAACTTCCCAGATACAGGAGTGTGAGAGAGGGTTTCGAGGGATTTCCCAGATACAGGAGTGTGAGAGAGTGGTTAGAGGGAACTCCCCAGATACAGGAGTGTGAGAAAGGGGTTAGAGGGAACTCCCCAGATACAAGAGTGTGAGAGAGGGGTTAGCGGGACTTCCCCAGATACAGGTGCGTGAGAGAGGGTTTAGAGGGAGCTCCCCAGATACAGGAGTGTGAGAGGTGTGTTCGAGGGTCCTCCCCAGATACAGGAGTGATTGAGAGAGGGATGAGAGGGACCTCCCCAGATACAGGAGTGTGAGGGGTTTGAGGGAGCTCCCCAGATACAGGAGTGTGAGAGAGGGGTTAGTGGGACCTCCCCAGATACAGGAGTGTGAGAGAGGGGTTGGAGGAACCTCCCCAGATAGAGGTGTGTGAGCGAGGAGTTAGAGGGTCCTCCCCAGATACAGGAGTGTGAGAGGGGAATTAGAGGGACCTCCCAAGATATAGGAGTGTGAGAGAAGGCTAGAGGTTCCTCCCCAAATACAGGAATGTGAGTGGTTAGATGGACGCCCCACCCCCCCCCCCAAGATCCAGGTGTGTGAGGGTTTAGAGTGACCCCCCCCCCCACGATAGAGGAGTGTGTGGGGTCAGTGTCACTGTGAGTGTAAACGCCACTATTTAAAAGAAGAGGCAGACAAAAAGCAGGGAAACTATAGACCAGTTAGCCTAGCATCTGTGGTTGGTAAAATGTTGGAGTCCGTCATTAAAGAAGCAGTAGCAGGACATTTGGAAAAGCAAAATTCGGTCAGGCAGAGTCAGCATGGATTTACAAAGGGGAAGTCATGTTTGACAAATTTGCAGCACATTTGTTGAGGATGTCACGAACAGGGTTGATAAAGGGGAACCAGTGGATGTGCTGTATTTGAACTTCCAGAATGCATTTGATGAGGCACCACATAAAAAGGTTAATGACCAATATAAATGTTCATGGGGTTGGGGTTAATTAGCCCTGATAGAGGATTGGCTAACAAACAGAAAACAGAGAGTCGGGATAAATGCTTCATTCTCTGGTTGGTAACGAGTGGGGTGCCGCAGGGATCAGTGCTGGGAACCCAACTATTTACAATCTATATTAACGACTTGGAAGAACGTGTAACCTTGCCAAGTTTGTTTATGATATAAAGATGGGAGGAAAAGCAATGTGTGAGGAGGACACACCAAATCTGCAAATGGACATAAACTGGCGAGGTGAGTGGGAAAAATATTGGCAGATGGAATATAATGTTGGAAACTGTGAGGTCATGCACTTTGATAGAAAAAATTATTTATAAATGGAGAAAGATTGCCTGGGGGTACTTGTGCATGAAACACAAAACGATAGTTCACATATAGAAACATTGAAACATAGAAAATAGGTGCAGGAGCAGGCCATTCAGCCCTTCTAGCCTGCACCGCCATTCAATGAGTTCATGGCTGAACATGAAACTTCAGTACCCCCTTCCTGCTTTCTCGCCATAACCCTTTATCCCCCGAGTAGTAAGGACTTCATCTAACTCCCTTTTGAATATATTTAGTGAATTGGCCTCAACTCATTTCTGTGGCAGAGAATTCCACAGGTTCACTATTCTCTGGGTGAAGAAGTTTCTCCTCATCTCGGTCCTAAATGGCATACCCCTTATCCTCAGACTGTGACCCCTGGTTCTGGACTTCCCCAACATTGGGAACATTCTTTCTGCATCTAACCTGTCTAAACCCGTCAGAATTTTAAACGTTTCTATGAGGTCCCCTCTCATTCTTCTGAACTCCAGTGAATACAAGCCCAGTTGATCCAATCTTTCTTGATAGGTCAGTCCCGCCATCCCGAGAATCAGTCTGTTGAACCTTCGCTGCACTCCCTCAATAGCAAGAATGTCCTTCCTCAAGTTAGGAGACCAAAACTGTACACAATACTCCAGGTGTGGCCTCACCAAGGCCCTGTACAACTGTAGCAACACCTCCCTGCCCCTGTATTCAAATCCCCTCGCTATGAAGGCCAACATGCCATTTGCTTTCTTAACCGCCTGTTGTACCTGCATGCTAACCTTCAATGACTGATGTACCATGACACCCAGGTCTCGTTGCACCATCCCTTTTCCTAATCTGTCACCATTCAGATAATAGTCTGTCTCTCTGTTTTTACCACCAAAGTGGATAACCTCACATTTATCCACATTATACTTCATCTGCCATGCATTTGCCCACTCACCTAACCTATCCAAGTCACTCTGCAGCCTAATAGCATCCTCCTCGCAGCTCACACTGCCACCCAACTTAGTATCATCCGCAAATTTGGAGATACTGCATTTAATCCCCTCGTCTAAATCATTAATGTACAATGTAAACAGCTGGGGCCCCAGCACAGAACCTTGCGGCACTCCACTAGTCACTGCCTGCCATTCTGAAAAGTACCCGTTTACTCCTACTCTTTGCTTCCTGTCTGACAACCAGTTCTCAATCCATATCAGCACACTACCCCCAATCCCATGTGCTTTAACTTTGCACATTAATCTCTTGTGTGGGACCTTGTCGAAAGCCTTCTGAAAGTCCAAATATACCACATCAACTGGTTCTCCTTTGTCCACTTTACTGGAAACATCCTCAAAAAATTCCAGAAGATTTATCAAGCATGATTTCCCTTTCACAATTCCATGCTGACTTGGACCTATCATGTCACCATTTTCCAGATGCACTGCTATGACATCCTTAATAATTGATTCCATCATTTTACCCACTACTGAGGTCAGGCTGACCGGTCTATAATTCCCTGTTTTCTGTCTCCCTCCTTTTTTAAAAAGTAGGGTTACATTGTCTACACTCCACTCCATAGGAACTGATCCAGAGTCAATGGAATGTTGGAAAATGACTGTCAATGCATCCGCTATTTCCAAGGCCACCTCCTTAAGTACTCTAGGATGCAGTCCATCAGGCCCTGGGGATTTATCGGCCTTCAATCCCATCAATTTCCCCAACACAATTTCCCAACTAATAAAGATTTCCCTCAGTTCCCCCTCCTTACTAGACCCTCTGACCCCTTTTATATCCGGAAGGTTGTTTGTATCCTCCTTAGTGAATACCGAACCAAAGTACTTGTTCAATTGGTCTGCCATTTCTTTGTTCCCCGTTATGACTTCCCCTGATTCTGACTGCAGGGGACCTACGTTTGTCTTCACCAACCTTTTTCTCTTTACATACCTATAGAAACATTTGCAATCCGCCTTAATGTTCCCTGCAAGCTTCTTCTCGTACTCCATTTCCCCTGCCCTAATCAAACCCTTTGTCCTCCTCTGCTGAGTTCTAAATTTCTCCCAGTCCCCAGGTTCGCTGCTATTTCTGGCCAATTTGTATGCCACTTCCTTGGCTTTAACACTATCCCTGATTACCCTAGATAGCCACGGTTGAGCCACCTTCCCTTTTTTAATTTTACGCCAGGCAGGAATGTACAATTGTTGTAATTCATCCATGCGGTCTCTAAATGTCTGCCATTGCCCATCCACAGTCAACCCCCTAAGTATCATTCGCCATCTAACCTAGCCAATTCACGCCTCATACCTTCAAAGTTACCCTTCTTTAAGTTCTGGACCATGGTCTCTGAAATTACTGTTTCATTCTCCATCCTAATGCAGAATTCCACCATATTATGGTCACTCTTCCCCAAGGGGCCTCGCACAATGAGATTGCTAATTAATCCTCTCTCATTACACAACACCCAGTCTAAGATGGCCTCCCCCCTAGTTGGTTCCTCAACATATTGGTCGAGAAAACCATCCCTTATGCACTCCAGGAAATCCTCCTCCACCGTATTGCTTCCAGTTTGGCTAGCCCAATCTATGTGCATATTAAAGTCACCCATTATAACTGCTACACCTTTATTGCATGCACCCTTAATTTCCTGTTTAATGCCCTCCCCAACATCCCTATTACTGTTTGGAGGTCTGTACACAACTCCTACTAACGTTTTTTGCCCTTTGGTGTTCTTCAGCTCTACCCATATAGATTCCACATCATCCAAGCTAATGTCTTTCCTAACTATTGCATTAATCTCCTCTTTAACCAGCAATGCTACCCCACCTCCTTTTCCTTTTATTCTATCCTTTCTGAATGTTGAATACCCCTGAATGTTGTGTTCCCAGCCCTGATCATCCTGGAGCCACGTCTCCGTAATCCCAATCACATCATAGTTGTTAACATCTATTTGCACAATTAATTCATCCACCTTATTGCGGATACTCCTTCCATTAAGACACAAAGCCTTCAGGCTTGTTTTATTAACACCCTTTGTCCTTTTAGAATTTTGCTGTACAGTGGCCCTTTTTGTTCTTTGCCTTGGGTTTCTCTGCCCTCCACTTTTCCTCATCTCCTTTCTGTCTTTTGCTTTTGTCTCCTTTTTGTTTCCCTCTGTCTCCCTGCATTGGTTCCCATCCCCCTGCCATATTAGTTTAAATCCTCCCCAACAGCACTAGCAAACACTCCCCCGAGGACATTGGTTCCGGTCCTGCCCAGGAGCAGACCGTCCGGTTTGTACTGGTCCCACCTCCCCCAGAACCGCTCCCAATGCCCCAGGAATTTGAATCCCTCCCTGCTGCACCACTGCTCAAGCCACGTATTCATCTGCGCTATCCTGCGATTCATACTCTGACTATCACGTGGCACTGGTAGCAATCCCGAGATTGCTACTTCATCCCTTTTTTTACCTATGTCGTTGGTACCAATGTGCACCACGACAACTGGCTGTTCTCCCTCCCATTTCAGAATGTCCTGCACCCGCTCCGAGACATCCTTGACCCTTGCACCAGGGAGGCAACATACCATCCTGGAGTCTCGGTTGCGGCCGCAGAAACGCCTATCTATTCCCCTCACAATTGAATCCCCTATCACTATCGCTCTCCCACTCTTTTTCTTGCACTCCTGTGCAGCAGAGCCAGCCACGGTGCCATGAACTTGGCTGCTGCTGCCCTCCCCTGATGAGTCATTCCCCTCAACAGTACCCAAAGCGGTGTATCTGTTTTGCAGGGGGATGAGCACAGGGGACCCCTGCACTACCTTCCTTGCACTACTCTTCCTGCTGGTCTTCCATTCCCTATCTGGCTGTGGACCCTTTCCCTGCGATAAGACCAACTCACTACACGTGATACTCACGAAATTCTCAGCATCGTGGATGCTCCAGTGTAAATCCACCCTGAGCTCCAATTCCGCAACGCGGACAGTCAGGAGCCGGAGGTGGACACACTTCCCGCACACGTAGTCGTCAGGGACACCGGAAGTGTCCCTGAGTTCCCACATGGTACAGGAGGAGCATAACACCCGACCGAGCTCTCCTGCCATGTCTTAACCCTTAGATACACTTAAACTGGTAATAACAATATTAAAAGTTACTGACCAATATAAGAAGAAAAAGAAAAACTACTCACCAATCACCAGCCAATCACTTACCACCTAGGCTGTGACGTCACCATTGTATCTTTGCCTTCTACCTGTTGCTGCACCGGTCCGCCTCTCGCCGACCCCGGACTCGCGCTGCTCCGAGCTCCCGCCTCCTCGACTGACTGCTCGAACTGCTCGACTCCCGCTGGCCTTTATAGGCCTCTCGCCGACCCCGGACTCGCGCTGCTCTGAGCACCCGCCTCCTCAGCAAGTGATCAGAAATGCCAATGGAATCTTGGCCTATATTGCAAAGAGGATGGAGTATAAAAGCAGGGAAGTCTTACAACAGCTATACAGGGTATTGGTGAGGCCACACCTGGAATACTGTGTGCAGTTTTGGTTTCCATATTTAAGAAAGGATATTATTGCTTTGGAGGCAGTTCAGATAAGATTCATTGGGTTGATTCCGGGGATGCCGCGGTTGCTTTATGCGGAGAGGTTGAGTAGGTTGGACTTCTACTCATTGGAATTCAGAAGAATGAATAAGAGGGGACCTTATCGAAACGTATAAAATTAAGAGGGAGCATGTCAAGGTGAATGCAGAGAGGATGTTTCCACTGACAGGGGGAGACTAGAACTAGAGTTCGTGATCTTAGAATAAGGGAGATGAGGAGAAATTTCTTCTCTCAGGGATGTCAATCTATGGAATTCGCTGCCTCAGGAAGCTGGGACATTGAATAAATTTAAGACAGAAATAGGCAGTTTCTTAAACGATGAGGATAAGGGGTTATGGGGAGTGGGTGGGGAAGTGGAGCTGAGTCCATGATCAGATCAGCCACGAAATTATATTGAATGGCAGAGCAGGCTCGAGGGGCCGTATGGCCTACGCCAGTTCCTATTTCCTCTTCTTCTGGGATGGAGGGACCTTCCCAGATACAGGAGTGTGAGGGTTTAGAACGAACTCCCCAGAAACAGAAGTATGAGAGAGGGGTTAGAGGGACCTCCCCGGGTACAGGAGTGTGGGAGAGGGGTCAGAGGGACCTCCTGCGTTACAGGAGTGTGAGCGAGGGATTAGATGGAGCTCCCCAGAAACCTGACCTAGGAATTGTGTCCGAAATCAGACTATGTTGACACCAGTATATAACTGGGAGCTGTTGACTTAGTCTGACAACTCACAGGCGAGGTCAGTTTTACAACCATTTTTTAAACTGCCATTTCACAAAACGTGAACAAATATTTCAGACTGCTATCAGGATAGCTGCAGTAAACTGGAGTGAATATCACAGCTGATTATGCTCCTGATAAACGACAGTCACGTATATCTTCCAAACACACCGAGTCAATAGCTCACCCCTTATTGTCAGCAATACCAGGGAAATCGCAAGAGAGGTATTCAGAATAGATATTATCGAATCACAGCTCCTTCCTCATTCTCTCCTCCCTCAAGCAAATCACTGACCTCAACCTGACACAGGTCCATGCAAGGCCTCTTGCTGTGTACAGTAAAATGGGCACTAGCTCATTGATTAAAAGGGACGTCCACAGATACAGGAGTGTGACAGAGGGGTTAGAGGTTCCTCCACAGATACAGAAATGTGAGAGAAGGGTTTAGAGGGACCTCCCCAGATACAGGAGTGTGCAGGAAGTGTTAGAGGGATCTCCG
Organism: Pristiophorus japonicus; assembly: GCF_044704955.1. Taxonomy (NCBI): domain Eukaryota; kingdom Metazoa; phylum Chordata; class Chondrichthyes; family Pristiophoridae; genus Pristiophorus; species Pristiophorus japonicus. The sequence continues at coordinate 14,055,619 of NC_092001.1, read as the reverse complement.
CAGATATAGGAGTGTGAGAGATGGGTTAGAGGGATCTCCCCAGATACAGGAGTGTGAGAGAGGGTTTAGAGGGACCTCCCCAGATACACGAGTGTGCAGGAGGGGTTAGAGGGGCCTCCCCAGTTACAGGAGTGTGAGAGAGGGGTTAGCGGGCTCTCCGCAGACACAGGAATGTGGGAGAGAGGTGTTTGATGGAGCTCCCCAGATACAGGAGTGTGCGAAAGGAGATACATGAACCCCTCCAAATACTGGATTGGGAGAGAGGGTTTTAAGAGACGTCCCCAGACTCGGAGTGGGAGAAAGGCGTTAGGAAATTCCGAAATACAGGATTAATGTGGGAGGGGTTAGAGGGACATCGTCAATTAGAGGAGTGATGTGAGAGGGCTTAGGATCACCTGCTCAGAGACATAAGTGTGAGAGAGGGGTTATAGGAGCCTCCCTAGATGCTGGAGTGACAGAGAAGGGTTAGAAGTATCTCCGCAGATACAGGAGTGAGAGAAAGGGGTTAGAGAGAGCTCTCCAGATATAGGAGTGTGAGAGAAGGGTTAGAGGGACCTCCCCAGATACAGGAGTATGAGAGAGGGATTAGAGCGACCTCCCCAGATACAGGAATGTGAGAGAGGGTTTAGAGGGACACCCCCAGATATAGGAGAGTGAGAGAAGAGTGTGAGGGACCTCCCCAAATACAGGAGTGAGAGAGAGGATTTAAAGCGAGCTTCTCAGATACAGGAGTGTGAGAGAGGGGTTAGAGTGACCCCCCAGATAGAGGAGTGTGAGGATTCAGTGTCACTGTGAGTGTAAACGCCCCTATTTTAAAAAAGAGGCAGACAAAAAGCACGGAAACTATAGACCAGTTAGCCTAGTATCTGTGGTTGGGAAAATGTTGGAGTCCGTTATTAAAGAAGCAGTAGCAGGACATTTGGAAAAGCAAAATTCAGTCAGGCAGAGTCAGCATGGATTTACAAAGGGGAGGTCATGTTTGACAAATTTGCTGGATATTTTATGACGATATCACGAACAGGGTTGATAAAGGCGAACCAGTGGACCTGCTGTATTTGAACTTCCAGAATGCATTTGATAAGATACCACATAAAAAGGTTACTGTCCAAGATAAAAGTTCATGGGGTTGTGGTTAATTAGCCCGGATAGAGGATTGGCTAACTAACAGAAAACAGAGAGTCGGGATAAATGCTTCATTCTCTGGTTGGTAACGAGTGGGGTGCCGCAGGGATCAGTGCTGCGAATCCAACTATTTACAATCTATATTTACGACTTGGAAGAACGTGTAACCTTGCCAAGTTTGTTGATGATATAAAGATGGGAGGAAAAGCAATGTGTGAGGAGGACACACCAAATCTGCAAATGGACATAAAGTGGCGAAGTGAGTGGGAAAAAAATTGGCAGATGGAATATAATGTTGGAAACTGTGAGGTCATGCACTTTGGTAAAAAATTATTATTTAAATGGAGAAAGATTCCCTGGGGGTACTTGTGCATGAAACACAAAACGATAGTACACATATACAGCAAGTGATCAGGAAGGCCAATGGAATCTTGGCCTATATTGCAAAGAGGTGGAGTATAAAAGCAGGGAAGTCTTACAACAGCTATACAGGGTCGTGGTGAGGCCAAAATTGGAGTACTGTGTGCAGTTTTGGTTTCCATATTTACGAAAGGATATACTTGCTTTGGAGGCAGTTCAGAGAAGATTCACTAGGTTGATTCCGGGGATGAGGCGATTGCTTTATGAGGAAAGGTTGAGTAGGTTGGACTTCTACTCATTGGAATTCAGAAGAATGAAGAAGAGGGGACCTTATCGAAACGTATAAGATTAAGAGGGAGCATGTCAAGGTGGATGCAGAGAGGATGACTCCACTGACGGGGGAGACTCGAACTAGAGTTCGTGATCTTAGAATAAGTGTCATGGGGAGAAATTTCTTCTCTCAGGGATGTAAATCTATGGAATTCGCTGCCTCAGGAAGCTGGGACATTGAATGAATTTAAGACAGAAATAGGCAGTTTCTTAAACGATGAGGATAAGGGGTTATGGAGAGTGGGTGGGGAAGTGGAGCTGAGTCCATGATCAGATCATCCATGAAATTATATTGAATGGCAGAGCAGGCTCGAGGGGCGATATGGCCTACGCCAGTTCCTATTTCCTCTTCTTCTGGGTTAGAGGACCTCCCTAGAGACAGGAGTGTGAGGGTTTAGAACGAACTCCCCAGACACAGAAGTATGAGAGAGGGGTTAGAGGGACCTCCCCGGGTACAGGAGTGTGAGAGAGGGGATTGAGGGAGGTCCCTCGATACAGGAGTGTGGGAGAGGGATCAGAGGGACCTCCTGCAATACAGGAGTGTGTGCGAGGGGTTAGAGGAACCTGCTCAGTTACAGGAGTTTGGGAGGTTAGAGGGACCTCCCAGATACAGAAGTGTGAGTAAGAGGTTATAGAGCGCTCCCCAGAAGCATGACCGAGGAATTGCATCTGGAGTCAGACTGTGTTGACACCAGTATATAACTGGGAGCTGTTGTCTTACGCTGACAGCTCACAGGCGAGGTCAGTTTTACAACCATTTTTTAACCTGCCATTTCACAGAACCTAAACAAATATTTCAGGTTGAAATAAGGATAGCTGCAGTAAACTGGAATGACTATCACACCTGATTATACACCTGAGAAACGACAGAGTCACGTACATCTTCCAAACACACCCAGTCAATTGTTCACCCCTTACTGTCAACAACACCAGGGAAATGCAGGAGAGGTATTCACAGTAGATATTATCGAATCACAGCACCTTCCTCATTCTCAACTCCCTCAAGCAAATCACTGACCTCAAACAGACAAAGGTCCATGCAAGGACTCTTGATGTGTACAGTAAAATGGGCACTAGCTAACTGATTAAAAGGGACGTCCACAGATACAGGAGTGTGAGAGAGGGGTTAGAGGGACCTCCCTAGATACAGGACTGTGAGAGAAGGGTTTAGAGGGACCTCCCCAGATACAGGAGTGTGCAGGAGGGATTAGAGGGACCTCCGCAGATACAGGAGTGTGAGAGCCTTGTTAGAGGGAGCTCCCCAGATACAGGAATGTGAGGGGTTAGAGGGACCTACCCAGATACAGGAGTGTGAGAGAGGGGTAAAATGGACCTCCCCAGATACAGGAGTGTGAGAGAGGGGTTAGAGGGACCTTCCCAGATACAGGAGTGTGAGGGGTTAAAGGGACCTCCCCCAGATGCAGGAGTGTGAGATAGGGGTTAGAGCGACTTCCCCAGATACAGGAGTGAGAGGGAGGGTTTAGAGTGACCTGCCCAGATACAGGAGTGTGAGAGAGGGTCAGAGGGACCTCCTCAGATACAGGAGTGTGAGAGAGGGGTTAGAGGGACCTTCCCAGATACAGGATTGTGAGGGGTTAGAGGGACCTCCCCCAGATACAGGAGTGTGAGAGAGGGTTTAGAGGGACTTCCTCAGATACAGTAGTGTGAGAGAGGGTTTAGAGGGACCTCCCCAGATACAGGAGTGTGAGAGAGGGGTTAGAGTGACTTCCCCAGATACAGGATTGTGATAGAGGGGTTAGAGGGACCTCCCCAGATACAGGAGTGTGAGAGATGGGTTAAAGGAACCTCTCTAAATACTGAGGTGAGAGAGATGGTGAAAAGGAATGCCCCAGACACAGGAGTATGAGCGAGAGATTAGAGCGAGCTCCCCAGAAAACTGACCTCGGAATTGCGTCCAGAGTCAGACTGCGTTGATATCAGTTGACAACGGCAAGCTTTTGTCTTTGTCTCAAGCTCAGAGACGAGGTCAGTTTTACAACCATTTTTAACCTGCCCTTTCACAAAACCTGAGCAAATATTTCAGGTTGAAATAAGGATAGCTGCAGTAAACTGGAATGAATATCACAGCTGATTATACCCCTGTGAAACGACAGTGTCACGGACATCTTCCAAACACACCCAGTCAATTGTTCACAACTTACTGTCAACAATACCAGGGAAATAGCAAGAGAGGTATTCACAATTGATATTATATAATCACAGCTCCTTCCTCATTCTCTCCACCCTCAAGCAAATCACTGACCTCAACCTGACACAGGTCCATGCAAGGCCTCTTGCTGTGTACAGTAAAATGGGCATTAGCTCATTGATTAAAAGGGACGTCCACAGTTGCAGGAATGTGTGAAAGGAGTTACATGAAACCCCCCAAATACTGGATTGGGAGAGAGGGTTTTAAGGGACCTCCCCAGACTCGGAGTCGGGGAAAGGAGATAGGAAATTCCGAAATAGAGGATTAATGTGGAATGGGTTAGAGGGACATCCTCAATTAGAGGAGTGATGCGAGAGGGGTTAAGAGCACCTCCCCAGAGACATAAGTGTGAGAGAGGTGTTATAGGACCCCCCCTAGATATTGGAGTGACAGAGAAGGGTTAGAATTATCTCCGCAGATACAGGAGTGAGAGAAAGGGGTTAGAGAGAGCTCTCCAGATACAGGAGTGTGAGAGAGGGATTAGAGGGACCTTCCCAGATACAGGAGTGTGAGAGAGGATTTAGAGGGACACCCCCAGATATAGGAGAGTGAGAGAAGGGTTAGATGGTCCTCCCCAGATACAGGATTGAGAGAGAGGCTTTAAAGGGAGCTTCCCAGATACAGGAGTGTGCGAGAGGGGTTAGAGGGACGTCCCCAGATACAGGAGTGTGAGAGAAGACTTAGAGAATCCTCCGCAAATACAGGAATGTGAGTGGTTAGATGGACGTCCCGCCCCGCCCAGATCCAGGTGTGTGAAGGATTAGAGGGACCCCCCCAGATAGAGGAGTGTGAGGGGTCAGTGTCACTGTGAGTGTAAACGCCCCTATTTAAAAAAAGAGGCAGACAATAAGCAGGGAAACTATAGACCATTTAGCCTAGCATCTGTGGTTGGGTAAATGTTGGAGTCCGTTATTAAAGAAGCAAGGACTGTGTTTGAACTCCGCACATCCATTTTACAGCAGGCGGTGAAGAAGGCAAATGGTATGTTGGCCTTCATAGCTAGGGGATTTGAATATCGGAGCAGGGAGGTCTTACTGCAGTTGTACAGGGCCATAGTGAAGCCTCACCTGGAATATTGTGTTCAGTTTTGGTATCCTAGTCTGAGGAAGGACGTTCATGTTATAGATGGATTGCAGCGATAGTTCACCACACTGATTCCAGGGATGGCTGGGCTGTCATATGAGGAGAGACTGGGTCAACTGCGCCTTTATTCACTGGTGTTTAGAAGGATGAGAGGGGATCTCATAGAAACATACAAGATCCTGACTGGACTGGGCAGGCTAGATGCGGGAAGAATATTCTCGATGTTGGGGAAGTCCAGAACCAGGGGACATCGTCTTAGTATAAGGGACAGGCCATTTAGGACTGAGATGAGGAGAAACGTCTTCACTCAGAGAGTTGTTGACCTGTGGAATTCCCTGCTGCAGAGAGTTGTTGATGCCAGTTCATTGGATATCTTCAAGAGGGAGTTTGATATGGCTCTTACGGTAAAGGGGATCACGGGGTATGGAGAGAAAGCAGGAAAGGGGTGCTGAAGGAATGATGAGCCATGATCTAATTGAGTGGCGGTGCAGGCTCGAAGGGCCGAATGGCCTACTTATGCACCTATTTTCAATGTTTCTATGATAGAGAATTAGCTAACAAAGAGAAAACAGAGAGTCGGGATAAATGGTTCATTCTCGGTTTGGCAATCAGGAATTAGTGGGGTGCAGCAGGGATCAGTACCGGGACCCCAACTATTTACAATCTATATTAACGATTTTGCGGAAGGGACCGAGTGTAACGTAGCCAAGTTTGCTGACCATAAAAGATGGGAGGAAAAGCAATGTGTGAGGAGGATACACAAAATCTGCAAAAGGCCATAGACAGGCTAAGCGAGTGGGCAAACATTTCGGTAGATGGAGTATAATGTTGGAAAGTGTGAGGTCATGCACTTCGGCAGAAAAAAAGAAAAAGGGAAAGTTATGATTTAAAGGCAGAAAGATTGCAAAGTTTTGCGGTGCAGCGGTACCTGGGGGGACTTGTGCATGAAACACAAAAGGTTAGTATGCAGGTACAGCAATGATCAGGAAGGCCAATGGAATCTTGGCCTTTATTGCAAAGGAGATGGAGTATAAAAGCAGGGAAGTCTTGTTCCAACTGTACAGGGTTTTGGTGAGGCCACACCTGGAATACTGCGTGCAGTTTTGGTTTGCATATTTATGAAAGGATATACTTGCTTTGGAGGCAATTCAGAGAAGATTCATTAGGTTGATTCCAGAGATCTGGGGCTTGACTTATGAGGTAAGGTTGACGCGTTTGGGCCTCTACTCATTGGAATTCAGAAGAATGAGAGGTGATCTTTCGAAACGTATAAGCTTATGATGGGCTTGACAAGGTGGATGCAGAGAGGATGTTTCCACTGATGGGGGAGACTAGAACGAGAGGGCATACATTTAGAATAAGGGGCTGCCCATTTAAATCTGAGATGAGGAGGAATTTTTTCTCTCAAAGGCTTGTAAATCTGGAATTCGCTGCCTCAGAGAGCTGTGGAAGCTGGGACATTGAATAAATATAAGACAGAGATAGACAGTTTCTTAACCGATAAGGGAATAAAGGGTAATGGGAAGCGGGCGGGGAAGTGCAGCGGAGTCAATGATCAGATCAGCCAGGATCATATTAAATGGCGGAGCAGGCTTGAGGTGTCGTATGGCCTACTCCTGCTTCTAATTTTATGTCTTATGTACAAGGACTCCCTGGTTCCTCTGTACTGCAGCATTTTTAATATATCTCTATTTAAATAATAATTTGCGTTTTTTTTTCTTGCCAAAATGGATAACCTCACAATTCCCACATTATACACCATCTACAACATTTTTCCCACTCACTTAGCCTGCCAATATCCCTCTGCAGATTCGTTGTGTCCTCCTCACAACTTGCTTTCCCACACATATTTGTATCATCAGGAAACTTGGCCCCATTACACTTGGTCCCAATAGTTGAGGTTCCAAGCACCGATCCCTGTGGGACCACACAAGTTACTGATTGACAACCGGAGAATGAACCATTTAGCCTGATTCTCTGTCTTCTGTCAGTTAGCCCACCCTCTATCCATAAGAACATCAGAAATAGAACCAGGATTAGGCAATTTGGCCCACCGAACCTGCTCCTCCATTTATTACGATCATGGCTGATCTGATCGTGGTCATAGTTTCACTTGCCTGCCTGCCCGCTCCCCATAACTCTTTACTCCCTGATCACTCAAAGATCTGTCTATCTCTGCCTTAAATATATTCAATGACCCAGCCTCCATAACTCTCTGGGGGAGAGAATTGCATAGATTTACAACCCTGAGAGAAAAAATTCCTCCTCATCACAGTTTTAAATGGGCGGCCAATTATTCTTAGACTATGAGTGGTATGAGTGGAAATATCCTCTCTGCATCCACCTTGTCGAACCCCCTCATTATCTTGTATGTTTCGATAAGATCACCTCATTCTTCTGAACTCCAATGTGTATAGGCCCAACCGACTCAACCTATCTTCATAAATCAACCCCCACTTCACTGGCATCAACCTAGTGAACCTTCTCTGAACAGCGTCCACTGCAAGTATATCCTTCCTTAAATACGGAGACCAAAATTGCATGCAGTACTCCAGGTGTGGCCTCACCAATACGCTGCACAGCTGTAGCAGGACTTTTCTGCTTTATCCCCCTTGCAATAAAGTCCAACATTCCATTTGCCTTCCTGATTACTTTCTGTACCTGCATACTAACCTTTTGTGTTTGATGTACAAGTCCCCCCAGGTCTCTCTGTACTGCAGCACATTGCAATTTTTCTCCATTTAAATTATAATTTGCTTTTCTATTTTTTCTGCCAAAGTGGATAACCTCACATTTCCCCACATTATACTCCATCTGACATATTTTCGCCCACTCACTTAGCCTGTCTATATCTATTTGTAGATTGTCTGTGTCCTCCTCACAATTTGCTTTCCCACCCATCTTTATATCATCGGAAAACATGGCTACATTACACTTGATCCCCTCATCCGAGTCATTAATATAAGATTGTAAATAGTTGAGGCCCCAGCACCGATCCCTGCGGCACCTCACTAGTCACTGATTTCCAACACGAAAATGACCCATTTATCCCGACCATCTGTTTTCTGGTAGTTAAGCAATACTCTATTAATGCTAATATATTACCCCCAACCCCGTGAACCTTTATCTTTTGCAGTAACCTGTTATATGGCACCTTTTCAAATACACCACATTCACTGGTTCCCCCTTATCCGCCCTGTTCGTTACATCCTCAAAGTATTCCAGCACATTTGTGAAATGAGAGTGCCCTTTCATAAAACCATGCTGACTCTGCTTGATTGTATTATGCTTCTCCAAATGTCCTGCTCGTGCTTCCTTAATAACAGACTCCAGCATTTTCCTAACCACAGATGTTAGGCTAACTGGTCTATAGTTTCCTGCTTTTTGTCTGGCTCCTTTTGTATGGACAAAGCAGCCCACTTGATTGGCCCTGCATCCACCACATTAAACATTCACTCCCTCCAGCACCGGCGCACCGTCGAAAAGATACATTGCAGCAACTTGCCAAGGCTTCGTTGTCAGCACCTCCCAAACCCGCGACCCCTACCACCTAGAAGGACAAGGGCAGCAAGTGCATTGAAACATCATCATCTGCAAGGTCCCCTCCAAGTTACTCACCATCCTGACTTCGAAATATATTGGCTGTTCCTTCATAGTCGCTCGGTCAAAATCCAGGCACTCCCTCCCAAACAGCACTGTGGGAACACCTTCAGCACACGGACTGCAGCGGTTCAAGAAGGCGGCTCACTCACATTCTCGGGGACAATTAGGGATCGGCACTAAATACTGACCTAGAGAGGGCAATCAATGCTGACCTGGAGAGTGCAATAAATACTGACCTAAAGAGTACAATAAAAACTGACCTGGAGAGTACAATAAATACTGACCTGGAGAGGGCAATAAATATTGACCTGGAGAGTACAATAAATACTGACCTGGAGAGTACAATAAATACTGACCTGAAGAGTACAATAAATACTGACCTGGAGAGGGCAATAAATACTGACCAGGAGAGTACAATAAATAGTGAAATGGAGAATACAATACATATTGACCTGGAGAATACAATAAATACTGACCTGGAGAGTACAATAAATACTGAACTAGAGAGGGCAATAAATACTGACCTGGAGAGGGCAATAAATACTCTCCTGGAGAGTACAATAAAACTGACCTGGAGAGTACAATAAATACTGACCTGGAGAGTACAATAAATACTGACCTGGAGAGTACAATAAATACCGACCTGGAGAGTACAATAAATACTGACCTGGAGAGAACAATAAATACTGAACTGGAGAGTACAATACATATTGAACTGGAGAGTACAATAAATAGTGACTTGGAGAGTACAATAAATACTGACCTGGAGAGTACCATAAATACAGACCTGGAGCGGGTAATAAATACTGACCTGGAGAGGGTAATAAATAATTACCTGGAGAGTACAATGAAAACTGACCTGGAGATTACAATAAATACTGACCTGGAGAGTACAATAAACACTGACCTGGAGAGGGCAATAAATACTGACCTGGAGAGTACAATAAATACTGACCTAGAGAGTACAATAAATACTGACCTGAAGAGTACAATAAATACTGACCTGGAGAGGGCAATAAATACTGACCAGGAGAGTACAATAAATAGTGAAATGGAGAATACAATAAATATTGACCTGGAGAATACAATAAATACTGACCTGGAGAGTACAATAAATACTGAACTAGTGAGGGCAATAAATACTGACCTGGAGAGGGCAATAAATACTGTCCTGGAGAGTACAATAAATACCGACCTGGAGAGTACAATAAATACTGACCTGGAGAGAACAATAAATACTGAACTGGAGAGTACAATAAATAGTGACCTGTAGAGTACAATAAAGACTGACCTGGAGAGTACAATACATATTGAACTGGAGAGTACAATAAATAGTGACTTGGAGAGTACAATAATACTGACCTGGAGAGTACCATAAATACAGACCTGGAGCGGGTAATAAATACTGACCTGGAGAGGGTAATAAATAAATACCTGGAGAGAACAATGAAAACTGACCTGGAGATTACAATAAATACTGACCTGGAGAGTACAATAAATACTGACCTGGAAAGTACAATAAAAACTGACTTGGAGAGTACAATAAATACTGACCTGGAGAGTACAATAAATACTGACCTGGAGAGTACAATAAATACTGACATGGGGAGTACAATAAATACTGACCTGGAGAGGCTAATAAATACTGACCTGGAGAGAGTAATAAATACTGACCTGGAGAGGGTAATAAATACTGACTTGGAGAGTACAAGAAATACTGACCTGGAGAGTACAATAAAAACTGACCTGGTAGTAAAATAAATAGTGACTTGGAGAGGACAATAAATACTGACAAAGAGAGGGTAATAAATACTGATCTGGAGAGGTTAATAAATACCGATCTGGAGAGTACAATAAATATTGACCTGGAAAGTACAATAAATAATGACTTGGAGAGCACAATAAAGACTGAACTGGAGAGTACAATAAATACTGACCTGGAGAGTACAATAAAAACTGTATTGGAGAGTACAATAAATACTGACCTGGAGAGTACAATAAATAATGACTTGGAGAGTACAATAAATACTGACCTGGAGAGTACAATAAATATTGACGTGGGGAGTACATTAAATACTAACCTGGAGAGTAAAATCAATACTGACCTGGAGAATACAATAAATACTGACCATGACAAAGCAATAAATACTGCCGTGGAGACTACAATAAATACTGACATGGAGAGTTCAATAATTACTGACCTGGAGAGGTCAATAAATACTGAACTGGAGAGTACAATAAATAGTGACTTGGAGAGTAGAATAAATACTGATCTGGAGAGTACAATAATTACTGACCTGCAGAGTGCAATAAAAACTGAATTGGAGAGTACAATAAATACTGACCTGGAGAGTACAATAAATAATGAATTGGAGAGGACAATAAATACTGACCTGGGGAGTACAATAAATACTGACCTGGAGAGTAAAATAAATACTGACCTGGAGAATACAATAAATACTGACCATGAGAGGGCAATAAATACTGACCTGGAGACTGCAATAAATACTGACATGGAGAGTACAATAAATACTGATCTGGAGAGTACAATAAATACTGATCTGGAGCGCACAATAAAAACTGAATTGGAGAGTACAATAAATACTGACCTGGAGAGTACAATAACGAATGACTTGGAGAGTACAATAAATACTGATCGAGAGAGTACAATAAATACTGACCTGGAGATTTCATAAAATACTGACCTGGAGAGGGTAATAAATACTGACCTGGAGAGTACAATAAATGCTGACCTGGAGAGTAAAATAAGAACTGACCTGGAGAGTACAATAAATACTGACCTGGAGAGTCCAATAAATACTGACCTGGAGAGTACAATAAGTACAGACCTGGTGAGTACATTAAATACTGACCTGGAGAGTACAATAATCACTGACCTGGAGAGAACAATAAATACTGACCTGGAGAGTACAATAAAAACTGAATTGGACGGTACAATAAATACCAACCACGAGAGTACAATTAATAGTACATGGAGAGTACACTAAATACTGACCTGGAGAGTACCACAAATACAGACCTGGAGCGGGAAATAAATACTGACCTGGAGAGGGTAATAAGTAATGACCTGGAGAGGACAATAAATACTGACCTGGAGAGTACAATAAATACTGACCTGGAGAGTACAATAAATACTGACCTGGAGAGGCCAATAAATACTGACCTGGAGAGTACAATAAATACAGACCTGGTGAGTCCAATAAATACTGACCTGGAGAGGCCAATAAATACTGACCTGGAGAGTACAATAAATACAGACCTGGTGAGTCCAATAAATATTGACCTGGAGAGTACAATAAATATTGACCTGGGGAGTAAAATAAATACTGACCTGTAGAGGATAATAAATACTGACGTGGGGAGTACAATAAATACTGACCAGGATAGGGCAATAAATACTGACCTGGAGAGTACAATAAATATTGACCTGGAGAGTACAATAAATACTGACATGGAGAGGACAATAAATAGTGACTTGGAGAGTACAATAAATACTGACCTGGAGAGTACCATAAATATTGAACTGGAGCGGGTAATAAATACTGACCTGGAGAGGGTAATAAATACTGACCTGGAGAGTACAATAAATACTGTCCTGGAGAGTACAATAAAAACTGACCCGGAGAGCACAATAAATACTGACCTGGAGAGCACAATAAAAACTGACCTGGATAGTACAATAAATACTGACCTTGAGAGCGTAATAAATACTTACATGGAGAGTACAATAAATACTGACCTGGAGAGGGTAATAAATACTGACCTGGAGAGTAAAATAAATACTGACCTGGAGAGTACAATAAATATTGACCTGAAGAGTACAATAAATACTGACCTGGAGAGTACAATAAGCACTGACCTGGAGAGTACAATAAATACTGACCTGGAGAGGGCACTAAATACTGACCTGGAGAGTACAATAAATACTGACATGGGGAGTACAATAAATACAGACCTGGAGAGGGGAATAAATAATGACCTGGAGTGATTATTAAATACGCACCTGAAGAGTACAATAAATACTGCCCTGGAGAGGGTAATAAATACTGACCTGGAGAGTACAACAAATACTGACCTGGAGAGTATAATAAATACGGACCTGGTTAGCACAATAAATACTGACCTGGTGAGTACAATAAATACTGACCTGGAGAGGGTAATAAATACTGATCTGGAGAGTACTATAAATACTGACCTGGAGAGTACAATAAATACTGACCTGGAGAGGGTAATAAATACAGACCTGGAGAGTACAAAAATACTGACCTTGGAGTAAAATAAATACTAACCTGGAGAGGGCAATAAATACTAACCTGCAGAGTACAATAAATACTGACCTGGAGAGTACAATAAATACTGACTTGGATAGGGCAATACATACTGACCTGGACAGTACATTAAATACTGACCTGGAGAGTACAATAAATACTGACCTGGAGAGTACAATAAATACTGACGTGGAGAGTACAATAAATACTGAGCTGGAGAGTTCAATAAATACAGACCTGGAGAGAGTAATAAATACTGACCTGGAGAGGACAATAAATACTGACCTGGAAAGTGCAATAAACACTGACCTGGAGAGTAGAATAAATGATGACCTGGTGAATACAATAAATACTGACATGCAGAGAACAATAAATACTGATCTGGAGAGTACAATAGATACTGACCTGGAGAGTACAATAAATACTAACCTGGAGAGGGTAATAAATACTGACCTGGAGAGTACATTAAATGCTGACCTGGTGAGTAAAATAACCTGGAGAGTACAATAAACACTGACCTGGAGAGAACAATAAATACTGACCTGGAGAGTACCATAAAAACTGAGCTGGAGAGGGTAATAAATACTGACCTGGAGAGTACAATAAATACTGACCTGGAGAGTCCAGTAAGTACTGACCTGGAGAATACAATAAATACTGACCTGGAGAGTACAATAAATACTGACCTGGATAGTGCAATAAATACTGACGTGGAGAGTACAATAAATAGTGACATGGAGAGGGCAATAAATACTGACCTGGAGAGCACAATAAATACTGAACTGGAGAGTACAATAAATAATGAATTGGAGAGATAATAAATACCGACCTGGAGACGGTAATAAATACTGACCTGGAGAGTATAATAAATACTGACCTGGAGAGGGCAATACATACTGACCTGGAGAGTACAATAAATACTGACCTGGAGAGTGCAAATAATACTGATCTGGAGAGAACAATAAATACTGACCTGGAGAGTACAATAAATACTGACCTGGAGAGTACAATAAAAACTGAATTGGAGAGTACAATAAATACTGACTTGGGGAGTACAATAAATAATGCCTTGGAGAGTACAATAAATACTGACCTGGACAGTACAATAAATATTGACGTGGGGAGTACAATAAATACTAACCTGGAGAGTAAAATAAATACTGACCTGGAGAATACAATAAATACTGACCATGAGAAGCCACAAATACTGCCGTGGAGACTACAATAAATACTGACCTGGAGAGTACAATAATTACTGACATGGAGAGGGCAATAAATACTGAACTGGAGAGTACAATAAATAGTGACTTGGAGAGTAGAATAAATACTGATCTGGAGAGTACAATAATTACTGACCAGGAGAGTGCAATAAAAACTGAATTGGAGAGTACAATAAATACTGACCAAGAGAGTACAATAAATAATGAATTGGAGAGTACAATAAATACTGACCTGGGGAGTACAATAAATACTGACCTGGAGAGTAAAATAAATACTGACCTGGAGAATACAATAAATACTGACCATGAGAGGGCAATAAATACTGACCTGGAGACTACAATAAATACTGACATGGAGAGTACAATAAATACTGATCTGGAGAGTACAATAAATACTGATCTGGAACGCACAATTAAAACTGAATTGGAGAGTACAATAAATACTGACCTGGAGAATACAATAACTAATGACTTGGAGAGTACAATAATTACTGATCTAGAGGGTACAATAAATACTGACCTGGACAGTACAATAAATACTGACCTGGAGAGGGTAATAAATACTGACCTGGAGAGTACAATAAATGCTGACCTGGAGATTAAAATAAGAACTGACCTGGAGAGTACAATAAATACTGACCTGGAGAGTTCAATAAATACTGACCTGGAGTGTACAATAAGTACAGACCTGGTGAGTACATTAAATACTGACCTGGAGAGTACAATAAACACTGACCTGGAGAGAACAATAAATACTGACCTGGAGAGTACAATAAAAACTGAATTGGACAGTACAATAAATATTAACCACGAGAGTACTATTAATAGTACATGGAAAGTACAATAAATACTGACCTGGAGAGTACCACAAATACAGACCTGGAGAGGGTAATAAATACAGACCTGGAGAGGGTAATAAGTAATGACCTGGAGAGTACAATAAATACTGACCTGGAGAGGCCAATAAATACTGACCTGGAGAGTACAATAAATACAGACCTGGTGAGTCCAATAAATATTGACCTGGAGAGTACAATAAATATTGACCTGGGGAGTAAAATAAATACTGACCTGTAGAGGATAGTAAATACTGACGTGGGGAGTACAATAAATACTGACCAGGATAGGGCAATACATACTGACCTGGAGAGTACAATAAATATTGACCTGGAGTGTACAATAAATACTGACATGGAGAGGACAATAAATAGTGACTTGGAGAGTACAATAAATACTGACCTGGAGAGTACCATAAATACTGAACTGGAGCGGGTAATAAATACTGACCTGGAGAGGGTAATAAATACTGACCTGGAGAGTACTATAAATACTGACCTGGAGAGTACAATAAATACTGACCTGGAGAGCACAATAAATACTGACCTGGAGAGCACAATAAAAACTGACCTGGATAGTACAATAAATACTGACCTGGAGAGGGCAATAAATACTAACCAGCAGAGTGCAATAAATACTGACCTGGAGAGTACAATAAATACTGACTTGGATAGGGCAATAAATACTGACCTGGAGAGTAAAATAAGTACTGACCTGGAGAGTATAATAAATACGGACCTGGAGAGTACAATAAATACTGACCTGGAGAGTACAATAAATACTGACCTGGAGAGGGTAATAAATACTGATCTGGAGAGTACTATAAATACTGACCTGGAGAGTACAATAAATACTGACCTGGAGAGGGTAATAAATACAGACCTGGAGAGTACAAAAATACTGACCTTTGAGTAAAATAAATACTGACCTGGAGAGGGCAATAAATACTAACCAGCAGAGTGCAATAAATACTGACCTGGAGAGTACAATAAATACTGACTTGGATAGGGCAATAAATACTGACCTGGAGAGTAAAATAAGTACTGACCTGGAGTGTACAATAAATACTGACCTGGAGAGTACAATAAATACTGACCTGGAGAGTACAATAAATACTGATCTGGAGTGGGCAATAAATACTGACCAAGAGAGTACATTAAATACTGGCCTGGAGAGCACAATAAATACTGACCTGGAAGTACAATAAATACTGACCTGGAGATTACAATAAGTACTGACCTGGAGATTACAATAAATACTGACCTGGAGAGGGCAATAAATACTGACCTGGAGAGCACAATAAATACTGAACTGGAGAGTACAATAAATGCTGACCTGGAGAGTTCAATAAGAACTGACCTGGAGAGTACAATAAATACTGACCTGGAGTGTTCAATAAATACTGACCTGGAGAGTACAATAAGTACAGACCAGGTGAGTACATTAAATACTGACCTTGAGAGTACAATAAACACTGACCTGGATAGAACAATAAATACTGACCTGGAGAGTACAACAAATACTGACCTGGAGAGTACAATAAGTACAGACCTGGTGAGTACATTAAATACTGACCTTGAGAGTACAATAAACACTGACCTGGAGAGAACAATAAATACTGACCTGGAGAGTATAATAAAAACTGACATGGGAAGTACAATAAATACAGACCTGGAGAGGGTAATAAATACTGACCTGGAGAGAGTAATAAATGCGGACCTGGAGAGTACAATAAATACTGACCTTGAGAGGGTAATAAATACTGACATGGAGAGTACAACAAATACTGACCTGGAGAGGGCAATAAATACTGACCTGGAGAGTACAATAAATACTGACATGGAGAGGACAATAAATAGTGACTTGGAGAGCACACTAAATACTGACCTGGAGAGGACAATAAATAGTGACTTGGAGAGTACAATAAATACTGAACTGGAGAGTACCATAAATACTGAACTGGAGAGGCCAATAAATACTGACCTGGAGAGTACAATAAATACTGACCTGGAGAGTGCAATAAATACTGACCTGGAGAGGACAATAAATACTGACCTGGAGAGTACAATAAATACAGACCTGGTGAGTACAATAAATACTGACCTGGAGAGTACAATAAATATTGAGCTGGGGAGTAAAATGAATACTGACCTGTAGAGGACAATAAATACTGACATGGAGAGGACAATAAATACTGACTTGGAGAGTACAATAAATCCTGACCTGGAGAGTACCATAAATACTGAACTGGAGCGGGTAATAAATACTGACCTGGAGAGGGTAAAAAATACTGACCTGTCGAGTACAATAAATACTGACCTGGAGAGTACAATAAATACTGACCTGGAGAGCACAATAAATACTGACCTAGAGAGTACAATAAAAACTGAATTGGAGAGTACAATAAATACTGACCTGGAGAGTACAATAAATAATGAATTGGAGAGTACAATAAATACTGACCTGGAGAGTACAATAATTATTGACCTGGGGAGTACAATAAATACTGAACTGGAGAGTACAATAAATAACGACTTGGAGAGTACAATAAATACTATTCTAGAGAGTACAATAAATACTGACCTGGAGAGTACAATAAATACTATTCTAGAGAGTACAATAAATACTGACCTGGAGAGTACAATAAATACTGACCTGGAGATGGTAATAAATACTGACCTGGAGAGTACAATAAATACTGACCTGGAGAGTACAATGAATACTGACCTGGAGAGTACAATAAATACACAACTGGAGAGTACAATAAATACTGACCTGGAGAGTACAATAAATATTGACCAGGGGAGTAAAATAAATACTGACCTGTAGAGGATAATAAATACTGACGTGGGGCGTACAATAAATACTGACCTGGAGAGGGCAATAAATACTGACCTGGAGAGTACAATAAATACTGACGTGGAGAGTACAATAAATACTGACATGGAGAGGACAATAAATACTGACATGGAGAGGACAATAAACAGTGACTTGGATAGTGCAATAAATACTGAACTGGAGAGTACAATAAAAACTGAATTGGAGAGTACAATAAATACTGACCTGGAGAGTACAATAAATAATGAATTGGAGAGTACAATAAATACTGACCTGGAGAGTACAATAATTATTGACCTGGGGAGTACAATAAATACTGAACTGGAGAGTACAATAAATAACGACTTGGAGAGTACAATAAATACTATTCCAGAGAGTACAATAAATACTGACCTGGAGAGTACAATAAATACTGACCTGGAGAGGGTAATAAATACTGACCTGGAGAGGGTAATAAGTAATGACCTGGAGAGGACAATAAATACTGACCTGGAGAGTACAATAAATATTGAACTGGAGAGTACAATAATTACTGAACTGGAGAGAACAATAAATATTGACCTGGGGAGTAAGATAAATACTGACCTATAGAGGATAATAAATACTGACGTGGGGCGTACAATAAATACTGACCAGGAGAGGGCAATAAATACTGACCTGGAGAGTACAATAAATACTGACGTGGAGAGTACAATAAATAATGACATGGAGAGGACAATAAATAGTGACTTGGAGAGCACAAAAAATACTGACCTGGAGAGTACAATAAATACTGTACTGGAGCGGGTAATAAATACTGACATGGAGAGTACAACAAATACTGACCTGGAGAGGGCAATAAATACTGACCTGGAGAGTACAATAAATACTGATATGGAGAGGACAATAAATAGTGACTTGGAGAGCACACTAAATACTGACCTGGAGAGGACAATAAATAGTGACTTGGAGAGTACAATAAATACTGAACTGGAGAGTACCATAAATACTGAACTGGAGAGGCCAATAAATACTGACCTGGAGAGTACAATAAATACTGACCTGGAGAGTGCAATAAATACTGACCTGTAGAGGACAATAAATACTGACATGGAGAGGACAATAAATACTGACTTGGAGAGTACAATAAATCCTGACCTGGAGAGTACCATAAATACTGAACTGGAGCGGGTAATAAATACTGACCTGGAGAGGGTAAAAAATACTGACCTGTCGAGTACAATAAATACTGACCTGGAGAGTACAATAAATACTGACCTGGAGAGCACAATAAATACTGACCTAGAGAGTACAATAAAAACTGAATTGGAGAGTACAATAAATACTGACCTGGAGAGTACAATAAATAATGAATTGGAGAGTACAATAAATACTGACCTGGAGAGTACAATAATTATTGACCTGGGGAGTACAATAAATACTGAACTGGAGAGTACAATAAATAACGACTTGGAGAGTACAATAAATACTATTCTAGAGAGTACAATAAATACTGACCTGGAGAGTACAATAAATACTGACCTGGAGATGGTAATAAATACTGACCTGGAGAGGGTAATAAGTAATGACCTGGAGAGGACAATACATACTGACCTGGAGAGTACAATAAATATTGACCTGGAGAGTACAATGAATACTGACCTGGAGAGTACAATAAATACACAACTGGAGAGTACAATAAATACTGACCTGGAGAGTACAATAAATATT
The DNA here is from genome assembly GCF_044704955.1 of Pristiophorus japonicus. Lineage (NCBI taxonomy): Eukaryota > Metazoa > Chordata > Chondrichthyes > Pristiophoridae > Pristiophorus > Pristiophorus japonicus. The sequence goes on along the minus strand of NC_092001.1, from coordinate 14,036,018 downwards.
GACCAGGGGAGTAAAATAAATACTGACCTGTAGAGGATAATAAATACTGACGTGGGGCGTACAATAAATACTGACCTGGAGAGGGCAATAAATACTGACCTGGAGAGTACAATAAATACTGACGTGGAGAGTACAATAAATACTGACATGGAGAGGACAATAAATACTGACATGGAGAGGACAATAAACAGTGACTTGGATAGTGCAATAAATACTGAACTGGAGAGTACCATAAATACTGAACTGGAGAGGCCAATAAATACTGACCTGGAGAGTACAATAAATACTGACCTGGAGAGTGCAATAAATACTGACCTGGAGAGGCCAATAAATACTGACCTGGAGAGTACAATAAATACAGACCTGGTGAGTACAATAAATACTGACCTGGAGAGTACAATAAATATTGAGCTGGGGAGTAAAATGAATACTGACCTGTAGAGGACAATAAATACTGACATGGAGAGGACAATAAATACTGACCTGGAGAGTACAATAAATACTGACCTGGAGAGCACAATAAATACTGACCTGGAGAGTACAATAAAAACTGAATTGGAGAGTACAATAAATACTGACCTGGAGAGTACAATAAATAATGAATTGGAGAGTACAATAAATACTGACCTGGAGAGTACAATAATTATTGACCTGGGGAGTACAATAAATACTGAACTGGAGAGTACAATAAATAACGACTTGGAGAGTACAATAAATACTATTCCAGAGAGTACAATAAATACTGACCTGGAGAGTACAATAAATACTGACCTGGAGAGGGTAATAAATACTGACCTGGAGAGGGTAATAAGTAATGACCTGGAGAGGACAATAAATACTGACCTGGAGAGTACAATAAATATTGAACTGGAGAGTACAATAATTACTGAACTGGAGAGAACAATAAATATTGACCTGGGGAGTAAGATAAATACTGACCTATAGAGGATAATAAATACTGACGTGGGGCGTACAATAAATACTGACCAGGAGAGGGCAATAAATACTGACCTGGAGAGTACAATAAATACTGACGTGGAGAGTACAATAAATAATGACATGGAGAGGACAATAAATAGTGACTTGGAGAGCACAAAAAATACTGACCTGGAGAGTACCATAAATACTGTACTGGAGCGGGTAATAAATACTGACCTGGAGAGGGTAATAAATACTGACCTGGAAAGTACAATAAATACTGACCTGGAGAGGACAATAAATACTGACCTGGAGAGTACAATAAATACTGACCTGGAGAGTACAATGAATACTGACCTGGAGAGTACAATAAATACTGAACTGGAGAGTACAATAATTACTCACCTGGAGAGAACAAAAATATTGACCTGGGGAGTAAAATAAATACTGACCTGTAGAGGATAATAAATAATGACGTGGGGCGTACAATAAAAACTGACCAGGAGAGGGCAATAAATACTGACCTGGAGAGTACAATAAATACTGACGTGGAGAGTACAATAAATAATGACATGGAGAGGACAATAAATAGTGACTTGGAGAGCACAAAAAATACTGACCTGGAGAGTACCATAAATACTGAACTGGAGAGTACAATAAATACTGACCTGGAGAGCACAATAAATACTGACCTGGAGAGCACAATAAATACTGACCTGGAGAGTACAATAAATACTGACCTGGAGAGCACAATAAATACTGACCTGTAGGGTACAATAAAAACTGACCTGGATAGTACAATAAATACTGACCTGGAGAGGGTAATAAATTCTGACCTGGAGAGTACAATAAATACTGAACTGGAGAGTAGAATAAATAATGACCTGGTGAATACAATAAATACTTAAATACTGACATGCAGAGAACAATAAATACTGATCTGGAGAGTACAATAAATACTGACCTGGAGAGTACAATAAATACTAACATGGAGAGGGTAATAAATACTGACCTGGAGAGTACAATACATGCTGACCTGGAGAGTACAATAAATACTAACCTGGAGAGTACAATAAACACTGACCTGGAGAGAACAATAAATACTGACCTGGAGAGTTCCATAAAAATTGACCTGGAGAGGGTAATAAATACTGACCTGGAGAGTCCAATAAGTACTGGCCTGGAGAGTACAATAAATACTGACCTAGAGAGTACAATAAATACTGACCTGGAGAGCACAATAAATACTGACCTGGAAGTACAATAAATACTGACCTGGAGATTACAATAAGTACTGACCTGGAGAAGGTAATAAATACTGACCTGGAGAGTACAATAAATACTGACCTGGAGAGTCCAATAAGTACTGACCTGGAGATTACAATAAATACTGACCTGGAGTTTACAATAAATACTGACCTGGAGAGTACAATAAATACTGACCTGGAGAGTACAATAAATACTGATCTGGAGTAGGCAATAAATACTGACCTGGAGAGCACAATAAATACTGACCTGGAAGTACAATAAATACTGACCTGGAGATTAAAATAAGTACTGACCTGGAGATTACAATAAATACTGACCTGGAGAGGGCAATAAATACTGACCTGGAGAGCACAATAAATACTGAACTGGAGAGTACAATAAATATTGAATTAGAGAGTACAATAAATACTATTCTCGAGAGTACAATAAATACTGACCTGGAGCGTACAATAAATACTGACCTGGAGAGGGTCATAAATACTGACCTGGAGAGGGCAATCAATACTGACATGGAGAGTACAATAAATATTGACCTGGGGAGGAGAATAAATACTGACCTGGAGAGTAAAAAAAATACTGACCTGGAGAATACAATAAATACTGACCATGAGAAGGCAATAAATACTGACCTGGAGACTACAATAAATACTGACCTGGAGAGTACAATAATTACTGATCTGGAGAGTACAATAAAGAATGACTTGGAGAGTAAAATAAATACTGATCTAGAGAGTACAATAAATACTGACCTGCAGCGTACAATAAATACTAACCTGGAGAGGGTAATAAATACTGACCTGGAGAGTACAATAAATGCTGACCTGGAGAGTTCAATAAGAACTGACCTGGAGAGTACAATAAATACTGACCTGGAGTGTTCAATAAATACTGACCTGGAGAGTACAATAAGTACAGACCTGGTGAGTACATTAAATACTGACCTTGAGAGTACAATAAACACTGACCTGGAGAGAACAATAAATACTGACCTGGAGAGTACAATAAAAACTGAATTGGAGAGTACAATAATTACCAACCAGGAGAGTACAATTAATAGTGACTTGGAGAGTACAATAAATAGTGACCTGTAGAGTACCACAAATACAGACCTGGAGCGGGTAATAAATACTGACCTGGAGAGGGTAATAAGTAATGACCTGGAGTGGAAAATAAATACTGACCTGGAGAGTACAATAAATACTGACCTGGATAGTATAATGAATACTGACCTGGAGAGTACAATTAATACTGACTTGGAGAGTACAATAAATACTGACCTGGAGAGTACAATAAATACTGACCTGGAGAGGCCAATAAATACTGACCTGGAGAGTACAATAAAAACTGACATGGGGAGTACAATAAATACAGACCTGGAGATGGTAATAAATACTGACCTGGAGAGAGTAATAAATACGGACCTGGAGAGTACAATAAATACTGACCTTGAGAGGGTAATAAATACTGACCTGGAGAGTACAACAAATACTGACCTGAAGAGGGCAATAAATACTGACCTGGAGAGTACAATAAATACTGACCTGGAGAGTAGAATAAATACTGACATGGAGAGGACAATAAATAGTGACTTGGAGAGTACACTAAATACTGACCTGGAGAGCACCATAAATATTGAACTGGAGCGGGTAATAAATACTGACCTGGAGAGGGTAATAAATACTGACCTGGAGAGTACAATAAATACTGACCTGGAGAGCATAATAAATACTGACCTGGAGAGTACAATATAAACTGACCTGGATAGTACTATAAATACTGACCTTTAGAGGGTAATAAATACTTACCTGGAGAGTACAACAAATACTGACTTGGAGAGGGCAATAAATACTGACCTGGAGAGTACAATAAATGCTGACCTGGAGAGTGCAATAAATACTGACCTGGAGAGGCCAATAAATACTGACCTGGAGAGTACAATAAATACAGACCTGGTGAGTCCAATAAATACTGACCTGGAGAGTACAATAAATACTGACCTGGAGAGTGCAATAAATACTGACCTGGAGAGGCCAATAAATACTGACCTGGAGAGTACAATAAATACAGACCTGGTGAGTACAATAAATACTGACTTGGAGAGTACAATAAATCCTGACCTGGAGAGTACCATAAATACTGAACTGGAGCGGGTAATAAATACTGACCTGGAGAGGGTAAAAAATACTGACCTGTCGAGTACAATAATTACTGACCTGGAGAGTACAATAAATACTGACCTGGAGAGCACAATAAATACTGACCTGGAGAGTACAATAAAAACTGACATGGATAGTACAATAAATACTGACCTTGAGAGGGTAATAAATATTACCTGGAGAGTACTATAAATGCTGACCTGGAGAGTACAATAAATACTGACCTGGAGAGTACAATAAATATTGACCTGAAAAGTACAATAAATACTGACCTGGAGAGTACAATAAGTACTGACCTGGAGAGTACAATAAATACTGACCTGGAGAGGGCAATAAATACTGACCTGGAGAGTACAATAAAAACTGACATGGGGAGTACAATAAATACAGACCTGGAGAGGGAAATAAATACTGACCTGGAGAGAGTAATAAATACGGACCTGGAGAGTACAATAAATACTGACCTAGAGAGGACAATAAATACTGACCTGGAGAGCACAATAAATACTGACCTGGAAGTACAATAAATACTGACCTGGAGATTACAATAAGTACTGACCTGGAGAAGGTAATAAATACTGACCTGGGGAGTACAATAAATACTGAGCTGGAGAGTCCAATAAGTACTGACCTGGAGAGTACAATAAATACTGACCTGGAGTGTACAATAAATACTGACCTGGAGAGTATAATAAATACTGACCTGGAGAGTACAATAAATACTGATCTGGAGTGGGCAATAAATACTGACCAAGAGAGTACATTAAATACTGACCTGGAGAGCACAATAAATACTGACCTGGAAGTACAATAAATACTGACCTGGAGATTACAATAAGTACTGACCTGGAGATTACAATAAATACTGACCTGGAGAGGGCAATAAATACTGACCTGGAGAGCACAATAAATACTGAACTGGAGAGTACAATAAATAATGAATTAGAGAGTACAATAAATACTATTCTAGAGAGTACAATAAATACTGACCTGGAGCGTACAATAAATACTGACCTGGAGAGGGTCATAAATACTGACCTGGAGAGGGCAATAAATACTGACATGTAGAGTACAATAAATATTGACCTGGGGTAGGAGAATAAATACTGACCTGGAGAGTAAAAAAAATACTGACCTGGAGAATACAATAAATACTGACCATGAGAAGGCAATAAATACTGACCTGGAGACTACAATAAATACTGACCTGGAGAGTACAATAATTACTGACCTGGAGAGTACAATAAATAATGACTTGGAGAGTAAAATAAATACTGATCTAGAGAGTACAATAAATACTGACCTGCAGAGTACAATAAATACTAACCTGGAGAGGGTAATAAATACTGACCTGGAGAGTACAATAAATGCTGACCTGGAGAGTTCAATAAGAACTGACCTGGAGAGTACAATAAATACTGACCTGGAGTGTTCAATAAATACTGACCTGGAGAGTACAATAAGTACAGACCTGGTGAGTACATTAAATACTGACCTTGAGAGTACAATAAACACTGACCTGGAGAGTACAATAAAAACTGAATTGGAGAGTACAATAATTACCAACCAGGAGAGTACAATTAATAGTGACTTGGAGAGTACAATAAATAGTGACCTGTAGAGTACCACAAATACAGACCTGGAGCGGGTAATAAATACTGACCTGGAGAGGGTAATAAGTAATGACCTGGAGTGGAAAATAAATACTGACCTGGAGAGTACAATAAATACTGACCTGGATAGTATAATGAATACTGACCTGGAGAGTACAATTAATACTGACTTGGAGAGTACAATAAATACTGACCTGGAGAGTACAATAAATACTGACCTGGAGAGGCCAATAAATACTGACCTGGAGAGTACAATAAAAACTGACATGGGGAGTACAATAAATACAGACCTGGAGATGGTAATAAATACTGACCTGGAGAGAGTAATAAATACGGACCTGGAGAGTACAATAAATACTGACCTTGAGAGGGTAATAAATACTGACCTGGAGAGTACAACAAATACTGACCTGAAGAGGGCAATAAATACTGACCTGGAGAGTACAATAAATACTGACCTGGAGAGTAGAATAAATACTGACATGGAGAGGACAATAAATAGTGACTTGGAGAGTACACTAAATACTGACCTGGAGAGCACCATAAATATTGAACTGGAGCGGGTAATAAATACTGACCTGGAGAGGGTAATAAATACTGACCTGGAGAGTACAATAAATACTGACCTGGAGAGCATAATAAATACTGACCTGGAGAGTACAATATAAACTGACCTGGATAGTACTATAAATACTGACCTTTAGAGGGTAATAAATACTTACCTGGAGAGTACAACAAATACTGACTTGGAGAGGGCAATAAATACTGACCTGGAGAGTACACTAAATGCTGACCTGGAGAGTGCAATAAATACTGACCTGGAGAGGCCAATAAATACTGACCTGGAGAGTACAATAAATACAGACCTGGTGAGTCCAATAAATACTGACCTGGAGAGTACAATAAATACTGACCTGGAGAGTGCAATAAATACTGACCTGGAGAGGCCAATAAATACTGACCTGGAGAGTACAATAAATACAGACCTGGTGAGTACAATAAATACTGACTTGGAGAGTACAATAAATCCTGACCTGGAGAGTACCATAAATACTGAACTGGAGCGGGTAATAAATACTGACCTGGAGAGGGTAAAAAATACTGACCTGTCGAGTACAATAATTACTGACCTGGAGAGTACAATAAATACTGACCTGGAGAGCACAATAAATACTGACCTGGAGAGTACAATAAAAACTGACATGGATAGTACAATAAATACTGACCTTGAGAGGGTAATAAATATTACCTGGAGAGTACTATAAATGCTGACCTGGAGAGTACAATAAATACTGACCTGGAGAGTACAATAAATATTGACCTGAAAAGTACAATAAATACTGACCTGGAGAGTACAATAAGTACTGACCTGGAGAGTACAATAAATACTGACCTGGAGAGGGCAATAAATACTGACCTGGAGAGTACAATAAAAACTGACATGGGGAGTACAATAAATACAGACCTGGAGAGGGAAATAAATACTGACCTGGAGAGAGTAATAAATACGGACCTGGAGAGTACAATAAATACTGACCTAGAGAGGACAATAAATACTGACCTGGAGAGCACAATAAATACTGACCTGGAAGTACAATAAATACTGACCTGGAGATTACAATAAGTACTGACCTGGAGAAGGTAATAAATACTGACCTGGGGAGTACAATAAATACTGAGCTGGAGAGTCCAATAAGTACTGACCTGGAGAGTACAATAAATACTGACCTGGAGTGTACAATAAATACTGACCTGGAGAGTATAATAAATACTGACCTGGAGAGTACAATAAATACTGATCTGGAGTGGGCAATAAATACTGACCAAGAGAGTACATTAAATACTGACCTGGAGAGCACAATAAATACTGACCTGGAAGTACAATAAATACTGACCTGGAGATTACAATAAGTACTGACCTGGAGATTACAATAAATACTGACCTGGAGAGGGCAATAAATACTGACCTGGAGAGCACAATAAATACTGAACTGGAGAGTACAATAAATAATGAATTAGAGAGTACAATAAATACTATTCTAGAGAGTACAATAAATACTGACCTGGAGCGTACAATAAATACTGACCTGGAGAGGGTCATAAATACTGACCTGGAGAGGGCAATAAATACTGACATGTAGAGTACAATAAATATTGACCTGGGGTAGGAGAATAAATACTGACCTGGAGAGTAAAAAAAATACTGACCTGGAGAATACAATAAATACTGACCATGAGAAGGCAATAAATACTGACCTGGAGACTACAATAAATACTGACCTGGAGAGTACAATAATTACTGACCTGGAGAGTACAATAAATAATGACTTGGAGAGTAAAATAAATACTGATCTAGAGAGTACAATAAATACTGACCTGCAGAGTACAATAAATACTAACCTGGAGAGGGTAATAAATACTGACCTGGAGAGTACAATAAATGCTGACCTGGAGAGTTCAATAAGAACTGACCTGGAGAGTACAATAAATACTGACCTGGAGTGTTCAATAAATACTGACCTGGAGAGTACAATAAGTACAGACCTGGTGAGTACATTAAATACTGACCTTGAGAGTACAATAAACACTGACCTGGAGAGTACAATAAAAACTGAATTGGAGAGTACAATAATTACCAACCAGGAGAGTACAATTAATAGTGACTTTGAGAGTACAATAAATAGTGACCTGGAGAGTACCACAAATACAGACCTGGAGCGGGTAATAAATACTGACCTGGAGAGGGTAATAAGTAATGACCTGGAGTGGAAAATAAATACTGACCTGGAGAGTACAATAAATACTGACCTGGAGAGTACAATAAATACTGACCTGGAGAGTACAATGAATACTGACCTGGAGAGTACAATTAATACTGACTTGGAGAGTACAATAAATACTGACCTGGAGAGTACAATAAATACTGACCTGGAGAGGGCAATAAATACTGACCTGGAGAGTACAAAAAAACTGACATGGGGAGTACAATAAATACAGACCTGGAGAGGGTAATAAATACTGACCTGGAGAGAGTAATAAATACGGACCCGGAGAGTACATAAATAATGACCTTGAGAGGGTAATAAATACTGACCTGGAGAGTACAACAAATACTGACCTGAAGAGGGCAATAAATACTGACCTGGAGAGTACAATAAATACTGACCTGGAGAGTACAATAAATACTGACATGGAGAGGACAATAAATAGTGACTTGGAGAGTACACTAAATACTGACCTGGAGAGCACCATAAATACTGAACTGGAGCGGGTAATAAATACTGACCTGGAGAGGGTAATAAATACTGACCTGGAGAGTACAATAAATAATGACCTGGAGAGCATAATAAATACTGACCTGGAGAGTACAATATAAACTGACCTGGATAGTACAATAAATACTGACCTTGAGAGGGTAATAAATACTTACCTGGAGAGTACAACAAATACTGACCTGGAGAGGGCAATAAATACTGACTGGAGAGTACAATAAATGCTGACCTGGAGAGTACAATAAATACTGACATGGAGAGGACAATAAACAGTGACTTGGAGAGTACAATAAATACTGACCTGGAGAGTACCATAAATACTGAACTGGAGAGGCCAATAAATACTGACCTGGAGAATACAATAAATACTGACCTGGAGAGTGCAATAAATACTGACCTGGAGAGGGTAATAAATACTGATCTGGAGAGTACTATAAATACTGACCTGGAGAGTACAATAAATACTGACCTGGAGAGGGTAATAAATACTGATCTGTAGAGTACAAAAAATACTGACCTTGGAGTAAAATAAAGGCTAACCTGGAGAGGGCAATAAATACTAACCTGCAGAGTACAATAAATACTGTCCTGGAGAGTACAATAAATACTGACTTGGATAGGGCAATAAATACTGACCTGGACAGTACATCAAATACTGACCAGGAGAGTACAATAAATACTGACCTGGAGAGTGCAATAAATACTGACCTGGAGAGTAGAATAAATAATGACCTGGAGAGTCCAATAAGTACTGACCTGGAGAGCACAATAAATACTGACCCAGATTGTACAATAAATACTGACCTGGAGAGTACAATAAATACTGACCTGGAGAGGGTAATAAACACTGACCTGGAGAGGGTAATAAATACAGACCTGGAGAGTATAATAAACACAAACATGGAGAGGGCAAAAAATACTACCCAGGAGAGCACAATAAATACTGACCTGGAGAGCACAATATATGCTGCCCTGGAGATTATAATAAATGCTGACCTGGGGAGTAAAATAAATATTGAAATGGAGAGTGTAATAAATAGTGACCTGAAGAGTACAATAAATACTGATCTGGAGAGTAAAATAAATACTTACCTGGAGAATACAATAAATACTGACCTGGAGAGTACAATACATACTGACCTGGAGAGTACAATCAATACTGACCTGGAGAGGGTAATAAATACTGACCTGGAGAGTACAATAAATACAGACCTGGAGAGTGCAATAAATACTGACCTGGAGAGTACAATAAATACTGACCTGGAGAGTACAATAAACACTGACCTGGAGAGAACAATAAATACTGACCTGGAGAGTACAATAAAAACTGAATTGGAGAGTACAATAAATACTGACCAGGAGAGTACAATTAATAGTGACTTGGAGATTACAATAAATACTGACCTCGTGAGTACCATAAATACAGACCTGCAGCGGGTAATAAATACTGACCTGGAGAGGGTAATAATTACTGACCTTGAGAAGTAAATAATTACTGACCTGGAGAGTACAATAAATACTGACCTGGAGAGAGTAATAAATACTGACATGGAGAGTACAATAAACACTGACCTGGGGAGTACAATAAATACAGACCTGGAGAGTACAATAAATACTGACCTGGAGAGTACAATAAATGCTGACCTGGAAAGGGTAATATATACGGATCTGGATAGTACAATAAACACTGACCTGGAGAGTACAATAAATACTTACCTGGAGAGTACAATAAATACTGACCTGGAGAGTACAATAAATACTGACCTGGAGAGTACAATGAATACAGACCTGGAGAGTACAATAAATACTGATCTGGAGTGGGCAATAAATACGGACCTGGAGAGTACAATAAATACTGACCTAGAGAGGACAATAAATACTGACCTGGAGAGCACAATAAATACTGACCTGGAAGTACAATAAATATTGACCTGGAGATTACAATAAGTACTGACCTGGAGAAGGTAATAAATACTGACCTGGGGAGTACAATAAATACTGACCTGGAGAGTCCAATAAGTACTGACCTGGAGAGTACAATAAATACTGACCTGGAGTGTACAATAAATACTGACCTGGAGAGTATAATAAATACTGACCTGGAGAGTACAATAAATACTGATCTGGAGTGGGCAATAAATACTGACCAAGAGAGTACATTAAATACTGACCTGGAGAGCACAATAAATACTGACCTGGAAGTACAATAAATACTGAACTGGAGATTACAATAAGTACTGACCTGGAGATTACAATAAATACTGACCTGGAGAGGGCAATAAATACTGACCTGGAGAGCACAATAAATACTGAACTGGAGAGTACAATAAATAATGAATTAGAGAGTACAATAAATACTATTCTAGAGAGTACAATAAATACTGACCTGGAGCGTACAATAAATACTGACCTGGAGAGGGTCATAAATACTGACCTGGAGAGGGCAATAAATACTGACATGTAGAGTACAATAAATATTGACCTGGGGTAGGAGAATAAATACTGACCTGGAGAGTAAAAAAAATACTGACCTGGAGAATACAATAAATACTGACCATGAGAAGGCAATAAATACTGACCTGGAGACTACAATAAATACTGACCTGGAGAGTACAATAATTACTGACCTGGAGAGTACAATAAATAATGACTTGGAGAGTAAAATAAATACTGATCTAGAGAGTACAATAAATACTGACCTGCAGAGTACAATAAATACTAACCTGGAGAGGGTAATAAATACTGACCTGGAGAGTACAATAAATGCTGACCTGGAGAGTTCAATAAGAACTGACCTGGAGAGTACAATAAATACTGACCTGGAGTGTTCAATAAATACTGACCTGGAGAGTACAATAAGTACAGACCTGGTGAGTACATTAAATACTGACCTTGAGAGTACAATAAACACTGACCTGGAGAGTACAATAAAAACTGAATTGGAGAGTACAATAATTACCAACCAGGAGAGTACAATTAATAGTGACTTTGAGAGTACAATAAATAGTGACCTGGAGAGTACCACAAATACAGACCTGGAGCGGGTAATAAATACTGACCTGGAGAGGGTAATAAGTAATGACCTGGAGTGGAAAATAAATACTGAACTGGAGAGTACAATAAATACTGACCTGGAGAGTACAATGAATACTGACCTGGAGAGTACAATTAATACTGACTTGGAGAGTACAATAAATACTGACCTGGAGAGTACAATAAATACTGACCTGGAGAGGGCAATAAATACTGACCTGGAGAGTACAAAAAAACTGACATGGGGAGTACAATAAATACAGACCTGGAGAGGGTAATAAATACTGACCTGGAGAGAGTAATAAATACGGACCCGGAGAGTACATAAATATGACCTTGAGAGGGTAATAAATACTGACCTGGAGAGTACAACAAATACTGACCTGAAGAGGGCAATAAATACTGACCTGGAGAGTACAATAAATACTGACCTGGAGAGTACAATAAATACTGACATGGAGAGGACAATAAATAGTGACTTGGAGAGTACACTAAATACTGACCTGGAGAGCACCATAAATACTGAACTGGAGCGGGTAATAAATACTGACCTGGAGAGGGTAATAAATACTGACCTGGAGAGTACAATAAATAATGACCTGGAGAGCATAATAAATACTGACCTGGAGAGTACAATATAAACTGACCTGGATAGTACAATAAATACTGACCTTGAGAGGGTAATAAATACTTACCTGGAGAGTACAACAAATACTGACCTGGAGAGGGCAATAAATACTGACTGGAGAGTACAATAAATGCTGACCTGGAGAGTACAATAAATACTGACATGGAGAGGACAATAAACAGTGACTTGGAGAGTACAATAAATACTGACCTGGAGAGTACCATAAATACTGAACTGGAGAGGCCAATAAATACTGACCTGGAGAATACAATAAATACTGACCTGGAGAGTGCAATAAATACTGACCTGGAGAGGGTAATAAATACTGATCTGGAGAGTACTATAAATACTGACCTGGAGAGTACAATAAATACTGACCTGGAGAGGGTAATAAATACTGATCTGTAGAGTACAAAAAATACTGACCTTGGAGTAAAATAAATGCTAACCTGGAGAGGGCAATAAATACTAACCTGCAGAGTACAATAAATACTGTCCTGGAGAGTACAATAAATACTGACTTGGATAGGGCAATAAATACTGACCTGGACAGTACATCAAATACTGACCAGGAGAGTACAATAAATACTGACCTGGAGAGTGCAATAAATACTGACCTGGAGAGTAGAATAAATAATGACCTGGAGAGTCCAATAAGTACTGACCTGGAGAGCACCATAAATACTGACCCAGATTGTACAATAAATACTGACCTGGAGAGTACAATAAATACTGACCTGGAGAGGGTAATAAACACTGACCTGGAGAGGGTAATAAATACAGACCTGGAGAGTATAATAAACACAAACATGGAGAGGGCAAAAAATACTACCCAGGAGAGCACAATAAATACTGACCTGGAGAGCACAATATATGCTGCCCTGGAGATTATAATAAATGCTGACCTGGGGAGTAAAATAAATATTGAAATGGAGAGTGTAATAAATAGTGACCTGAAGAGTACAATAAATACTGATCTGGAGAGTAAAATAAATACTTACCTGGAGAATACAATAAATACTGACCTGGAGAGTACAATACATACTGACCTAGAGAGTACAATCAATACTGACCTGGAGAGGGTAATAAATACTGACCTGGAGAGTACAATAAATACAGACCTGGAGAGTGCAATAAATACTGACCTGGAGAGTACAATAAATACTGACCTGGAGAGTACAATAAACACTGACCTGGAGAGAACAATAAATACTGACCTGGAGAGTACAATAAAAACTGAATTGGAGAGTACAATAAATACTGACCAGGAGAGTACAATTAATAGTGACTTGGAGATTACAATAAATACTGACCTCGTGAGTACCATAAATACAGACCTGCAGCGGGTAATAAATACTGACCTGGAGAGGGTAATAATTACTGACCTGGAGAAGTAAATAATTACTGACCTGGAGAGTACAATAAATACTGACCTGGAGAGAGTAATAAATACTGACATGGAGAGTACAATAAACACTGACCTGGGGAGTACAATAAATACAGACCTGGAGAGTACAATAAATACTGACCTGGAGAGTACAATAAATGCTGACCTTTAAAGGGTAATAAATACGGATCTGGAGAGTACAATAAACACTGACCTGGAGAGTACAATAAATACTTACCTGGAGAGTACAATAAATACTGACCTGGAGAGTACAATAAATACTGACCTGGAGAGTACAATGAATACAGACCTGGAGAGTACAATAAATACTGACTTGGATAGGGCAATAAATACTGACCTGGACAGTACATTAAATACTGACCTGGAGAGTACAATAAATACTGAGCTGGAGAGCACAAGATATGCTGCCCTGGAGATTATAATAAATGCTGACCTGGTGAGTAAAATAAATATTGAAATGGAGAGTGTAATAAATAGTGACCTGAAGAGTACAATAAATACTGATCTGGAGAGTAAAATAAATACTTACCTGGAGAATACATTAAATACTGACCTGGAGAGTACAATACATACTGACCTGGAGAGTACAATCAATATTGACCTGGAGAGGGTAATAAATACTGACCTGGAGAGGACAATAAATACAGACCTGGAGAGTGCAATACATACTGACCTGGAGAGTACAATAAATACTGACCTGGAGAGTACAATAAATACTGACCTGGAGAGTGCAATAAATACTGACCTGGAGAGTACAATAAATACTGACCTGGAGAGTACATAAATAATGACCTGGAGAGTAAAAGAAATACTGACCTGGAGAGTACAATAAACACTGACCTGGAGAGAACAATAAATAATGACCTGGAGAGTACAATAAAAACTGAATTGGAGAGTACAATAAATACTGACCAGGAGAGTACAATTTATAGTGACTTGGAGATTACAATAAATACTGACCTCGTGAGTACCATAAATACAGACCTGCAGCGGGTAATAAATACTGACCTGGAAAGGGTAATAAATACTGACCTGGAGAAGTAAATAAATACTGACCTGGAGAGTACAATAAATACTGACCTGGAGAGAGTAATAAATACTGATATGGAGAGAACAATAAACACTGACCTGGAGAGTACAATAAATACAGACTTGGAGAGTACAATAAATACTGACCTGGAGAGTACAATAAATGCTGACCTGGAAAGGGTAATAAATACTGACCTGGAGAGTACAATAAACACTGACCTCGAGAGTACAATAAATACTGACCTGGAGAGTACAATAAAAACTGACCTGGAGAGTACAATAAATACTGTCCTGGAGAGTACAATAAACACTGACCTGGAGAGTACAATAAATACAGACCTGGAGAGTACAATAAATACTGACCTGGAGAGTACAATAAATGCTGACCTGGAAAGGCTAATAAATACTGACCTGGAGAGTACAATAAACACTAACCTGGAGAGTACAATAATTACTGACCTGGAGAGTACAATAAATACTGACCTGGAGAGTACAATAAATACTGACTTGGATAGGGCAATAAATACTGACCTGAAGAGTAGAATAAATAATGACCAGGTGAATACAATAAATACTGACACGCAGAGAACAATAAATACTGATCTGGAGAGTACGATAAATACTGACCTGGAGAGTACAGTATATACTAACCTGGAGAGGGTAATAAATACTGACCTGGAGAGTACAATAAATGCTGACCTGGAGAGTACAATAAATACTAACCTGGAGAGTACAATAAACACTGACCTGGAGAGAACAATAAACACTGACCTGGAGATACCATAAAAACTGAGTTGGAGAGGGTAATAAATACTGACCTGGTGAATACAATAAATACTGACCTGGAGAGTCCAATAAGTACTGACCTGGAGAGCACAATAAATACTAACCCAGAGAGTACAATAATACTGAGCTGGAGAGTACAATTAATATTGAGCTGGAGAGGGTATTAAATACTGACCTGGAGAGGGTAATAAATACAGACCTTGAGAGTATAATAAACACTGACCTGTAGAGGGCAATAAATACTGACCAGGAGAGTACAATAAATACTGACCTGGAGAGCACAATTTATGCTGCCCTGGAGATTATAATAAAAACTGAACTGGAGAGTAAAATAAATACTTACCTGGAGAGGGTAATAAATACTGACCTGGAGAGCACAATAAATACAGACCTGGAAAGTGCAATAAATACTGACTTGGAGAGTACAATAAATACTGATCTGGAGAGTACATAAATAATCACCTGGAGAGTAAAAGAAATACTGACCTGGAGAGTACAATAAACACTGACCTGGAGAGAACAATAAATACTGACCTGGAGAGTACAATAAAAACTGAATTGGAGAGTACAATAAATACTGACCAGCAGAGTACAATTAATAGTGACTTGGAGATTACAATAAATACTGACCTCGTGAGTACCATAAATACAGACCTGCAGCGGGTAATAAATACTGACCTGGAGAGGGTAATAATTACTGACCTGGAGAAGTAAATAAATACTGACCTGGAGAGTACAATAAATACTGACCTGGAGAGAGTAATAAATACTGATATGGAGAGAACAATAAACACTGACCTGGAGAGTACAATAAATACAGACTTGGAGAGTACAATAAATACTGACCTGGAGAGTACAATAAATGCTGACCTGGAAAGGGTAATTAATACTGACCTGGAGAGTACAATAAACACTGACCTCGAGAGTACAATAAATACTGACCTGGAGAGTACAATAAAAACTGACCTGGAGAGTACAATAAATACTGACCTGGAGAGTACAATAAATACTGACATGGGGAGTACAATAAATACTGACCTGGAGAGGGTACTAAATACTGACCTGGAGAGGGAAATAAATACTGACCTGAAGAGGACAATAAATAATGACCTGGCGACTACAATAAATACTGACCTGGGGAGTACAATAAATACTGACCTAGAGAGTCCAATTAGTACTGACCTGGAGAATACAATAAATACTGACCCAGAGAGTACAATAAATACTGCCCTGGGGAGTACAATAAACACTGACCTGGAAAGGGTAATAACTACTGACCTGGAGAGTACAATAAATACTGACCTGGAGAGGGTAATAAATACAGAACTGTAGAGTATGATAAACACTGACCTGGAGAGTGCAATAAATACTGACCTGGAGAGTACAATACATACTGACCTGGAGAGCACAATAAATACTGACCTGAAGAGTATAATAAATACTGAACTGGGGAGTAAAATGAATACTGACCTGGAGAGTAAAATAAATACTGAACTGAAGAATACAATAAATACTGACATGGAGAGTACAATAAATACTGACCTGGAGAGTACAATCAATGCTGACCTGGAGAGGGTAATAAATACTGACCTGGAGAGTACAATAAATACTGACCTGGAGAGTGCAATAAATACAGACCTGGAGAGTACAATAAATACTGACCTGGAG
Source organism: Pristiophorus japonicus (assembly GCF_044704955.1). Lineage (NCBI taxonomy): Eukaryota > Metazoa > Chordata > Chondrichthyes > Pristiophoridae > Pristiophorus > Pristiophorus japonicus. The sequence goes on along the minus strand of NC_092001.1, from coordinate 14,018,238 downwards.
AGTACAATAAAAACTGACCTGAAGAGCACAATATATATACTGACCTGGAGAGTGCAATAAATACTGACCTGGAGAGTACAATAAATACTGACCTGAAGAGTACAATAAATAATGACCTGGAGAGTACAATAAATACTGACCTGGAGAGTACAATAAACACTGACCTGGAGAGAACAATATATACTGACCTGGAGAGTACAATAAAAGCTGAATTGGAGAGTACAATAAATACTGACCAGGAGAGTACAATAAATACTGACCAGGAGAGTCCAATTAATAGTGACTTGGAGAGTACAATAAATACTGACCCGGAGAGTACCATAACTACAGACCTACAGCGGGTAATAAATACTGACCTGGAGAGGGTAATAAATACAGACCTGGAGAGGACAATAAATACTGACCTAGAGAGTACAATAAATACTGACCTGGAGAGTACAATAAATGCTGACCTGGAGAGGGTAATAAATACTGATCTGGAGAGTACAATAAACACTGACCTGGAGAGTACAATAAATACTTACCTGGAGAGTACAATAAATATTGACCTGGAGAGTACAATAAATACTGACCTGGAGAGTACAATAAATATTGACCTGGAGGCTACAATAAAAACTGACCTGGAGAGTACAATAAATACTGACCTGGAGAGTACAATAAACAATGCCATGGGGAGTACAATAAATACTGACCTGTAGAGGGTAATAAATGCTGACCTGTAGAGGGAAATAAATACTGACCTTGAGAGGGCATTAAATACTGACCTGAAGAGTGCAATAAATACTGACCTGGAGAGGACAATATATACTGACCATGAGAGTACAATAAATTATGAACTGGAGAGGGTAATAAACACTGACCTGGAGAGGGTAATAACTACTGACCTGGAGAGTACAATAAATACTGACCTGGAGAGTACAATAAATACTGACCTGGAGAGTACAATAAATAATGACCTGGAGAGTACAATCAATACTGACCTGGAGAGGGTAATAAATACTGACTTGGAGAGTACAATAAATACTGACCTGGAGAGTGCAATAAATAAAGACCTGGAGAGTACAATAAATACTGACTTGAAGAGTACAATATATATACTGACCTGGAGAGTGCAATAAATAATAACCTGGAGAGTACATTAAATACTGACCTGTAGAGTACAATAAATAATGACCTGGAGAGTACAACAAATACTGACCTGGAGAGTACAATAAACAATGACCTGGAGAGAACAATATATACTGACCTGGAGAGTACAATAAAAGCTGAATTGGAGAGTACAATAAATACTGACCAGGAGAGTACAATAAATAGTTACCTTGAGAGTACAATAAATACTGACCTGGAGAGTGCAATAAATACTGACCTGGAGAGTACAATAAATACTGACCTGGAGAGTACAATAAATACTGACCTGGAGAGTACAATAAACACTGACCTGGAGAGAACAATATATACTGACCTGGAGAGTACAATAAAAGCTGAATTGGAGAGTACAATAAATACTGACCAGAAGAGTACAATAAATAGTGACTTGGAGAGTACAATAAATACTGACCAGGAGAGGGTAATAAATACTGACCTGGAGAGTACAATAACCACTGACCTGGAGAGTACAATAAATACTTACCTGGAGAGTACAATAAATACTGACCTGGAGTGTACAATAAACACTGACATGGGGAGTACAATACATACTGACCTGGAGAGGGTAATAAATGCTGACCTGCAGAGGGAAATAAATACTGATCTGGAGAGGGCAATAAATACTGACCTGGAGAGGACAAGAAATACTGACCTGGAGAGTACAATAAATTATGAACTGGAGAGGGTAATAAACACTGACCTGGAGAGGGTAATAAATACTGACCTGGAGAGTACAATAAATACTGACCTGGAGAGTGCAATAAATACTGACCTGGAGAGTACAATAAATAATGACCTGGAGAGTACGATAAATACTGACCTGGAGAGTACAATAAATACTGACCTGGAGAGTACAATAAATACTGACCTGGAGAGTACATAAATAATGACCTGGAGAGTACGATAAATACTGACCTGGAGAGTACAATAAACACTGACCTGGAGAGAACAATAAATCCTGACCTGGAGAGTACAATAAAAACTGAATTGGAGAGTACAATAAATACTGATCAGGAATATTCAATTAATAGTGACTTGGAGAGTACAATAAATACTGACCTGGAAAGTATCGTAAATACAGACCTGCAGCAGGTAATAAATACTGATCTGGAGAGGGTAATAAATACTGACCTGGAGAAGTAAATAAATACTGACCTGGAGAGTACAATAAATGCTGACCTGGAGAGAGTAATAAATACTGACATGGAGAGTGCAATAAATACTTACCTGGAGAGTACAATAAATACTGACCTGGAGAGTACAATAAATACTGACCTGGAGAGTACAATAAATACTGACCTGGAGAGTACAATAAAAACTGACCTGGAGAGTTCAATATATACTGACCTGGAGAGTACAATAAATACTGACATGGGGAGTACAATAAATACTGACCTGGAGAGGGAAATAAATACTGACCTGGAGATGGCAATAAATAATGACCTGGAGACTACAATAAATACTGACCTGGGGAGTACAATAAATACTGACCTGGGGAGTACAATAAATACTGACCTGGAGAGTACATTAAATACTGACCTGGAGAGTACAATAAATACTGACCTGGAGAGTCCAATTAGTACTGACCTGGAGAGTACAATAAATACTGACCCAGAGAGTACAATAAATACTGACCTGGATAGTACAATAAACACTGACCTGGAAAGGGTAATAAATACTGACCTGGAAAGTACAATAAATACTGATCTGGAGAGTCCAATTAGTACTGACCTGGAGAGTACAATAAATACTGATCCAGAGAGTACAATAAATACTGACCTGGAGAGTACAATAAATACTGACATGGAGAGTACAATAAATACTGACCTGGAGAGTACAATCAATACTCACCTGGGGAGTACAATAAATACTGACCTGGAGAGTACAATAAATACTGACCTGGAGAGTACATTAAGTACTGATCTGGAGAGTACAATAAATACTGACCTGGAGAGTCCAATTAGTACTGACCTGGAGAGTACAATAAATACTGACCCAGAGAGTACAATAAATACTGACCTGGAGAGTACAATAAAAACTGACATGGAGAGTACAATAAATACTGACCTGGTGATTACAATAAATACTGACATGGGGTGTACAAGAAATACTGACCTGGAGAGGGTAATAAATATTGACCTGGAGAGGGAAATAAATACTGACCTGGAGAGGGCAATAAATAATGACCTGGAGACTACAATAAATACTGACCTGGGGAGGACAATAAACACTGACCTGGAGAGTACAATAAATACTGACCTGGAGAGTACATTAAGTACTGACCTGGAGAGTACAATAAATACTGACCTGGAGAGTCCAATTAGTTCTGGCCTGGAGAGTACAATAAATACTGACCCAGAGAGTACAATAAATACTGACCTGGAGAGTACAATAAACACTGACCTGGAAAGGGTAATAAATACTGACCTGGAGAGTACAATAAATACTGACCTGGAGAGTCCAATTAGTACTGACCTGGAGAGTACAATAAATACTGACCCAGAGAGTACAATAAATACTGACCTGGAGAGTACAATAAACACTGACCTGGAGAGGGTAATAAATACAGATCTGTAGAGTATAATAAACACTGACCTGGAGAGTGCAATAAATACTGACCTGGAGAGTACAATACATACTGACCTGGAGAGCACAATAAATACTGACCTGGAGTGTATAATAAATACTGACCTGGGGAGTAAAATAAATAGTGACCTGGAGAGTAAAATAAATACTGACCTGGAGAATACAATAAATACTGACATGGAGAGTACAATAAAGACTGACCTGGAGAGTACAATCAATACTGACCTGGAGAGGGTAATAAATACTGACCTGGAGAGTACATTAAATACTGACCTGGAGAGTACAATAAATACTGACCTGGAGAGTCCAATTAGTACTGACCTGGAGAGTACAATAAATGCTGACCCAGAGAGTACAATAAATACTGATCTGGATAGTACAATAAACACTGACCTGGAAAGGGTAATAAATACTGACCTGGAGAGTACAATAAATGCTGAGCTGGAGAGGGTAATATATACTGACCTTGAGAGTACAATAAATACTGACCCAGAGAGTACAATAAATACTGACCTGGATAGTACAATAAACACTGACCTGGAAAGGGTAATAAATACTGACCTGGAAAGTACAATAAATACTGATCTGGAGAGTCCAATTAGTACTGACCTGGAGAGTACAATAAATACTGATCCAGAGAGTACAATAAATACTGACCTGGAGAGTACAATAAATACTGACATGGAGAGTACAATAAATACTGACCTGGAGAGTACAATCAATACTCACCTGGGGAGTACAATAAATACTGACCTGGAGAGTACAATAAATACTGACCTGGAGAGTACATTAAGTACTGATCTGGAGAGTACAATAAATACTGACCTGGAGAGTCCAATTAGTACTGACCTGGAGAGTACAATAAATACTGACCCAGAGAGTACAATAAATACTGGCCTGGAGAGTACAATAAAAACTGACATGGAGAGTACAATAAATACTGACCTGGTGATTACAATAAATACTGACATGGGGTGTAAAAGAAATACTGACCTGGAGAGGGTAATAAATATTGACCTGGAGAGGGAAATAAATACTGACCTGGAGAGGGCAATAAATAATGACCTGGAGACTACAATAAATACTGACCTGGGGAGGACAATAAACACTGACCTGGAGAGTACAATAAATACTGACCTGGAGAGTACATTAAGTACTGACCTGGAGAGTACAATAAATACTGACCTGGAGAGTCCAATTAGTTCTGGCCTGGAGAGTACAATAAATACTGACCCAGAGAGTACAATAAATACTGACCTGGAGAGTACAATAAACACTGACCTGGAAAGGGTAATAAATACTGACCTGGAGAGTACAATAAATACTGACCTGGAGAGTCCAATTAGTACTGACCTGGAGAGTACAATAAATACTGACCCAGAGAGTACAATAAATACTGACCTGGAGAGTACAATAAACACTGACCTGGAGAGGGTAATAAATACAGATCTGTAGAGTATAATAAACACTGACCTGGAGAGTGCAATAAATACTGACCTGGAGAGTACAATACATACTGACCTGGAGAGCACAATAAATACTGACCTGGAGTGTATAATAAATACTGACCTGGGGAGTAAAATAAATAGTGACCTGGAGAGTAAAATAAATACTGACCTGGAGAATACAATAAATACTGACATGGAGAGTACAATAAAGACTGACCTGGAGAGTACAATCAATACTGACCTGGAGAGGGTAATAAATACTGACCTGGAGAGTACATTAAATACTGACCTGGAGAGTACAATAAATACTGACCTGGAGAGTCCAATTAGTACTGACCTGGAGAGTACAATAAATACTGACCCAGAGAGTACAATAAATACTGATCTGGATAGTACAATAAACACTGACCTGGAAAGGGTAATAAATACTGACCTGGAAAGTACAATAAATACTGATCTGGAGAGTCCAATTAGTACTGACCTGGAGAGTACAATAAATACTGATCCAGAGAGTACAATAAATACTGACCTGGAGAGTACAATAAATACTGACCTGGAGAGTACAATCAATACTCACCTGGGGAGTACAATAAATACTGACCTGGAGAGTACAATAAATACTGACCTGGAGAGTACATTAAGTACTGATCTGGAGAGTACAATAAATACTGACCTGGAGAGTCCAATTAGTACTGACCTGGAGAGTACAATAAATACTGACCCAGAGAGTACAATAAATACTGACCTGGAGAGTACAATAAAAACTGACCTGGAGAGTACAATAAATACTGACGTGGAGAGTACAATAAATACTGACATGGGGTGTACAAGAAATACTGACCTGGAGAGGGTAATAAATACTGACCTGGAGAGGGAAATAAATACTGCACCTGGAGAGGGCAATAAATAATGACCTGGAGACTACAATAAATACTGACCTGGGGAGGACAATAAATACTGACCTGGAGAGTACAATAAATACTGACATGGAGAGTACATTAAGTACTGACCTGGAGAGTACAATAAATACTGACCTGGAGAGTCCAATTAGTTCTGACCTGGAGAGTACAATAAATACTGACCCAGAGAGTACAATATATACTGACCTGGAGAGTACAATAAACACTGACCTGGAAAGGGTAATAAATACTGACCTGGAGAGTACAATAAATACTGACCTGGAGAGTCCAATTAGTACTGACCTGGAGAGTACAATAAATACTGACCCAGAGAGTACAATAAATACTGACCTGGAGAGTACAATAAACACTGACCTGGAGAGGGTAATAAATACAGATCTGTAGAGTATAATAAACACTGACCTGGAGAGTGCAATAAATACTGACCTGGAGATTACAATACATACTGACCTGGAGAGCACAATAAATACTGACCTGGAGAGTATAATAAATACTGACCTGGGGAGTAAAATAAATACTGACCTGGAGAGTAAAATAAATACTGATCTGGAGAATACAATAAATACTGACATGGAGAGTACAATAAAGACTGACCTGGAGAGTACAATCAATACTGACCTGGAGAGGGTAATAAATACTGACCTGGAGAGTGCAATAAATACTGACCTGGAGAGTACAATAAATACTGACCTGGAGAGTACAATAAAATATGACCTGGAGAGTACAATAAATACTGACCTGGAGAGTAGAATAAACACTGAACTGGAGAGAACAATATATACTGACCTGGAGAGTACAATAAAAGTTGAATTGGAGAGTACAATAAATATTGACCAGGAGAGTACAATAACTACTTACCTGGAGAGTACAATAAATACTGACCTGGAGAGTACAATAAATACTGACCTGGAGAGTACATAAATAATGACCTGGAGAGTACGATAAATACTGACCTGGAGAGTACAATAAACACTGATCTGGAGAGAACAATAAATCCTGACCTGGAGAGTACAATAAAAACTGAATTGGAGAGTACAATAAATACTGATCAGGAATGTTCAATTAATAGTGACTTGGAGAGTACAATAAATACTGACCTGGAAAGTATCATAAATACAGACCTGCAGCGGGTAATCAATACTGATCTGGAGAGGGTAATAAATACTGACCTGGAGAAGTAAATAAATACTGACCTGGAGAGTACAATAAATGCTGACCTGGAGAGAGTAATAAATACTGACATGGAGAGTGCAATAAATACTTACCTGGAGAGTACAATAAATACTGACCTGGAGAGTACAATTAATACTGACCTGGAGAGTACAATAAATACTGACCTGGAGAGTACAATAAAAACTGACCTGGAGAGTTCAATATATACTGACCTGGAGAGTACAATAAATACTGACATGGGGAGTACAATAAATACTGACCTGGAGAGGGAAATATATACTGACCTGGAGATGGCAATAAATAATGACCTGGAGACTACAATAAATACTGACCTGGGGAGTACAATAAATACTGACATGGGGAGTTCAATAAATACTGACCTGGAGAGTACATTAAGTACTGAACTGGAGAGTACAATAAATACTGACCTGGATAGTACAATAAACACTGACCTGGAAAGGGTAATAAATACTGACCTGGAAAGTAAAATAAATACTGATCTGGAGAGACCAATTAGTACTGACCTGGAGAGTACAATAAATACTGACCCAGAGAGTACAATAAATACTGACCTGGAGAGTACAATAAATACTGACATGGAGAGTACAATAAATACTGACCTGGAGAGTACAATCAATACTGACCTGGGGAGTACAATAAATACTGACCTGGAGAGTACAATAAATACTGACCTGGAGAGTACATTAAGTACTGACCTGGAGAGTACAATATATACTGACCTGGAGAGTCCAATTAGTACTGACCTGGAGAGTACACTAAATACTGACACAGAGAGTACAATAAATACTGACCTGGAGAGTACAATAAAAACTGACCTGGAGAGTACAATAAATACTGACCTGGAGAGTACAATAAATACTGACATGGGGTGTACAATAAATACTGACCTGGAGAGGGTAATAAATACTGACCTGGAGAGGGAAATAAATACTGACCTGGAGAGGGCAATAAATAATGACCTGGAGACTACAATAAATACTGACCTGGGGATGACAATAAATACTGACCTGGAGAGTACATTAAGTACTGACCTGGAGAGTACAATAAATACTGACCTGGAGAGTCCAATTAGTTCTGACCTGGAGAGTACAATAAATACTGACCCAGAGAGTACAATAAATACTGACCTGGAGAGTAAAATAAACACTGACCTGGAAAGGGTAATAAATACAGACCTGGAGAGGACAATAAGTACTGACCTGGAGAGTCCAATTAGTACTGACCTGGAGAGTACAATAAATACTGACCCAGAGAGTACAATAAATACTGACCTGGAGAGTACAATAAACACTGACCTGGAGAGGGTAATAAATACAGATCTGTAGAGTATAATAAACACTGACCTGGAGAGTGCAATAAATACTGAGCTGGAGAGTACAATACATACTGACCTGGAGAGCACAATAAATACTGACCTGGAGAGTATAATAAATACTGACCTGGGGAGTAAATTAAATACTGACCTGGAGAGTAAAATAAATACTGACCTGGAGAATACAATAAATACTGACATGGAGAGTACAATAAACACTGACCTGGAGGGAACAATAAATCCTGACCTGGAGAGTACAATAAATACTGACCTGGAGAGTACAATAAATACTGACCTGGAGAGTACAATAAATACTAACCTGAAGAGTACAATATATATACTGACCTGGAGAGAGCAATAAATACTGACCTGGAGAGTACAATAAATACTGACCTGGAGAGTACAATAAAATATGACCTGGAGAGTACAATAAATACTGACCTGGAGAGTACAATAAACACTGACCTGGAGGGAACAATAAATCCTGACCTGGAGAGTACAATAAAAACTGAATTGGAGAGTACAATAAATACTAACCAGGAATGTTCAATTAATAGTGACTTGGAGAGTACAATAAATACTGACCTGGAAAGTACCATAAATACAGACCTGCAGCGGGTAATAAATACTGATCTGGAGAGGGAAATAAATACTGACCTGGAGAAGTAAATAAATACTGACCTGGAGAGTACAATAAATGCTGACCTGGAGAGAGTAATAGATACTGACATGGAGAGTGCAATAAATACTTACCAGGAGAGTACAATAAATACTGACCTGGAGAGTACAATAAATACTGACCTGGAGAGTACATAAATAATGACCTGGAGAGTACGATAAATACTGACCTGGAGAGTACAATAAACACTGATCTGGAGAGAACAATAAATCCTGACCTGGATAGTACAATAAAAACTGAATTGGAGAGAACAATAAATACTGATCAGGAATGTTCAATTAATAGTGACTTGGAGAGTACAATAAATACTGACCTGGAAAGTATCATAAATACAGACCTGCAGCGGGTAATCAATACTGATCTGGAGAGGGTAATAAATACTGACCTGGAGAAGTAAATAAATACTGACCTGGAGAGTACAATAAATGCTGACCTGGAGAGAGTAATAAATACTGACATGGAGAGTGCAATAAATACTTACCTGGAGAGTACAATAAATACTGACCTGGAGAGTACAATTAATACTGACCTGGAGAGTACAATACATACTGACCTGGAGAGTACAATAAAAACTGACCTGGAGAGTTCAATATATACTGCCCTGGAGAGTACAATAAATACTGACATGGGGAGTACAATAAATACTGACCTGGAGAGGGAAATAAATACTGACCTGGAGATGGCAATAAATAATGACCTGGAGACTACAATAAATACTGACCTGGGGAGTACAATAAATACTGACATGGGGAGTTCAATAAATACTGACCTGGAGAGTACATTAAGTACTGAACTGGAGAGTACAATAAATACTGACCTGGAGAGTCCAATTAGTACTGACCTGGAGAGTACAATACATACTGACCCAGAGAGTACAATAAATACTGACCTGGATAGTACAATAAACACTGACCTGGAAAGGGTAATAAATACTGACCTGGAAAGTAAAATAAATACTGATCTGGAGAGACCAATTAGTACTGACCTGGAGAGTACAATAAATACTGACCCAGAGAGTACAATAAATACTGACCTGGAGAGTACAATAAATACTGACATGGAGAGTACAATAAATACTGACCTGGAGAGTACAATCAATACTGACCTGGGGAGTACAATAAATACTGACCTGGAGAGTAAAATAAATACTGACCTGGAGAGTACATTAAGTACTGACCTGGAGAGTACAATATATACTGACCTGGAGAGTCCAATTAGTACTGACCTGGAGAGTACACTAAATACTGACACAGAGAGTACAATAAATACTGACCTGGAGAGTACAATAAAAACTGACCTGGAGAGTACAATAAATACTGACCTGGAGAGTACAATAAATACTGACATGGGGTGTACAATAAATACTGACCTGGAGAGGGTAATAAATACTGACCTGGAGAGGGAAATAAATACTGACCTGGAGAGGGCAATAAATAATGACCTGGAGACTACAATAAATACTGACCTGGGGATGACAATAAATACTGACCTGGAGAGTACAATAAATACTGACCTGGAGAGTACATTAAGTACTGACCTGGAGAGTACAATAAATACTGACCTGGAGAGTCCAATTAGTTCTGACCTGGAGAGTACAATAAATACTGACCCAGAGAGTACAATAAATACTGACCTGGAGAGTAAAATAAACACTGACCTGGAAAGGGTAATAAATACAGACCTGGAGAGGACAATAAGTACTGACCTGGAGAGTCCAATTAGTACTGACCTGGAGAGTACAATAAATACTGACCCAGAGAGTACAATAAATACTGACCTGGAGAGTACAATAAACACTGACCTGGAGAGGGTAATAAATACAGATCTGTAGAGTATAATAAACACTGACCTGGAGAGTGCAATAAATACTGAGCTGGAGAGTACAATACATACTGACCTGGAGAGCACAATAAATACTGACCTGGAGAGTATAATAAATACTGACCTGGGGAGTAAATTAAATACTGACCTGGAGAGTAAAATAAATACTGACCTGGAGAATACAATAAATACTGACATGGAGAGTACAATAAAGACTGACCTGGAGAGTACAATCAATACATATCTGGAGAGGGTAATAAATACTGACCTGGAGAGTACAATAAATACTGACCTGGAGAGTACAATAAATACTGACCTGGAGAGTACAATAAATACTGACCTGAAGAGTACAATATATATACTGACCTGGAGAGAGCAATAAATACTGACCTGGAGAGTACAATAAATACTGACCTGGAGAGTACAATAAAATATGACCTGGAGAGTACAATAAATACTGACCTGGAGAGTACAATAAACACTGACCTGGAGAGAACAATAAATCCTGACCTGGAAAGTACAATAAAAACTGAATTGGAGAGTGCAATAAATACGAACCAGGAATGTTCAATTAATAGTGACTTGGAGAGAACAATAAATACTGACCTGGAAAGTACCATAAATACAGACCTGCAGCGGGTAATAAATACTGATCTGGAGAGGGAAATAAATACTGACCTGGAGAAGTAAATAAATACTGACCTGGAGAGTACAATAAATGCTGACCTGGAGAGAGTAATAAATACTGACATGGAGAGTGCAATAAATACTTACCAGGAGAGTACAATAAATACTGACCTGGAGAGTACAATAAATACTGACCTGGAGAGTACAATAAATACTGACCTGGAGAGTGCAATAAAAACTGACCTGGAGAGTTCAATATATACTGACCTGGAGAGTACAATAAATACTGACATGGGGAGTACAATAAATACTGACCTGGAGAGGGAAATAAATACTGACCTGGAGAGGGCAATAAATAATGACCTGGAGACTACAATAAATACTGACCTGGGGAGTACAATAAATACTTACCTGGAGAGTACAATAAATACTGACCTGGAGAGTACATTAAGTACTGACCTGGAGAGTACAATAAATACTGACCTGGAGAGTCCAATTAGTACTGACCTGGACAGTACAATAAATACTGACCCAGAGATTACAATAAATACTGACCTGGATAGTACAATGAACACTGACCTGGAAAGGGTAATAAATACTGACCTGGAAAGTACAATAAATACTGACCTGGAGAGTCCAATTAGTACTGACCTGGAGAGTACAATAAATATTGTCCCAGAGAGCACAATAAATTCTGACCTGGAGAGTACAATAAATACTGACATTGAGAGTACAATAAATACTGACCTGGAGAGTACAATCAATACTGACCTGGAGAGGGTAATAAATACTGACCTGGAGAGTACAATAAATACTGACCTGGAGAGTGCAATAAATACAGATCTGGAGAGTACAATAAATACTGACCTGGAGAGTACAATAAATACTGACCTGGAGAGTACAATAAACACTGACCTGGAGAGAACAATGTACACTGACCTGGAGAGTACAATAAAAGCTGAATTGGAGAGTACAATAAATACTGACCAGGAGAGTACAATAAATACTTACCTGGAGAGTGCAATAAATACTGACCTGGAGAGTGCAATAAATACTGACCTGGAGAGTACAATAAATACTGACCTGGAGAGTACATTAAATCATGACCTGGAGAGTACAATAAATACTGACATGGAGAGTACAATAAACACTGACCTTGAGACAACAATATATACTGACCTGGAGAGTACAATAAAAGCTGAATTGGAGAGTACAATAATTACTGACCAGGAGAGTACAATTAATAGTGATTTGGAGAGTACAATAAATACGGACCTGGAGAGTACCATAACTGCAGAACTGCAGCGGGTAATAAATACTGACCTGGAGAGGGTAATAAATATAGACCTGGAGAGGACAATAAATACTGACCTGGAGAGTACAACAAATACTGACCTGGAGAGTACAATAAATGCTGAGCTGGAGAGGGTAATATATACTGACCTTGAGAGTACAATAAACACTGACATGGAGAGTACAATAAATACTTACCTGGAGAGTACAATAAATACTGACCTGGAGAGTAAAATAAATATTGACCTGGAGAGTACAATAAATATTGACCTGGAGGCTACAATAAAAACTGACCTGGAGAGTACACTAAATACTGACCTGGAGAGTACAATAAACACTGACATGGGGCGTACAATATATACTGACCTGGAGAGGGTAATAAATGCTGACCTGTAGAGGGAAGTAAATACTGACCTGGAGAGGGCAATAAATACAGACCTGGAGAGTACAATGAATACTGACCTGGAGAGGACAATAAATACTGACCTGGAGAGTACAATAAATTATGAACTGGAGAGGGTAATAAACACTGACCTGGAGAGGGTAATAAGTACTGACCTGGAGAGTACAATAAATACTGACCTGGAGAGTACAATCAATACTGACCTGGAGAGGGTAAAAAATACTGACTTGGAGAGTACAATAAATACTGACCTGGAGAGTGCAATAAATACAGACCTGGAAAGTACAATAAATACTGACTTGGAGAGTACAATAAATACTGACCTGGAGAGTACAATAAATAATGACCTGGAGAGTACATTCAATACTGACCTGGAGAGGGTAATAAATACTGACTTGGAGAGTACAATAAATACTGACCTGGAGAGTGCAATAAATACAGACCTGGAAAGTACAATAAATACTGACCTGGAGAGTACAATAAATACTGACTTGAAGAGTACAATATATATACTGCCCTGGAGAGTGCAATAAATACTGACCTGGAGAGTACAATAAATACTGACCTGGAGACTACAATAAATAATGACCTGGAGAGTACAATAAATAATGACCTGGAGAGTACAATCAATACTGACCTGGAGAGCGTAATAAATACTGACCTGGAGAGTACAATAAACACTGACCTGGAGAGAACAATATATACTGACCTGGAGATTACAATAAAAGCTGAATTGGAGAGTACAATAAATACTGACCAGGAGAGTACAATTAATAGTGACTTGGAGGGTACAATATATACTGACCTGGAGAGTACCATAACTACAGACCTGCAGCGGGTAATAAATACTGACCTGGAGAGGGTAATAAATACAGACCTAGAGAGGACAATAAATACTGACCTGGAGAGTACAATAAATACTGACCTGGAGAGAGTAATAAATACTGACATGGAGAGTACAATAAACTCTGACCTGGAGAGTACAATAAATACAGACCTGGAGAGTACAATAAATACTGACCTGGAGAGTACAATAAATACTGACCTGGAGAGGGTAATAAATACTGACCTGGAGAGTACAATAAACACTGACCTTGAGAGTACAATAAATACTTGCCTGGAGAGTACATTAAATATTGACCTGTAGAGTGCAATAAATACAAACCTGGAGAGTACAATAAATACTGGCAAGGAGAGTACATAAATAATGACCTGAAGGGTACAATAAATACTGACCTGGAGAGTACAATAAACACTGACCTGGAGAGAACAATAAATACTGACCTGGAGAGTACAATAAAAACTGAATTGGAGAGTACAATAAATACTGACCAGGAGAGTACAATTAATAGTGACTTGGAGAGTACAATAAATACTGACCTGGTGAGTACCATAAATACAGACTTGCAGCGGCTAATAAATACTGACCTGGAGAGGGTAATAAATACTGACCTGGAGAGTACAATAAATACAGACCTGGAGAGTACAATAAATACTGACCTGGAGAGTACAATAAATGCTTACCTGGAGAGGGTAATAAATACTGACCTGGAGAGTACAATAAACACTGACCTGGAGAGTGCAATAAATACTTACCTTGAGAGTACAATAAATACTGACCTGGAGAGTACAATAAATACTGACCTGGAGAGAGTAATAAATACTGACCTGGAGAGGGAAATAAATACTGACCTGGAGAGGGCAATAAATAATGACCTGGAGACTACAATAAATACTGACCTGGCGAGTACTATAAATACTGACCTGGAGAGTACAATAAATACTGACCTGGAGAGTACATTAAGTACTGACCTGGAGAGTACAATAAATACTGATCTGGAGAGTCCAATTAGTACTGACCTGGAGAGTAAAATAAATACTGACCTGGAGAGTACAATAAATAATGACCTGGAGAGTACAATAAATACTGACATGGAGAGTACAATAAACACTGACCTGGAGAGAACAATATGTACTGACCTGGAGATTACAATAAAAGCTGAATTGGAGAGTACAATAAATACTGACCAGGAGAGTACAATTAATAGTGACTTGGAGGGTACAATATATACTGACCTGGAGAGTACCATAACTACAGACCTGCAGCGGTTTATAAATACTGACCTGGAGAGGGTAATAAATACAGACCTGGAGAGAGTAATAAATACTGACATGGAGAGTACAATAAACTCTGACGTGGAGAGTACAATAAATACAGACATGGAGAGTACAATAAATACTGACCTGGAGAGTACAATAAATACGGACCTTGGAGAGGGTAATACATACTGACCTGGAGAGTACAATAAACACTGACCTGGAGAGTACAATAAATACTTACCTGGAGAGTACAATAAATACTGACCTGGAGAGTGCAATAAATACTGACCTGGAGAGTACAATAAATACTAACATGGAGAGTACATAAATAATGATCTGAAGAGTACAATAAATACTGACCTGGAGAGGGAAATAAATACTGACCTGGACAGGGAAATAAATACTGACCTGCAGAGTACAATTAATAGTGACTTGGAGAGTACAATAAATACTGACCTGGTGAGTACCATAAATACAGACCTGCAGCGGGTAATAAATACTGACCTGGAAAGGGTAATAAATACTGATCTGCAGAAGTAAATAAATACTGACCCAGAGCGTACAATAAATACTGACCTGGAGAGAGGAATAAATACTGACATGGAGAGTACAATAAACACTGACCTGGAGAGTACAATAAATACAGACCTGGAGAGTATAATAAATACTGACCTGGAGAGTACAATAAATGCTTACCTGGAGAGGGTAATAAATACTGACCTGGAGAGTACAATAAACACTTACCTGGAGAGAGCAATAAATACTTACCTTGAGAGTACATTAAATACTGACCTGGAGAGTAAAATAAATACTGACCTGGAGAGTACAATAAATACTGACCTGGAGAGTGTAATAAATACTGACCTGGAGAGGGAAATAAATACTGACCTGGAGAGGGCAATAAATAATGACCTGGAGACTACAATAAATACTGACCTGGCGAGTACAATAAATACTGAGCTGGAGAGTACAATAAATACTGACCTGGAGAGTACATTAAGTACTGACCTGGAGAGTACAATAAATACTGACCTGGAGAGTCCAATTAGCACTGACCTGGAGAGTAAAATAAATACTGACCCAGAGAGTACAATAAATACTGACCTGGAGAGTACAATAAATACTGACCTGGAAAGGGTAATAAATACTGACCTGGAGAGTACAATAAATACTGACCTGGAGAGTACAATAAATACTGACCTGGAGAGTCCAAATAGTACTGACCTGGAGAGTACAATAAATACTGACCCAGAGAGTACAATAAATACTGACCTGGAGAGTACAATAAACATTGACCTGGAGAGGGTAATAAATACAGATCTGAAGAGTATAATAAACACTGACCTGGAGACTACAATACATACTGACCTGGAGAGCACAATAAATACAGACCTGGAGAGTATAATAAATACTGACCTGGGGAGTAAAATAAATACTGACCTGGAGAGTAAAATAAATACTGACCTGGAGAATACAATAAATACTGACATGGAGAGTACAATAAATACTGACCTGGAGAGTTCAATCAATACTGACCTGGAGAGGGTAATAAATACTGACCTGGAGAGTACAATAAATACTGACTTGGAGAGCACAATAAAAACTGACCTGGAGAGAACAATAAATACTGACCTGGAGAGTACAATAAAAACTGAATTCGAGAGTACAACAAATACTGACCAGGAGAGTACAATTAATAGTGACTTGGAGAGTACAATAAATACTGACCTGGTGAGTACCATAAATACAGACCTGCAGCGGGTAATAAATACTGACCTGGAGACGGTAAAAAATACTGACCTGGAGAAGTAAATAAATACTGACCTGGAGAGTACAATAAATACTGACCTGGAGAGAGTAACAAATTCTGACATGGAGAGTACAATAAACACGGACCTGGAGAGTACAATAAATACAGACCTGGAGAGTGCAATCAATACTGACCTGGAGAGTACAATAAATGCTGACCTGGAGAGGGTAATAAATACTGACCTGGAGAGTACAATAAACACTGACCTATAGAGTACAATAAACACTTACCTGGAGAGTACAATAAATACTAACCTGGAGAGTACAATAAATACAGACCTGGAGAGGACAATAAATACTGACCTGGAGAGTACAATAAAAACTGACCTGGAGAGTTCAATAAATACTGACCTGGAGAGTACAATATATACTGATGTGGGGAGTACAAAAATACTGACCTGGAGAGGGTAATAAATACTGACCGGGAGAGGAAAATAAATACTGACCTGGAGAGGGCAATAAATAATGACGTGGAGACTACAATAAATACTGACCTGGGGAGTACAATAAATACTGACCTGGAGAGTACTATAAATACTGCCCTAGAGAGTACATTAAGTACTGACCTGGAGAGAACAATAGATACTGACCTGGAGAATCAAATTAGTACTGACTTGGAGAGTACAATAAATACTGACCGAGAGAGTACAATAAATACTGACCTGGAGAGTACAATAAACGCTGACCTGGAAAGGGTAATAAATACTGACCTGGAGATTACAATAAAACTGACCTGCAGAGTCCAATTAGTACTGACCTGGAGAGTACAATAAATAATGACCCTGAGAGTACAATAAATACAGATCTGTAGAAAATAATAAACACTGACCTGGAAAGTGCAATAAATACTGACCTCGAGAGTACAATACATACTGACCTGGAGAGTAAAATAAATACTGACCTGGAGAGTAAAATAAATACTGACCTGGAAAATACAATAAATACTGACATGGAGAGTACAATCAATACTGACCTGGAGAGGGTAATTAACACTGACCTGGAGAGTACAATAAATACTGACCTGGAGAGTGCAATAAATACAGACCTGGAGAGTACAATAAATACTGACCTGTAGAGTACAATAAATACTGACCTGGAGAGTACATTAAATCATGACCTGGAGAGTACAATAAATACTGACATGGAGAGTACAATAAACACTGACCTTGAGACAACAATATATACTGACCTGGAGAGTACAATAAAAGCTGAATTGGAGAGTACAATAATTACTGACCAGGAGAGTACAATTAATAGTGATTTGGAGAGTACAATAAATACGGACCTGGAGAGTACCATAACTGCAGAACTGCAGCGGGTAATAAATACTGACCTGGAGAGGGTAATAAATATAGACCTGGAGAGGACAATAAATACTGACCTGGAGAGTACAACAAATACTGACCTGGAGAGTACAATAAATGCTGAGCTGGAGAGGGTAATATATACTGACCTTGAGAGTACAATAAACACTGACATGGAGAGTACAATAAATACTTACCTGGAGAGTACAATAAATACTGACCTGGAGAGTAAAATAAATATTGACCTGGAGAGTACAATAAATATTGACCTGGAGGATACAATAAAAACTGACCTGGAGAGTACACTAAATACTGACCTGGAGAGTACAATAAACACTGACATGGGGCGTACAATATATACTGACCTGGAGAGGGTAATAAATGCTGACCTGTAGAGGGAAATAAATACTGACCTGGAGAGGGCAATAAATACTGACCTGGAGAGTACAATAAATTATGAACTGGAGAGGGTAATAAACACTGACCTGGAGAGGGTAATAAGTACTGACCTGGAGAGTACAATAAATACTGACCTGGAGAGTACAATCAATACTGACCTGGAGAGGGTAAAAAATACTGACTTGGAGAGTACAATAAATACTGACCTGGAGAGTGCAATAAATACAGACCTGGAAAGTACAATAAATACTGACTTGGAGAGTACAATAAATACTGACCTGGAGAGTACAATAAATAATGACCTGGAGAGTACATTCAATACTGACCTGGAGAGGGTAATAAATACTGACTTGGAGAGTACAATAAATACTGACCTGGAGAGTGCAATAAATACAGACCTGGAAAGTACAATAAATACTGACCTGGAGAGTACAATAAATACTGACTTGAAGAGTACAATATATATACTGCCCTGGAGAGTGCAATAAATACTGACCTGGAGAGTACAATAAATACTGACCTGGAGACTACAATAAATGATGACCTGGAGAGTACAATAAATAATGACCTGGAGATAACAATCAATACTGACCTGGAGAGCGTAATAAATACTGACCTGGAGAGTACAATAAACACTGACCTGGAGAGAACAATATATACTGACCTGGAGATTACAATAAAAGCTGAATTGGAGAGTACAATAAATACTGACCAGGAGAGTACAATTAATAGTGACTTGGAGGGTACAATATATACTGACCTGGAGAGTACCATAACTACAGACCTGCAGCGGGTAATAAATACTGACCTGGAGAGGGTAATAAATACAGACCTAGAGAGGACAATAAATACAGACCTGGAGAGTACAATAAATACTGACCTGGAGAGAGTAATAAATACTGACATGGAGAGTACAATAAACTCTGACCTGGAGAGTACAATAAATACAGACCTGGAGAGTACAATAAATACAGACCTGGAGAGTACAATAAATACTGACCTGGAGAGGGTAATAAATACTGACCTGGAGAGTACAATAAACACTGACCTTGAGAGTACAATAAATACTTGCCTGGAGAGTACATTAAATATTGACCTGTAGAGTGCAATAAATACAAACCTGGAGAGTACAATAAATACTGGCAAGGAGAGTACATAAATAATGACCTGAAGGGTACAATAAATACTGACCTGGAGAGTACAATAAACACTGACCTGGAGAGAACAATAAATACTGACCTGGAGAGTACAATAAAAACTGAATTGGAGAGTACAATAAATACTGACCAGGAGAGTACAATTAATAGTGACTTGGAGAGTACAATAAATACTGACCTGGTGAGTACCATAAATACAGACTTGCAGCGGCTAATAAATACTGACCTGGAGAGGGTAATAAATACTGACCTGGAGAGTACAATAAATACAGACCTGGAGAGTACAATAAATACTGACCTGGAGAGTACAATAAATTCTTACCTGGAGAGGGTAATAAATACTGACCTGGAGAGTACAATAAATACTGACCTGGAGAGTACATTAAGTACTGACCTGGAGAGTACAATAAATACTGATCTGGAGAGTCCAATTAGTACTGACCTGGAGAGTAAAATAAATACTGACCTGGAGAGTACAATAAATAATGACCTGGAGAGTACAATAAATACTGACATGGAGAGTACAATAAACACTGACCTGGAGAGAACAATATGTACTGACCTGGAGATTACAATAAAAGCTGAATTGGAGAGTACAATAAATACTGACCAGGAGAGTACAATTAATAGTGACTTGGAGGGTACAATATATACTGACCTGGAGAGTACCATAACTACAGACCTGCAGCGGTTTATAAATACTGACCTGGAGAGGGTAATAAATACAGACCTGGAGAGAGTAATAAATACTGACATGGAGAGTACAATAAACTCTGACGTGGAGAGTACAATAAATACAGACATGGAGAGTACAATAAATACTGACCTGGAGAGTACAATAAATACGGACCTTGGAGAGGGTAATACATACTGACCTGGAGAGTACAATAAACACTGACCTGGAGAGTACAATAAATACTTACCTGGAGAGTACAATAAATACTGACCTGGAGAGTGCAATAAATACTGACCTGGAGAGTACAATAAATACTAACATGGAGAGTACATAAATAATGATCTGAAGAGTACAATAAATACTGACCTGGAGAGGGAAATAAATACTGACCTGGAGAGGGAAATAAATACTGACCTGCAGAGTACAATTAATAGTGACTTGGAGAGTACAATAAATACTGACCTGGTGAGTACCATAAATACAGACCTGCAGCGGGTAATAAATACTGACCTGGAAAGGGTAATAAATACTGATCTGCAGAAGTAAATAAATACTGACCCAGAGCGTACAATAAATACTGACCTGGAGAGAGGAATAAATACTGACATGGAGAGTACAATAAACACTGACCTGGAGAGTACAATAAATACAGACCTGGAGAGTATAATAAATACTGACCTGGAGAGTACAATAAATGCTTACCTGGAGAGGGTAATAAATACTGACCTGGAGAGTACAATAAACACTTACCTGGAGAGTGCAATAAATACTTACCTTGAGAGTACATTAAATACTGACCTGGAGAGTAAAATAAATACTGACCTGGAGAGTACAATAAATACTGACCTGGAGAGTGTAATAAATACTGACCTGGAGAGGGAAATAAATACTGACCTGGAGAGGGCAATAAATAATGACCTGGAGACTACAATAAATACTGACCTGGCGAGTACAATAAATACTGAGCTGGAGAGTACAATAAATACTGACCTGGAGAGTACATTAAGTACTGACCTGGAGAGTACAATAAATACTGACCTGGAGAGTCCAATTAGCACTGACCTGGAGAGTAAAATAAATACTGACCCAGAGAGTACAATAAATACTGACCTGGAGAGTACAATAAATACTGACCTGGAAAGGGTAATAAATACTGACCTGGAGAGTACAATAAATACTGACCTGGAGAGTACAATAAATACTGACCTGGAGAGTCCAAATAGTACTGACCTGGAGAGTACAATAAATACTGACCCAGAGAGTACAATAAATACTGACCTGGAGAGTACAATAAACATTGACCTGGAGAGGGTAATAAATACAGATCTGAAGAGTATAATAAACACTGACCTGGAGAGTACAATACATACTGACCTGGAGAGCACAATAAATACAGACCTGGAGAGTATAATAAATACTGACCTGGGGAGTAAAATAAATACTGACCTGGAGAGTACAATAAACACGGACCTGGAGAGTACAATAAATACATACCTGGAGAGTACAATAAACACTGACCTGGAGAGTGCAATAAATACTGAACTGGAGAGTAAAATAAATACTGACATGGAGAGTACAATAAATATTGACCTGGAGAGGGTAATAAATACTGACCTGGAGAGGGAAATAAATACTGACCTGGAGAGGGCAATAAATAATGACCTGGAGACTACAATAAATACTGACCTGGTGAGTACAATAAATACTGAGCTGGAGAGTACATTAAGTACTGACCTGGAGAGTACAATAAATACTGACCTGGAGAGTCCAATTAGTACTGACCTGGAGAGTAAAATAAATACTGACCCAGAGAGTACAATAAATACTGACCTGGAGAGTACAATAAACACTGACCTGGAAAGGGTAATAAATACTGACCTGGAGAGTACAATAAATACTGACCTGGAGAGTCCAATTAGTACTGACCTGGATAGTACAATAAATACTGACCCAGAGAGTACAATAAATACTGACCTGGAGAGTATAATAAACACTGACCTGGAGAGGGTAATAAATACTGACCTGGGGAGTACAATAATTACTGACCTGGAGAGCATAATAAATACTGACCTGGGGAGTAAAATAAATACTGACCTGGAGAGTAATATAAACACTGACCTGGAGAATACAATAAATACTGACATGGAGAGTACAATAAATACTGACCTGGAGAGTTCAATCAATACTGACCTGGAGAGGGTAATAAATACTGACCTGGAGAGTACAATAAATACTGACCTGGAGAGTGCAATAAATACAGACCTGGAGAGTACAATAAATACTGACCTGGAGAGTACAATAAATACTGACCTGAAGAGTACAATATATATATACTGACCTGGAGTGTGCAATGAATACTGACCTGGAGAGTACAATAAATACTGACCTGGAGAGTACAATAAATAGTGACCTGGAGAGTACAATAAATACTGACCTGGAGTGTACAATAAACACTGACCTGGAGAGAACAATATATACTGACCTGGAGAGTACAATAAAAGCTGAATTGGAGAGTACAATAAATACTGACCAGGAGAGTACAATAAATACTTACCTGGAGAGTACAATAAATACTGACCTGGAGAGTGCAATAAATACTGACCTGGAGAGTACAATAAATACTGACCTGGAGAGCAAAATAAAAACTGAACTGGATAGAACAATAGATACTGACCTGGAGAGTCCAATTAGTACTGACCTGGAGAGTACAATAAATACTGACCGAGAGAGTACAATAAATACTGACCTGGAGAGTGCAATAAACACTGACCTGGAAAGGGTAATAAATACTGACCTGGAGAGTACAATAAAACTGACCTGGAGAGTCCAATTAGTACTGGCCTGGAGAGTACAATAAATATTGACCCTGAGAGTACAATAAATACTGACCTGGAGAGTACAATAAACACTGACCTGGAGAGGGTAATAAATACAGATCTGTAGAATATAATAAACACTGACCTGGATAGTGCAATAAATACTGACCTCGAGAGTACAATACATACTGACCTTGGAAGCACAATAAATATTGACCTGGAGAGTATAATAAATACTGACCTGGTTAGTAAAATAAATACTGACCTGGAGAGTAAAACAAATACTGACCTGGAAAATACAATAAATACTGACATGGAGAGTACAATAAATACTGACCTGGAGAGTACAATCAATACAGACATGGAGAGGGTAATAAATTCTGACCTGGAGAGTACAATAAATACTGACCTGGAGAGTGCAATAAATACAGACCTGGAGAGTACAATAAATACTGACCTGGAGAGTACAATAAATACTGACCTGAAGAGTACAATATAAATACTGACCTGGAGAGTGCAATAAATACTGACCGGGAGAGTACAATAAATACTGACCTGGAGAGTACAATTAATACTGACCTGGAGAGTACAATAAACACTGACCTGGAGAGAACAATATATACTGACCTGGAGTGTACAATACAAGCTGAATTGGAGAGTACAATAAAAACTGACCAGGAGAGTACAATTAATAGTGACTTTAAGGGTACAATAAATACTGAGCTGGAGAGTACCATAACTACAGACCTGCAGCGGGTAATAAATACTGACCTGGAGAGGGTAATAAATACAGACCTGGAGAGGACAATAAATACTGACCTGGAGAGTACAATAAATACTGACCTGGAGAGAGTAATAAATACTGACATGGATACTACAATAAACACTGACCTGGAGAGTACAATAAATACAGACCTGGAGAGTACAATACATACTGACCTGGAGAGTACAATAAATGCTGACCTGGAGAGGGTAATAAATACTGACCTGGAGAGTACAATAAACACTGACATGGAGAGTACAATGAATACTTACATGGAAAGTACAATAAATACTGACCTATAGAGTACAATAAATACTGACCTGAAGAGTACAATATATATACTGAACTGGAGAGTACAATAAATAATGACCTGGAGAGGACAATAAATACTGACCTGGAGAGTACAATAAACACTGACCTGGAGAGAACAATATATACTGACCTGGAGAGTACAATAAAAGCTGAATTGGAGAGTACAATAAATAATGACCAGGAGAGTACAATTAATAGTGACTTGGAGGGTACAATAAATAATGACCTGGAGAGTACCATAACTACAGACCAGCAGCGGGTAATAAATACTGACCTGGAGAGGGTAATAAATACAGACCTGGAGAGGACAATAAATACTGACCTGGAGAGTACAATAAATACTGACCTGGAGAGTACAATAAATACTGACCTGGAGAGGATAAAAAAGACTGACCTGGAGAGGGAAATAAATACTGACCTGGAGAGTACAATAAAAGCTGAATTGGAGAGTACAATAAATACTGACCAGGAGAGTACAATAAATACTTACCTGGAGAGTACAATAAATACTGACCTGGAGCGTGCAATAAATACTGACCTGGAGAGTACAATAAATACTGACCTGAAGAGTACATAAATAATGACCTGGAGAGTACAATAAATACTGACCTGGAGAGCACAATTAAAACTGACCTGCATAGAACAATAAATACTGACCTGGAGAGTACAATAAAAACTGAATTCGAGAGTACAACAAATACTGACCAGGAGAGTACAATTAATAGTGACTTGGAGATTACAATAAATACTGACCTGGTGAGTACCATAAATACAGACCTGCAGCGGGTAATAAATACTGACCTGGAGAGGATAAAAAATACTGACCTGGAGAGGGAAATAAATACTGACCTGGAGAGTACAATAAAAGCTGAATTGGAGAGTACAATAAATACTGACCTGGAGAGTACTATAAATACTGACCTAGAGAGTACATTAAGTACTGACCTGGAGAGTACAATAGATACTGACCTGGAGAGTCCAATTAGTACTGACCTGGAGAGTACAATAAATATTGACCCTGAGAGTACAATAAATACTGACCTGGAGAGTGCAATAAACACTGACCTGGAAATGGTAATAAATACTGACCTGGAGAGTACAATAAAACTGACCTGGAGAGTCCAATTAGTACTGACCTGGAGAGTACAATAAATATTGACCCTGAGAGTACAATAAATACTGACCTGGAGAGTACAATAAACACTGACCTGGAGAGGGTAATAAATACAGATCTGTAGAATAGAATAATCACTGACCTGGATAGTGCAATAAATACTGACCTCGAGAGTACAATACATACTGACCTTGCAAGCACAATAAATATTGACCTGGAGAGTATAATAAATACTGACCTGGTTAGTAAAATAAATACTGACCTGGAGAGTAAAACAAATACTGACCTGGAAAATACAATAAATACTGACCTGGAGAGGGTAATAATTACTGACCTGGAGAAGTAAATAAATACTGACCTGGAGAGTACAATAAATACTGACCTGGAGAGAGTAATAAATACTGACATGGAGAGTACAATAAACACTGACCTGGGGAGTACAATAAATACAGACCTGGAGAGTACAATAAATACTGACCTGGAGAGTACAATAAATGCTGACCTGGAAAGGGTAATAAATACTGATCTGGAGAGTACAATAAACACTGATCTGGAGAGTAAATTAAATACTGACCTGGAGAGTACAATAAACACTGACCTGGAGAGAACAATATATACTGACCTGGAGAGTACAATAAAAGCTGAATTGGAGAGTACAATAAATACTGACCAGGAGAGTACAATTAACAGTGACTTTAAGGGTACAATAAATACTGAGCTGGAGAGTACCATAACTACAGACCTGCAGCGGGTAATAAATATTGACCTGGAGAGGGTAATAAATACAGACCTGGAGAGGACAATAAATACTGACCTGGAGAGTACAATAAATACTGACCTGGAGAGAGTAATAAATACTGACATGGTGACTACAATAAACTCTGATCTGGAGAGTACAATAAACACAGACCTGGAGAGTACAATAAATACTGACCTGGAGAGTACAATAAATGCTGACCTGGAGAGGGTAATAAATACTGACCTGGAGAGGGAAATAAATACTGACCTGGAGAGGGCAATAAATAATGACCTGGAGACGACAATAAATACTGACCTGGGGAATACAATAAATACTGACCTGGAGAGTACATTAAATACTGACCTGGAGAGTACATTAAGTACTGACCTGGAGAGTACAATAAATACTGACCTGGAGAGTCCAATTAGTACTGACCTGGAGAGTAAAATAAATACTGACCCAGAGAGTACAATAAATACTGACCTGGAGAGTACAATAAACACTGACCTGGAAATGGTAATAAATACTGACCTGGAGAGTACAATAAATACTGACCTGGAGAGTCCAATTAGTACTAACCTGGAGAGTACAATAAATACTGACCCAGAGAGACAATAAATACTGACCTGGAGAGTACAATAAACACTGACCTGGAGAGGGTAATAAATACGGATCTGTAGAGTATAATAAACACTGACCTGGAGAGTACATAACATACTGACCTGGAGATCACAATAAACACTGACCTGGAGAGGGTAATAAATACTGATCTGTAGAGTATAATAAACACTTACCTGGAGAGTACAATAAATACTAACCTGGAGACTACAATAAATATTGACCTGGAAAGAACAATAATTACTGACCTGGAGAGTACAATAAAAACTGACCTGGAGAGTTCAATAAATACTGACCTGGAGAGTACAATAAATACTGACATGGGGAGTACAATAAATACTGACCTGGAGAGGGTAATAAATACTGACCTGGAGAGGAAAATAAATACTGACCTGGAGAGGGCAATAAATAATGACCTGGAGACTACAATAAATACTGACCTGGGTAGTACAATAAATACTGACCTGGAGAGTACTATAAATACTGACCTAGAGAGTACATTAAGTACTGACCTGGAGAGTACAATAGATACTGACCTGGAGAGACCAATTAGTACTGACCTGGAGAGTATAATAAATACTGACCGAGAGAGTACAATAAATACTGACCTGGAGAGTACAATAAACATTGACCTGGAAAGGGAAATAAATACTGACCTGGAGAGTACAATAAAACTGACCTGGAGAGTCCAATTAGTACTGACCTGGAGAGTACAATAAATACTGACCCTGAGAGTACAATAAATACTGACCTGGAGAGTACATTAAACACTGACCTGGATAGGGTAATAAATACAGATCTGTAGAATATAATAAACACTGACCTGGATAGTGGAATAAATACTGACCTCGAGATTTAAATACATACTGACCTTGGAAGCACAATAAATATTGACCTGGAGAGTATAATAAATATTGACCTGGTTAGTATAATAAATACTGACCTGGAGAGTAAAACAAATACTGACCTGGAAAATACAATAAATACTGACATGGAGAGTACAATAAATACTGACCTGGAGAGTACAATCAATACTGACCTGGAGAGGGTAATAAATACTGAACTGGAGAGTACAATAAATACTGACCTGGAGAGTGCAATAAATACAGACCTGGAGAGTACAATAAATACTGACCTGGAGAATACAATAAATACTGACCTGGAGAGTACAATAAACACTGACCTGGAGAGAACAATATATACTGACCTGGAGAGTACAATAAAAGCAGAATTGGAGAGTACAATAAATACTGACCAGGAGAGTACAATTAATAGTGACTTTAAGGGTACAATAAATACTGACCTGGAGAGTACCATAACTACAGACCTGCAGCGGGTAATAAATACTGACCTGGAGAGGGTAATAAATACAGACCTGGAGAGGACAATAAATACTGACCTGGAGAGTACAATAAATACTGACCTGGAGAGAGTAATAAATACTGACATGTTGACTACAATAAACACTGACCTGGAGAGTACAATGAATACAGACCTGGAGAGTACAATAAATACTAACCTGGAGAGTACAATAAATACTGACCTGGAGAGGGTAATAAATACTGACCTGGAGAGGGAAATAAATACTGACCTGGAGAGGGCAATAAATAATGACCTGGAGACTACAATAAATACTGACCTGGGGAGTACAATAAATACTGACCTGGAGAGTACAATAAATACTGATCTGGAGAGTACATTAAGTACTGACCTGGAGAGTACAATAAATACTGACCTGGAGAGTCCAATTAGTACTGACCTGGAGAGTAAAATAAATACTGACCCAGAGAGTACAATAAATACTGACCTGGAGAGTACAATAAACACTGACCTGGAAAGGGTAATAAATACTGACCTGGAGAGTACAATAAATACTGACCTGGAGAGTCCAATTAGTACTGACCTCGAGAGTACAATAAATACTGACCCAGAGAGTACAATAAATACTGACCTGGAGAGTACAATAAACACTGACCTGGAGTGGGTAATAAATACTGATCTGTAGAGTATAATAAACACTGACCTGGAGAGTACATAACATACTGACCTGGAGATCACAATAAATACTGACCTGGAGAGTATAATAAATACTGACCTGGGGAGTAAAATAAATACTGACCTGGAGAGTAATATAAATACTGACCTGGAGAATACAATAAATACTGACATGGAGAGTACAATAAATACTGACCTGGAGAGTTCAATCAATACTGACCTGGAGAGGGTAATAAATACTGACCTGGAGAGTACAATAAATACTGACCTGGAGAGTGCAATAAATACAGACCTGGAGAGTACAATAAATACTGACCTGGAGAGTACAATAAATACTGACCTGAAGAGTACAATATATATACTGATCTGGAGTGTGCAATAAATACTGACCTGGAGAGTACAATAAATACTGACCTGGAGAGTACAATAAATAATGACATGGAGAGTACAATAAATACTGACCTGGAGAGTACAATAAACACTGACCTGGAGAGAACAATATATACTGACCTGGAGAGTACAATAAAAGCTGATTTGGAGAGTACAATAAATACTGACCTGGAGAGTACAATAAATACTTACCTGGAGAGTACAATAAATACTGACCTGGAGAGTGCAATAAATACTGACCTGGAGAGTACAATAAATACTGACCTGGAGAGTACATAAATAATGACCTGGAGAGTACAATAAATACTGATCTGGAGAGCACAATAAAAACTGACCTGGAGAGAACAATAAATACTGACCTGGAGAGTACAATAAAAACTGATTTCGAGAGTACAACAAATACTGACCAGGAGAGTACAATTAATAGTGACTTGGAGATTACAAAAAATACTGACCTGGTGAGTACCATAAATACAGACCTGCAGCGGGTAATAAATACTGACCTGGAGAGGGTAAAAAATACTGACCTGGAGAAGTAAATAAACACTGACCTGGAGAGTACAATAAATACTGACCTGGAGAGAGTAATAAATACTTACATGGAGAGTACAATAAACACGGACCTGGTGAGTACAATAAATACAGACCTGGAGAGTACAATAAATACTGACCTGGAGAGTACAATAAATGCTGACCTGGAGAGGGTAATAAATACTGACCTGGAGAGTACAATAAACACTGACCTGGAGAGTACAATAAACACTTACCTGGATAGTACAATAAATACTAACCTGGAGAGTACAATAAATATTGACCTGGAGAGAACAATAATTACTGACCTGGAGAGTACAATAAAAACTGACCTGGAGAGTTCAATAAATACTGACCTGGAGAGTACAATAAATACTGACATGGGGAGTACAATAAATACTGACCTGGAGAGGGTAATAAATACTGACCTGGAGAGGAAAATAAATACTGACCTGGAGAGGGCAATAAATTATGACCTGGAGACTACAATAAATACTGACCTGGGTAGTACAATAAATACTGACCTGGAGAGTACTATAAATACTGACCTAGAGAGTACATTAAGTACTGACCTGGAGAGTACAATAGATACTGACCTGGAGAGACCAATTAGTACTGACCTGGAGAGTACAATAAATACTGACCGAGAGAGTACAATAAATACTGACCTGGAGAGTACAATAAACACTGACCTGGAAAGGGAAATAAATACTGACCTGGAGAGTACAATAAAACTGACCTGGAGAGTCCAATTAGTACTGACCTGGAGAGTACAATAAATACTGGCCCTGAGAGTACAATAAATACTGACCTGGAGAGTACAATAAACACTGACCTGGATAGGGTAATAAATACAGATCTGTAGAATATAATAAACACTGACCTGGATAGTGGAATAAATACTGACCTCGAGAGTACAATACATACTGACCTTGGAAGCACAATAAATATTGACCTGGAGAGTATAATAAATACTGACCTGGTTAGTAAAATAAATACTGACCTGGAGAGTAAAACAAATACTGACCTGGAAAATACAATAAATACTGACATGGAGACTACAATAAAGACTGACCTGGAGAGTACAATCAATACTGACCTGGAGAGGGTAATAAATACTGACCTGGAGAGTACAATAAATACTGACCTGGAGAGTGCAATAAATACAGACCTGGAGAGTACAATAAATACTGACCTGAAGAATACAATAAATACTGACCTGGAGAGTACAATAAACACTGACCTGGAGAGAACAATATATACTGACCTGGAGAGTACAATAAAAGCAGAATTGGAGAGTACAATAAATACTGACCAGGAGAGTACAATTAATAGTGACTTTAAGGGTACAATAAATACTGACCTGGAGAGTACCATAACTACAGACCAGCAGCGGGTAATAAATACTGACCTGGAGAGGGTAATAAATACAGACCTGGAGAGGACAATAAATACTGACCTGGAGAGTACAATAAATACTGACCTGGAGAGAGTAATAAATACTGACATGGTGACTACAATAAACACTGACCTGGAGAGTACAATAAATACAGACCTGGAGAGTACAATAAATACTGACCTGGAGAGTACAATAAATACTGACCTGGAGAGGGTAATAAATACTGACCTGGAGAGGGAAATAAATACTGACCTGGAGAGGGCAATAAATAATGACCTGGAGACTACAATAAATACTGACCTGGGGAGTACAATAAATACTGACCTGGAGAGTACAATAAATACTAACCTGGAGAGTACATTAAGTACTGACCTGGAGAGTACAATAAATACTGACCTGGAGAGTCCAATTAGTACTGACCTGGAGAGTAAAATAAATACTGACCCAGAGAGTACAATAAATACTGACCTGGAGAGTACAATAAACACTGACCTGGAAAGGGTAATGAATACTGACCTGCAGAGTACAATAAATACTGACCTGGAGAGTCCAATTAGTACTGACCTGGAGAGTACAATAAATACTGACCCAGAGCGTACAATAAATACTGACCTGGAGAGCACAATAAACACTGACCTGGAGAGGGTAATAAATACTGATCTGTAGAGTATAATAAACACTGACCTGGAGAGTACATAACATACTGAGCTGGAGATCACAATAAATACTGACATGGAGAGTATAATAAATACTGACCTGGAGAGTGTAATAAATACTGACCTGGAGAGTACAATAAATACTGACCTGGAGAGTGCAATAAATACAGACCTGGAGAGTACAATAAATACTGACCAGGAGAGTACAATAAATACTGACCTGAAGAGTACAATATATATACTGACCTGGAGTGTGCAATAAATACTGACCTGGAGAGTACAATAAATACTGACCTGGAGAGTACAATAAATAATGACCTGGAGAGTACAATAAATACTGACCTGGAGAGTACAATAAACACTGACCTGGAGAGAACAATATATACTGACCTGGAGAGTACAATAAAAGCTGAATTGGAGAGTACAATAAATACTGACCAGGAGAGTACAATAAATACTTACCTGGAGAGTACAATAAATACTGACCTGGAGAATGCAATAAATACTGACCTGGATAGTACAATAAATACTGACCTGGAGAGTACATAAATAATGACCTGGAGAGTACAATAAATACTGACCTGGAGAGCACAATAAAAACTGACCTGGAGAGAACAATAAAGACTGACCTGGAGAGTACAATAAAAACTGATTTCGAGAGTACAACAAATACTGACCAGGAGAGTACAATTAATAGTGACTTGGAGATTACAATAAATACTGACCTGGTGAGTACCATAAATACAGACCTGCAGCGGGTAATAAATACTGACCTGGAGAAGTAAATAAATACTGACCTGGAGAGTACAATAAATACTGACCTGGAGAGAGTAATAAATACTGACATGGAGAGTACAATAAACACGGACCTGGTGAGTACAATAAATACAGACCTGGAGAGTACAATAAATACTGACCTGGAGAGTACAATAAATGATGACCTGGAGAGGGTAATAAATACTGACCTGGAGAGTACAATAAACACTGACCTGGAGAGTACAATAAACACTTACCTGGAGAGTACAATAAATACTAACCTGAAGAGTACAATAAATACTGACCTGGAGAGAACAATAATTACTGACCTGGAGAGTACTATAAAAACTGACCTGGAGAGTTCAATAAATACTTACCTGGAGAGTACAATATATACTGACATGGAGAGGGAAATAAATACAGACCTGGAGAGGAAAATAAATACTGACCTGGAGAGGGCAATAAATAATGACCTGGAGACTACAATAAATACTGACCTGGGTAGTACAATAAATACTGACTTGGAGAGTACTATAAATACTGACCTAGAGAGTACATTAAGTACTGACCTGGAGAGTACAATAGATACTGACCTGGAGAGACCAATTAGTACTGACCTGGAGAGTACAATAAATACTGACCGAGAGAGTACAATAAATACTGACCTGGAGAGCACAATAAACACTGACCTGGAAAGGGAAATAAATACTGACCTGGAGAGTACAATAAAACTGACCTGGATAGTCCAATGAGTACTGACCTGGAGAGTAAAATAAATACTGACCCTGAGAGTACAATAAATACTGACCTGGAGAGTACAATAAACACTGACCTGGAGAGGGTAATAAATACAGATCTGTACAATATAATAAACACTGACCTGGATAGTGCAATAAACACTGACCTCGAGAGTACAATACATACTGACCTTGGAAGCACAATAAATATTGACCTGGAGAGTATAATAAATTCTGATCTGGTTAGTAAAATAAATACTGACCTGGAGAGTAAAACAAATACTGACCTGGAAAATACAATAAATACTGACATGGAGAGTGCAATAAATACTGACCTGGAGAGTGCAATAAATACAGACCTGGAGAGTACAATAAATACTGACCTGGAGAGTACAATAAATACTGACCTGGAGAGTACAATAAACACTGACCTGGAGAGAACAATATACACTGACCTGGAGAGAACATTAAAAGCTGAATTGGAGAGTACAATAAATACTGACTAGGAGAGTACAATTAATAGTGACTTTAAGGGTACAATAAATACTGCCCTGGAGAGTACCATAACTACAGACCTGCAGCGGGTAATAAATACTGACCTGGAGAGGGTAATAAATACAGACCTGGAGAGGACAATAAATACTGACCTGGAGGGTACAATAAATACTGACCTGGAGAGAGTAATAAATACTGACATGGTGTCTGCAATAAACACTGACCTGGAGAGTACAATAAATACAGACCTGGAGAGTACAATAAATACTGACCTGGAGAGTACAATAAATGCTGACCTGGAGAGGGTAATAAATACTGACCTGGAGAGTACAATAAACACTGACATGGAGAGTACAATAAATACTTACCTGGAAAGTACAATAAATACTGACCTATAGAGTACAATAAATACTGACCTGAAGAGTACAATATATATACTGAACTGGAGAGTGCAATAAATACTGACATGGAGAGTGCAATAAATACTGATCTGGAGAGTACAATAAATAATGACCTGGAGAGGACAATAAATACTGACCTGGAGAGTACTATAAACACTGACCTGGAGAGAACAATATATACTGACCTGGAGAGTACAATAAAAGCTGAATTGGAGAGTACAATAAATAATGACCAGGAGAGTACAATTAATAGTGACTTGGAGGGTACAATAAATAATGACCTGGAGAGTACCATAACTACAGACCAGCAGCGGGTAATAAATACTGACCTGGAGAGGGTAATAAATACAGACCTGGAGAGCACAATATATACTGACCTGGAGAGTACAGTAAATACTGACCTGGCGAGAGGAATAAATACTGACATGGAGAATACAATAAACTCTGACCTGGAGAATACAATAAATATTGACCTGGAGACTACAATAAAAAATGACCTGGAGAGTACAATAAATACTGACCTGGAGAGTACAATAAACACTGACATGGGGAGTACAATAAATACTGACCTGGAGAGGGTAATAAATGCTGACCTGTAGAGGGAAATAAATACTGACCTGGAGAGGGCAATAAATACTGACCTGGAGAGTACAATAAATACTGACCTGGAGAGGACAATAAATACTGACCTGGAGAGTGCAATAAATTATGAACTGGAGAGGGTAATAAACACTGACCTGGTGAGGGTAATAAATACTGACCTGGAGAGTACAATAAATACTGACCTGGACAGTATAATAAATACTGAGCTGGAGAGGGTAATAAATACAGACCTGGAGAGTACAACAAATACTGACCTGGAGAGGACAATAAATACTGACCTGGAGAGTACAATAAATACTGAACTGGGGAGTAAAATAAATGCTGACCAGTAGAGCGTAATAAATACTGACCTGGAGAGTGCAATAAATACTAGCCTGGAGAGTACAATAAATATTGACCTGGAGAGTGCAATAAATACTGACCTGGAGAGTAGAATAAATAATGACCTGGTGAGTACAATAAACACTGACATGCACAGAACAATAAATACTGATCTGGAGAGTACAATAAATACTGACCTGGAGAGTACAATAAATACTAACCTGGAGAGGGTAATAAATACTGACCTGGAGAGAACAATAAATGCTGACCTGGAGAGTACAATAAATACTAACCTGGAGAGTACAATAAACTCTGACCTTGAGAGATCAATAAATACTGACCTGGAGAGTACCATAAAAACTGAACTGGAGAGGTTAATAAATACTGACCTGGAGAGTACAATAAATACTGACCTGGAGAGTCCAATAAGTACTGACCTGGAGAGTACAATATATACTGACCCAGAGAGTACAATAAATACTGACCTAGAGAGTACAATAAATACTGACCTGGAGAGGGTAATAAATACTGAGCTGGAGAGGGTAATAAATACAGACCTGGAGAGTATAATAAACACTGACCTGGAGAGGGCAATAAATACTGATCTGGAAAGTACAATTAAAATTGACCTGGGGTGTACAATAAATAATGACAGGGAGAGAACAATAAATTGTGATCTGGAGAGGGTAATAAATACTTACATGGAGAGGGCAATAAATACTGACCTGGAAAGTACAATGAACACTACCTGGAGAGTACAATAAATACTGACCTGGAGTGTACAATAAATACTGACCTGGAGAGGGTAATATATACTGACCTGGAGAGTACAATAAATACTGACCTGGAGAGTACAATATATACTGCCCCGGAGAGTGCAATAAATGCTGACCTTGAGACTGCAATAATTACTGACCTGGAGAGTACAATAAATACAGACCTGAAGAGTACAATAAATACTGACTTGGAGAGAAGAATAAATTGTGACCTGGAGAGGGTAATAAATACTTACCTGGAGAGGGCAATAAATACTGACCTGGAAAGTACCATGAACTCTGACCTGGAGAGTACAATAAATACTGACCTGGAGAGTAAAATAAATACTGACCTGGAGAGCACAATAAATACTGACCTGGAGTGTACAATAAATACTGACCTGGAGGGTACAATAAATACTGATCTGGAGACTACTATAAATACTGACCTGAAGAGTACAATATATACTGACCTGGAGAGTACAATAAATACTGACCTCGAGTGTACAATAAATACTGACCTGGAGAGTACAATAAATACTGACCTGGAGAGGACAATAAATACTGACCTGGATAGTACAATAAATACTGACCTGGAGAGTACAATAAATACCGACCTGGAGAGAGTAATAAATACTGACATGGTGACTACAATAAACACTGACCTGGAGAGTACAATAAAGACTTACCTGGAGAGTACAATAAATACTGACCTGGAGAGTACAATAAATGCTGACCTGAAGAGTACAATATATATACTGAACTGGAGAGTGCAATAAATACTGACCTGGAGAGTACAATAAATACTGATCTGGAGAGTACAATAAATAATGACCTGGAGAGGACAATAAATACTGACCTGGAGAGTACAATAAACACTAACCTGGAGAGAACAATATATACTGACCTGGAGAGCACAATAAAAGCTGAATTGGAGAGTACAATAAATAATGACCAGGAGAGTACAATTAATAGTGACTTGGAGGGTACAATAAATACTGACCTGGAGAGTACCATAACTATAGACCTGCAGCGGGTAATAAATACTGACCTGGAGAGGGTAATAAATACAGACCTGGAGAGGACAATACATACTGACCTGGAGAGTACAATAAATACTGACCTGGAGAGAGTAATAAATACTGACATGGAGAATACAATAAACTCTGACCTGGAGAGTTCAATAAATATAGACCTGGAGAGTACAATAAATACTGACCTGGAGAGTACAATAAATGCTGACCTGGAGAGTGCAATAAATACTGACCTGGAGAGTACAATAAACACTGACCTGGAGAGTACAATAAATACTGACCTGGAGAGTACAATAAATACTGACCTGGAGAGTACAATAAATACTGACCTGGAGACTACAATAAATATTGACCTGGAGACTACAATAAATAATGCCATGGGGAGTACAATAAATACAGACCTGGAGAGGGTATTAAATACTGACTTGGAGAGAGTAATAAATACAGACCTGGACAGTATAATAAATACTGACCTGGAGAGGGTGATAAATACAGACCTGGAGAGTACAACAAATACTGACCTGGAGAGTACAATAAATACGGACCTGGAGAGTACAATAAATACTGACCTGGAGAGTACAATAAATACTGAACTGGGGAGTAAAATAAATACTGACCAGAAGAGCGTAATAAATAGTGACCTGGAGAGTGCAATAAATACTAGCCTGGACAGTACAATAAATACTGACCTGGAGATTGCAATAAATACTGACCTGGAGAGTAGAATAAATACTAACCTGGAGAGGGTAATAAATACTGACTTGGAGAGTACCATAAAAACTGACCTGGAGAGGGTAATAAATACTGACCTGGAGAGTACAATAAATACTGACCTGGAGAGTCCAATAAGTACTGACCTGGAGAGTACAATAAACACTGACCCAGAGAGTACAATAAATACTGACCTAGAGAGTACAATAAATACTGACCTGGAGAGGGTATTAAATACTGAGCTGGAGAGGGCAATAAATACTGACCTGGAGAGTACAATAAATACAGACCTGGAGAGTACAATTAATATTGACCTGTTGAGTACAATAAATACTGACCTGGAGAGTAGAATTAAAACTGACCTGGGGTGTACAATAAATAATGACCTGGAGAGAACAATAAATTGTGACCTGGAGAGGGTAATAAATACTTACCTGGAGAGGGCAATAAATACTGACCTGGAAAGTACAATAAATACTGACCTGAGAGGTTAATATATACTGACCTGGAGAGTACAATAAATACTGACCTGGAGAGTACAATAAATACAAACCTGGAGAGTACAATAAACGTGACCTGGAGAGTACAATAAATAGTGACCTGGAGAGGGTAATGAATACTGACCTGGAGAGTACAATAAATGCTGACCTGGAGAGAGCAATAAATACTGCCCTGGAGAGTGCAATAAATGCTGACCTTGAGACTGCAATAATTACTGACCAGGAGAGAACAATAAATTGGGAACTGGAGAGGGTAATAAATACTTACCTGGAGATGGCAATCAATACTGACCTGGAAAGTACCATGAACTCTGACCTGGAGAGTACAATAAATACTGACCTGGAGAGTACAATAAATACTGACCTGGAGAGCACAATAAATACTGACCTGGAGTGTACAATAACTACTCACCTGGAGGGTACAATAAATACTGATCTGAAGACTACAATAAATACTGACCTGAAGAGTACAATACATACTGACCTGGAGAGTACAATAAATACTGACCTCGAGTGTACAATAAATACTGACCTGGAGAGTACAATAAATACTGACCTGGAGAGGACAATAAATACTGACCTGGAAAGTACAATAAATACTGACCTGGAGAGGGTAATAAATACAGACCTGGAGAGTACAATAAATACTGACCTGTAGAGTGCAATAAATACTGACATGGAGAGCACAATAAATGCTTACCTGGAGAGTACAATAAATACTGACCTGGAGAGTACAATAAATACTGAACTGGAGAGTTCAATAAATACTGACCTGGAGTGTACAATAAAAACTGACCTGGGGAGGGCAATAAATACTGACCTGGAGAGGGCAATAAATATTGATATTGAGAATGCAATATATACTGACCTGGAGAGTACAATGAATACTGACCTGGAGAGTACAATAAATACTGATCTGGAGAGTACATTAAATACTGACATGGAGAGGGTAATAAATACTGACCTGGAGAGGTTAATAAATACAGACATGGAGAGTACAATACATACTGACATGGAGAGGACAATAAATACTGAGCTGGACAATACAATAAACACTGAGCTGGAGAGTATAATAAATACTGACCTAGAGAGTACAATAAATACTGACCTGGAGGGTACAATAAATACTAACCTGGAGTGTACAATAAATAATGACCTGGAGAGTACAATAAATACTAATCTGTAGAGTACAATAAATACTGACCTGTAGAGTACAATAAATACTGACCTGGACACGACAATAAATACTGACATCGAGAGGACGATAAATACTGACCTGGAGAGTACAATAAATATTGACCTGGAGAGAACAATAAATACTGACCTGGTGGGTACAATAAATAATGACCTGGAGAGTACAATAAATACTAATCTGTAGAGTACAATAAATACTGACCTGTAAAGTGCAATAAATACATACCTGGAGAGGGCAATAAATACTGACCTGGAGAGTACAATAAATACTGACCAGGAGAGTACAATAAATATGGACCTGGAGAGTGCAATAAATACTGACCTGGAGAATACATAAATACTGACCTGGAGAGGGCAATAAACACTGACCTGGAGAGTAAAATAAATACTGACCTGGAGAGTACAATAAATACTGACCTGGAGAGCACAATAAATACTGACCTCGAGTGTACAATAAATTCTGACCTGGAGGGTACAATAAATTCTATTCTGGAACCTACAATAAATACTGACCTGAAGAGTACAATACATACTGACCTGGAGAGTACGATGAATACTGACCTCGAGTGTACAATAAATACTGACCTGGAGAGTACAATAAATACTGACCTGGAAAGGGCAATAAATACTGACCTGGAAACTACAATAAATACTGACCTGGAGAGGGTAATAAATACAGACTTGGAGAGTACAATAAATACTGATCTGGAGTGTACAATAAATAATGACCTTGACAGCACAATAAATACTGACCTGTAGAGTGCAATAAATACTGACATGGAGAGTACAATAAATGCTTACCTGGAGAGTACAATAAATACTGACCTGGAGAGTACAATAAATAATGACCTGTAGAGTACAATAAATACTAGTCTGTAGAGTACAATAAATACTGACCTGTAGAGTGCAATAAATACATACCTGGAGAGGGCAATAAATACTGACCTGGAGAGTACAATAAATACTGACCAGGAGAGTACAATAAATATGGACCTGGAGAGTGCAATAAATACTGACCTGGAGAATACATAAATACTGACCTGGAGAGGGCAATAAACACTGATCTGGAGAGTAAAATAAATTCTGACCTGGAGAGTACAATAAATACTGACCTGGAGAGCACAATAAATACTGACCTCGAGTGTACAATAAATTCTGACCTGGAGGGTACAATAAATACTATTCTGGAACCTACAATAAATACTGACCTGAAGAGTACAATACATACTGACCTGGAGAGTACGATAAATATTGACCTCGAGTGTACAATAAATACTGACCTGGAGAGTACAATAAATACTGACCTGGAGAGGACAATACATACTGACCTGGACACTACGATAAATACTGATCTGGAGTGTACAATAAATAATGACCTGGATAGTACAATAAATACTGACCTGTAGAGTGCAATAAATACTGACATGGAGAGTACAATAAATGCTTACCTGGAGAGTACAATAAATACTGACCTGGAGAGAACAATAAATACTGACCTGGAGAGTTCAATAAATACTGACCTGGAGTGGACAATACAAAATGACCTGGACAGTACAATAAATACTGACCTGGAGAGTGCAATAAATACTGATCTGGAGAGTACAATAAATACTTACCTGGAGAGTGCATTATATAGACCTGGAGAGTACAATAAATGCTGACCTGGAGAGTACAATAAATACTGATCTGGAGAGTACAATTAATACTGACCTGGAGAGGGTAATAAATACTGACCTGGAGAGAGTAATAAATACTGACCTCGAGTGTACAATAAATACTGACCTGGAGGGTACAATAAATACTGATCTGGAGACTACAATAAATACTGACCTGAAGAGTACAATACATACTGACCTGGAGAGTACGATAAATACTGACCTCGAGTGTACAATAAATTGTGAACTGGAGAGTACAATAAATACTGACCTGGAGAGGACAATAAATACTGACCTGGACACTACAATAAATACTGACCTGGAGAGGGTAATAAATACAGACCTGGAGAGTACAATAAATACTGACCTGGAGAGTACAATAAATAATGACCTGGACAGTACAATACATACTGACCTGGAGAGTGCAACAAATACTGACCTGGAGAGTGAAATAAATACTTACCTGGAGAGTGCAATATATACTGACCTGGAGAGTACAATAAATACTGACCAGGAGAGTACAATAAATACTGATCTGGAGAGTACAATCAATACTGACCTGGAGAGGGTAATAAATACTGACCTGGAGAGAGTTATAAATACAGACATGGAGAGTACAATAAATACTGACATGGTTAGGACAATAAATACTGAGCTGGACAATACAATAATCACTGAGCTGGAGAGTATAATAAATACTGACCTGGAGAGTACAATATATACTGACCTGGAGAGTACAATACATACTAACCTGGTGTGTAGAATAAATAATGACCTTGAGAGTATAATAAATACTAAACTGTAGAGTACAATAAATACTGACATGTAGAGTACAATAAATACTGACCTGGACAGGACAATAAATACTGACATGGATAGGACAATAAATACTGACCTGGAGAGTACAATAAATATTGACCTGGAGAGTACAATAATTACTAATTTGTAGAGTACAATAAATACTGACCTGTAGAGTACAACAAATACATACCTGGAGAGGGCAATAAATACTGACCTGGAGAGTACAATAAATACTGACCTGGAGAGGGTAATAAATACTGACCTGGAGAGAGTTATAAATACAGACATGGAGAGTACAATAAATACTGACATGGTTAGGACAATAAATACTGAGCTGGACAATACAATAAACATGAGCTGGAAAGTATAATAAATACTGACCTGGAGAGTACAATAAATACTGACCTGGAGAGTACAATAAATACTAACCTGGAGTGTAGAATAAATAATGACCTGGAGAGTACAATAAATACTAATCTGTAGAGTACAATAAATACTGACCTGTAGAGTACAATAAATACTGACCTGGACAGGACAATAAATACTGACATGGATAGGACAATAAATACTGACCTGGAGAGTACAATAAATATTGACCTGGAGAGTACAATAAATACTAATCTGTAGAGTACAATAAAGACTGACCTGTAGAGTACAATAAATACATACCAGGAGAGGGCAATAAATCCTGACCTGGAGAGTACAATAAATACTGACCAGGAGAGTACAATAAATATGGACCTGGAGAGTGCAATAAATACTGACCTGGAGAATACATAAATACTGACCTGGAGAGGGCAATAAATACTGACCTGGAGAGTACAATAAATACTGATCTGGAGAGTACAATAAATACGGACCTGGAGAGTGCAATAAATACTGACCTGGAGAGTAAAGAAATACTGACCTGGAGAGTACAATAAATACTGAGCTGGAGTGGGTAATAAATAATGACCTGGAGAGTACAATAAATACTAACCTGGAGAGTACAATAAATAGTGACCTGGAGAGTACAATAAATACTGACCTGGAGACGGTAATAAAAACTGACCTGGAGAGTACAATAAATACTAACCTGGAGTGTACAATAAATAATGACCTGGAGAGTACAATAAATACTAATCTGTAGAGTACAATAAATACTGACCTGTAGAGTACAATAAATACTGACCTGGACAGGACAATAAATACAGACCTGGAGAGGGCAATAAATACTGACCTGGAGAGTACAATAAAAACTGAGCTGGAGAGTAAAATAAATACTGACCTGGAGTGTACAATAAATAATGACCTGGAGAGTACAATAAATACTAACCTGGAGTGTAGAATAAATAATGACCTGGAGAGTACAATAAATACTAATCTGTAGAGTGCAATAAATACTGACCTGTAGAGTACAATAAATACTAATCTGTAGAGTGCAATAAATACTGACCTGTAGAGTACAATAAATACATACCTGGAGAGAGCAATAAATACTGACCTGGAGAGTACAATAAATACTGACCAGGAGAGTACAATAAATATGGACCTGGAGAGTGCAATAAATACTGACCTTGAGAATACATAAATACTGACCTGGAGAGCGCAATAAATACTGACCTGGAGAGTACAATAAATACTGATCTGGAGAGTACAATAAATACGGACCTGGAGAGTGCAATAAATACTGACCTGGAGAGTACAAGAAATCCTGACCTGGAGAGTACAATAAATACTGACCTGGAGTGGGTAATAAATACTGACCTGGAGAGTACAATAAATACAAACCTGGAGAGTACAATAAATAGTGACCTGGAGAGTACAATAAATACTGACCTGGTGACGGTAATAAATACTGACCTGGAGAGTACAATAAATACTAACCTGGAGTGTACAATAAATAATGACCT
This sequence comes from Pristiophorus japonicus, assembly GCF_044704955.1. Taxonomy (NCBI): domain Eukaryota; kingdom Metazoa; phylum Chordata; class Chondrichthyes; family Pristiophoridae; genus Pristiophorus; species Pristiophorus japonicus. The sequence continues at coordinate 13,974,176 of NC_092001.1, read as the reverse complement.
GGAGAGTACAATAAATACTAATCTGTAGAGTACAATAAATACTGACCTGTAGAGTACAATAAATACTGACCTGGACAGGACAATAAATAATGACCTGGAGAGTACAATAAATACTAACCTGGAGTGTACAATAAATAATGACCTGGAGAGTACAATAAATACTAACCTGGAGTGTACAATAAATAATGACCTGGAGAGTACAATAAATACTAATCTGTAGAGTGCAATAAATACTTACCTGTAGAGTACAATAAATACTAATCTGTAGAGTGCAATAAATACTGACCTGTAGAGTACAATAAATACATACCTGGAGAGCGCAATAAATACTGACCTGGAGAGTACAATAAATACTGATCTGGAGAGTACAATAAATACGGACCTGGAGAGTGCAATAAATACTGACCTGGAGAGTACAAGAAATCCTGACCTGGAGAGTACAATAAATACTGACCTGGAGTGGGTAATAAATACTGACCTGGAGAGTACAATAAATACAAAACCTGGAGAGTACAATAAATAGTGACCTGGAGAGTACAATAAATACTGACCTGGTGACGGTAATAAATACTGACCTGGAGATACAATAAATACTAACCTGGAGTGTACAATAAATAATGACCTGGAGAGTACAATAAATACTAATCTGTAGAGTACAATAAATACTGACCTGTAGAGTACAATAAATACTGACCTGGACAGGACAATAAATAATGACCTGGAGAGTACAATAAATACTAACCTGGAGTGTACAATAAATAATGACCTGGAGAGTAAAATAAATACTAACCTGGAGTGTAGAATAAATAATGACCTGGAGAGTACAATAAATACTAATCTGTAGAGTGCAATAAATACTGACCTGTAGAGTACAATAAATACATACCTGGAGAGCGCAATAAATACTGACCTGGAGAGTACAATAAATACTGACCAGGAGAGTACAATAAATATGGACCTGGAGAGTGCAATAAATACTGACCTTGAGAATACATAAATACTGACCTGGAGAGCGCAATAAATACTGACCTGGAGAGTACAATAAATACTGATCTGGAGAGTACAATAAATACGGACCTGGAGAGTGCAATAAATACTGACCTGGAGAGTACAAGAAATCCTGACCTGGAGAGTACAATAAATACTGACCTGGAGTGGGTAATAAATACTGACCTGGAGAGTACAATAAATACAAACCTGGAGAGTACAATAAATAGTGACCTGGAGAGTACAATAAATACTGACCTGGTGACGGTAATAAATACTGACCTGGAGAGTACAATAAATACTAACCTGGAGTGTACAATAAATAATGACCTGGAGAGTACAATAAATACTAATCTGTAGAGTACAATAAATACTGACCTGTAGAGTACAATAAATACTGACCTGGACAGGACAATAAATACTGACCTGGAGAGGGCAATAAATACTGACCTGGAGAGTACAATAAAAACTGAGCTGGAGAGTAAAATAAATACTGACCTGGAGTGTACAATAAATAATGACCTGGAGAGTACAATAAATACTAACCTGGAGTGTACAATAAATAATGACCTGGAGAGTACAATAAATACTAATCTGTAGAGTACAATAAATACTGACCTGTAGAGTACAATAAATACTGACCTGGACAGGACAATAAATACTGACCTGGAGAGTACAATAAATATTGACCTGGAGAGTAAAATAAATACTGACCTGGAGTGTACAATAAATAATGACCTGGAGAGTACAATAAATACTAATCTGTAGATTACAATAACTACTGACCTGTAGAGTACAATAAATACATACTTGGAGAGTACAATAAATACTGACCTGGAGAGTACAATAAATACTGACCTGGAGTGCACAATAAATACTGACCTCGAGTGTACAATAAATACTGACCTGGAGGGTACAATAAATACTGATCTGGAGACTACAATAAATACTGACCTGGAGAGTACAATAAATACTGACCTGGGGTGCACAATAAATACTGACCTCGAGTGTACAATAAATACAGACCTGGAAGGTACAATAAATACTGATCTGGAGACTACAATAAATACTGACCTGGACAGGACAATAAATACTGACCTGGAGAGGACAATAAATACTGACCTGGACACTACAATAAATAGTGACCTGGAGAGGGTAATAAATACAGACCTGGAGAGTACAATAAATACTGACCTGGAGTGTACAATAAATAATGACCTGGACAGTACAATACATACTGACCTGGAGAGTGCAACAAATACTGACCTCGAGAGTACAATAAATACTTACCTGGAGAGTGCAATATATACTGATCTAGAGAGTACAATAAATACTGACCTGGAGAGTACAATAAATACTGATCTGGAGAGTACAATAAATACTTACCTGGAGAGTGCAATATATACTGACCTGGAGAGTACAATAAATACTGACCTGGAGAGTACAATAAATACTGATCTGGAGAGTACAATAAATACTGACCTGGAGAGGGTAATAAATACTGACCTGGAGAGAGTTATAAATACTGACCTGGAGAGTACAATAAATATTGACCTGGAGAGTACAATAAATATTAATCTGTAGAGTACAATAAATACTGACCTGTAGAGTACAATAAATACATACCTGGAGAGGGCAATAAATACTGACCTGGAGAGTACAATAAATACTGACCAGGAGAGTACAATAAATATGGACCTGGAGAGTGCAATAAATACTGACCTGGAGAATACATAAATACTGACCTGGAGAGGGCAATAAATACTGACCTGGAGAGTAAAATAAATACTGATCTGGAGAGTACAATAAATACGGACCTGGAGAGTGCAATAAATACTGACCTGGAGAGTACAAGAAATACTGACCTGGAGAGTACAATAAATATTGACCTGGAGTGGGTAATAAATACTGACCTGGAGAGTACAATAAATACAAACCTGGAGAAGACAATAAATAGTGACCTGGAGAGTACAATAAATACTGACCTGGAGAGGGTAATAAATACTGACCTGGAGAGAGTTATAAATACAGACATGGAGAGTACAATAAACACTGACATGGTTAGGACAATAAATACTGAGCTGGACAATACAATAAACACTGAGCTGGAGAATATAATAAATTATGATCTGGAGAGTACAATAAATACTGACCTGGAGAGTACAATAAATACTAACCTGGAGTGTAGAATAAATAATGACCTGGAGAGTACAATAAATACTAATCTGTAGAGTACAATAAATACTGACCTGTAGAGTACAATAAATACTGACCTGGACAGGACAATAAATACTGACATGGATAGGACAATAAATACTGACCTGGAGAGTACAATAAATATTGACCTGGAGAGTACAATAAATACTAATCTGCAGAGTACAATAAATACTGACCTGTAGAGTACAATAAATACATACCTGGAGAGGGCAATAAATACTGACCTGGAAAGTACAATAAATACTGACCAGGAGAGTACAATAAATATGGACCTGGAGAGTGCAATAAATACTGACCTGGAGAATACATAAATAGTGACCTGGAGAGGGCAATAAATACTGACCTGGAGGGTACAATAAATACTGATCTGGAGAGTACAATAAATACGGACCTGGAGAGTGCAATAAATACTGACCTGGAGAGTACAAGAAATACTGACCTGGAGACGGTAATAAATACTGACCTGGAGAGTACAATAAATACAGATCTGAAGAGTACAATAAATACTGACCTGGAGAGAACAATAAATTGTGACCTGGAGAGGGTAATAAGTACTTACCTGGAGAGGGCAATAAATACTGACCTGGAAAGTAAATGAAATCTGACCTGGAGAGTACAATAAGTAGCGACCTGGAGAGTACAATAAATACTGACCAGGAGAGCACAATAAATACTGACCTGCAGTGTACAATAAATACTGACCTGGAGAGTACAAATAATACTGACCTGGAGTGTACAATAAATACTGACCTGGAGGGTACAATAAATACTGATCTGGAGACTGCAATAAATATTGACCTGAAGAGAACAATACATACTGACCTGGAGAGTACAATAAATACTGACCCCGAGTGTACAATAAATACTGACCTGGAGAGTACAATAAATACTGACCTGGAGAGGACAATAAATACTGACCTGGACACTACAGTAAATACTGACCTGGAGAGTGTAATAAATACAGACCTGGAGAGTACAATAAATACTGACCTGGTGTGTACAATAAATAATGACCTGGACAGTACAATAAATGCTGACCTGTAAAGTGCAATAAATACTGACATGGAGAGTACAATAATTGCTTACCTGGAGAGTACAATAAATACTGACCTGGAGAGTACAATAAATACTGACCTGGAGAGTTCAATAAATACTGACCTGGAGTGTACAATAAATAATGACCTGGACACTACAATAAATACTGACCAGGAGAGTGCAACAAATACTGAACTGGAGAGTACAATAACTACTTACCTGGAGAGCACAATAACTACTGACCTGGAGATTACAATAAATACTGACCTGGAGAATACAATAAATACTGACCTGCAGAGTACAATAAATACTGACCATGGGAGAGCAATAAATACTGACCTGGAGAGGGCAATAAATATTGATATTGAGAGTGCAATATATACTGACCTGGAGAGTACAATATATACTGACCTGGAGAGTACAATAAATACTGGTCAGGAGAGTACAATAAACACTGACATGGAAAGGGTATTAAATACTGACCTCGAGAGAGTAATAAATACAGACATGGAGAGTAGAATAAATACTGAGAGGAGAGGACAATAAATACTGAGCTGGACAATACAATAAACACTGAGCTGGACAATACAATAAACACTGAGCTGGAGAGTATAATAAATACTGACCTGGACAGGACAATAAATACTGACCTGAAGTGTACAATAAATATTGACCTGGAGAGTACAATAAATACTAATCTGTAGAGTACAATAAATACTGACATGTGGAGTACAATAAATACATACCTGGAGAGGGCAATAAATACTGACCTGGAAGTACAATAAATACTGACCAGGAGAGAACAATAAATACGGATCTGGAGAGTGCAATAAATACTGTCCTGGAGAGTACAAGAAATACTGACCTGGAGAGTACAATAAATACTGACCTGGAGAGAACAATAAATACGGATCTGGAGAGTGCAATAAATGCTGTCCTGGAGAGTACAAGAAATACTGACCTGGAGAGAACAATAAATACGGATCTGGAGAGTGCAATAAATACTGTCCTGGAGAGTACAAGAAATACTGACCTGGAGTGTACAATAAATACTGACCTGGAGTGGGTAATAAATTCTTACCTGGAGAGTACAATAAATACAAACCTGGAGAGTACAATAAATAGTGACCTGGAGAGTACAATAAATACTGCCTTGGAGAGTGCAATAAATGCTGACCTAGAGACTGCAATAATTACTGACCTGGAGCTTACAATAAATACAGATCTGAAGAGTACAATAAATACTGACCTGGAGAGTACAATAAATACTGACCTGGAGAGAACAATAAATACGGATCTGGAGAGTGCAATAAATACTGTCCTGGAGAGTACAAGAAATACTGACCTGGAGAGTACAATAAATACTGAGCTGGAGAGTGAAATAAATACAGACCTGGAAAGTACAATAAATACAGACCTGGAGAGTACAATAAATCCTGACTTGAAGAGTACAATATATATACTGCCCTGGAGAGTGCAATAAATACTGACATGGAGAGTACAATAAACTCTGACCTGGAGAGTACAATAAATACAGACCTGGAGAGTACAATAAATACTGACCTGGAGAGTACAATAAATACTGACCTGGAGCGGGTAATAAATACTGACCTGGAGAGTACAATAAACACTGACATGGAGAGTACATAAATAATGAACTGAAGAGTACAATAAATACTGTCCTGGAGAGTACAATAAACACTGACCTGGAGAGAACAATAAATACTGACCTGGAGAGTACAATAAAAACTGAATTGGAGAGTACAATAAATACTGAGCAGGAGAGTACAATTAATAGTGACTTGGAGAGTACAATAAATACTGACCTGGTGAGTACCATAAATACAGACCTGCAGGGGTTATAAATACTGACCTGGAGAGGGTAATAAATACTGACCTGGAGAAGTAAATAAATACTGACCCGGAGCGTTCAATAAATACAGACCTGGAGAGTGTAATAAATACTGACATGGAGAGTACAATAAACACTGACCTGGAGAGTACAATAAATAAAGACCTGAAGAGTGCAATAAATACTGATCTGGAGAGTACAATAAATGCTTACCTGGAGAGGGTAATAAATACTGACCTGGAGAGTACAATAAACACTGACCTGGAGAGTGCAATAAATACTTACCTTGAGAGTACAATAAATACTGACCTGGAGAGTACAATAAATACTGACCTTGAGAGTACAATAAATACTGACCTGGCGAGGATAATAAATACTGACCTGGAGAGGGAAATAAATACTGACCTGGAGAGGGCAATAAATAATGACCTGGAGACTACAATAAATACTGACCTGGCGAGTACAATAAATACTGACCTGGAGAGTACAATAAATACTGACCTGGAGAGTACAATAAATACTGACCTGGAGAGTACAATAAATACTGACCTGGAGAGCACAATAAATACTGACCTCGAGTGTACAATAAATACTGACCTGGAGGGTACAATAAATACTGATCTGGAACCTACAATAAATACTGACCTCAAGAGGACAATACATATTGACCTGGAGAGTACGATAAATACTGACCTCGAGTGTACAATAAATACTGACCTGGATAGTACAATAAATACTGACGTGGAGAGGGCAATAAATACTGACCTGGACACTACAACAAATACTGACCTGGAGAGGGTAATAAATACAGACTTGGAGAGTACAATCAATACTGATCTGGAGTGTACAATAAATAAAAACCTGGACAGTACAAAAAATACTGACCTGTAGAGTGCAATAAATACTGACATGGAGAGTACAATAAATGCTTACCTGGAAGTACAATAAATACTGACCTGGAGAGTACAATGAATACGGACCTGGAGAGTTCAATAAATACTGACCTGGAGATTACAATAAATACTGACCTGGAGAGGGTAATAAATACTGACCTGGAGAGTACAATAAACACTGACCTTGAGAGCACAATAAATACTTGCCTGGAGAGTACATTAAATACTGATCTGGAGAGTGCAATAAATACAAACCTGGAGAGTACAATAAATACTGACATGGAGAGTACATAAATAATGACCTGAAGAGTACAATAAATACTGACCTGGAGAGTACAATAAAAACTGACCTGGAGAGAACAATACATACTGACCTGGAGAGTACAATAAAAACTGAATTGGAGAGTACAATAAATACTGACCAGGAGAGTACAATTAATAGTGACTTGGAGAGTACAATAAATACTGACCTGGTGAGTACCATAAATAGGGACCTGCGGCGGGTAATACATACTGACCTGGAGAGGGTAATAAATACTGACCTGGAGAAGTAAATAAATACTGACCCGGAGCGTTCAATAAATACTGACCTGGAGAGAGTAATAAATACTGACATGGAGAGTACAATAAACACTGACCTGGAGAGTACAATAAATACAGACCTGAAGAGTACAATAAATACTGACCTGGAGAGTACAATAAATGCTTACCTGGAGAGGGTAATAAATACAGACTTGGAGAGTACAATAAATACTGATCTGGAGTGTACAATAAATAATGACCTGGACAGTACAATAAATACTGACCTGTAGAGTGCAATAAATACTGACATGGAGAGTACAATAAATGCTTACCTGGAGAGTACAATAAATACTGACCTGGAAAGTACAATAAATACGGACCTGGTGAGTTCAATAAATACTGACCTGGAGTGTACAATAAATAATGACATGTAGAGTACAATAAATACTAATCTGTAGAGTACAATAAATACTGACCTGTAGAGTGCAATAAATACATACCTGGAGAGGGCAATAAAAACTGACCTGGAGAGTACAATAAATACTGACCAGGAGAGTACAATAAATATGTACCTGGAGAGTGCAATAAATACTGACCTGGAGAATACATAAATACTGACCTGGAGAGGGCAATAAATACTGACCTGGAGAGTACAATAAATACTGACCTGGAGAGTACCATAAATACTGACCTGGAGAGCACAATAAATACTGACCTCGAGTGTACAATAAATACTGACCTGGAGGGTACAATAAATACTGATCTGGAGACTACAATAAATACTGACCTGAAGAGTACAAAACATACTGACCTGGAGAGTACGATAAATATTGACCTCGAGTGTACAATAAATACTGACCTGGAGAGTACAATAAATACTGACCTGGAGAGGACAATACATACTGACCTGGACACTACGATAAATACTGACCTGGAGAGGGTAATAAATACAGACCTGGAGAGAACAATAAATACTGACCTGGAGTGTACAATAAATAATGACCTGGATAGTACAATAAATACTGACCTGTAGAGTGCAATAAAAACTGACATGGAGAGTACAATAAATGCTTACCTGGAGAGTACAATAAATACTGACCTGGAGAGAACAATAAATACTGACCTGGAGAGTTCAATAAATACTGACCTGGAGTGGACAATACAAAATGACCTGGACAGCATAATAAATACTGACCTGGACAGTACAATAAATACTTAGCTGGAGAGTGCAATATATACTGACCTGGAGAGTACAATAAATACTGACCTGGAGAGTACAATAAATACTGATCTGGAGAGTACAATTAATACTGACCTGGAGAGGGTGATAAATACTCACCTGGAGAGAGTAATAAATACAGACATAGAGAGTACAATAAATACTGACATGGAGAGGACAATAAATACTGAGCTGGACAATACAATAAACACTGAGCTGGAGAGTAAAATAAATACTGACCTGGAGAGTACAATAAATACTGACCTGGAGAGTACAATAAATACTAACCTGGAGTGTACAATAAATAATGACCTGCAGAGTACAATAAATACTAATCTGTAGAGTACAATAAATACTGACCTGTAGAGTACAATAAATACTGACCTGGACAGGACAATAAATACTGACCTGGAGAGGGCAATAAATACTGACCTGGAGAGTACAATAAATATTGACCCGGAGAGTAAAATAAATACTGACCTGGAGTGTACAATAAATAATGACCTGGAGAGTACAATAAATACTAATCTGTAGAGTACAATAAATACTGACCTGTGGAGTACAATAAATACATACCTGGAGAGTACAATAAATGCTGACCTGGAGAGTACAATAAATACTGACCTGGAGTGCACAATAAATACTGACCTCGAGTGTACAATAAATACTGACCTGGAGGGTACAATAAATACTGATCTGGAGACTACAATAAATACTGACCTGAAGAGTACAGTACATACTGACCTGGAGAGTACGATAAATACTGACCTCAAGTGTACAATAAATTGTGACCTGGAGAGTACAATAAATACTGACCTAGTGAGGACAATAAATACTGACCTGGACACTACAATAAATACTGACCTGGAGAGGGTAATAAATACAGACCTGGAGTGTACAATAAATACTGACCTGGAGTGTACAATAAATAATGACCTGGTCAGTACAATACATACTGACCTGGAGAGTGCAACAGATACTGACCTGGAGAGTACAATAAATACTTACCTGGAGAGTGCAATATATCCTGACCTGGAGGGTACAATAAATACTGACCTGGAGAGTACAATAAATACTGATCTGGAGAGTACAATAAATACTGACCTGGAGAGGGTAATAAATACTGACCTGGAGAGAGTTATAAATACAGACATGGAGAGTACAATAAATACTGACATGGTTAGGACAATAAATACTGAGCTGGACAATACAATAAACACTGAGCTGGAGAGTATATTAAATGCTGACCTGGAGAGTACAATAAATACTGACCTGGAGAGTACAATAAATACTAACCTGGAGTGTAGAATAAATAATGACCTGGAGAGTACAATAAATACTAATCTGTAGAGTACAATAAATACTGACCTGTAGAGTACAATAAATACTGACCTGGACAGGACAATAAATACTGACATGGATAGGACAATAAATACTGACCTGGAGAGTACAATAAATATTGACCTGGAGAGTACAATAAATACTAATCTGTAGAGTACAATAAATACTGACCTGTAGAGTACAATAAATACATACCTGGAGAGGGCAATAAATACAGACCTGGAGAGTACAATAAATACTGACCAGGAGAGTACAATAAATATGGACCTGGAGAGTGCAATAAATACTGACCTGGAGAATACATAAATACTGACCTGGAGAGGGCAATAAATACTGACCTGGAGAGTACAATAAATACTGATCTGGAGAGTACAATATATACGGACCTGGAGAGTGCAATAAATACTGACCTGGAGAATACAAGAAATAGTGACCTTGAGAGTACAATAAATACTGACCTGGAGTGGGTAATAAATACTGACCTGGAGAGTACAATAAATACAAACCTGGAGAGTACAATAAATAGTGACCTGGAGAGTACAATAAATACTGACCTGGAGACGGTAATAAATACTGACCTGGAGAGTACAATAAATACTGCCTTGGAGAGTGCAATAAATGCTGACCTAGAGACTGCAATAATTACTGACCTGGAGAGTATAATAAATACAGATCTGAAGAGTTCAATAAATACTGACCTGGAGAGAACAATAAATTGTGACCTGGAGAGGGTAATAAGTACTTACCTGGAGAGGGCAATAAATACTGACCTGGAAAGTACAATGAAATCTGACCTGGAGAGTACAATAAGTAGCGACCTGGAGAGTACAATAAATACTGACGTGGAGAGCACAATAAATACTGACCTGCAGTGTACAATAAATACTGACCTGGAGAGTACAAATAATACTGACCTGGAGTGTACAATAAATACTGACCTGGAGGGTACAATAAATACTGATCTGGAGACTGCAATAAATATTGACCTGAAGTGAACAATACATACTGACCTGGAGAGTACAATAAATACTGACCTCGAGTGTACAATAAATACTGAGCTGGAGAGTACAATAAATACTGACCTGGAGAGGACAATAAATACTGACCTGGACACTACAATAAATACTGATCTGGAGAGGGTAATAAATACAGACCTGTAGAGTACAATAAATACTGACCTGGAGTGTACAATAAATAATGACCTGGACAGTACAATATATACTGACTTGTAAAGTGCAATAAATACTGACATGGAGAGTACAATAAATGCTTACCTGGAGAGTACAACAAATACTGACCTGGAGAGTACAATAAATACTGACCTGGAGAGTTCAATAAATACTGACCTGGAGTGTACAATAAATAATGACCTGGAAACTACAATAAATACTGACCTGGAGAGTGCAACAAATACTGAACAGGATAGTACAATAACTACTTACCTGGAGAGTACAATAAATACTGACCTGGAGATTACAATAAATACTGACCTGGAGAATACAATAAATACTGACCTGCAGAGTACAATAAATACTGACCTGGGGAGAGCAATAAATACTGACCTGGAGAGGGCAATAAATATTGATATTGAGAGTGCAATATATACTGACCTGGAGAGTACAATAAATACTGATCAGGAGAGTACAATAAACACTGACATGGAGAGGGTAATAAATACTGACCTCGAGAGAGTAATAAATACAGACATGGAGAGTACAATAAATACTGAGAGGAGAGGACAATAAATACTGAGCTGGACAATACAATAAACACTGAGCTGGAGAGTATAATAAATATTGACCTGGAAAGTACAATAAATATTGACCTGGAGAGTACAATAAATACTAACCTGGAGTGCACAATAAATAATGACCTGGAGAGTACAATAATTACTAATCTGTGGAGCACAATACATACTGACCTGTAGAGTACAATAAATACTGACCTGGACAGGACAATAAATACTGACATGGAGAGGACAATAAATACTGACCTGAAGAGTACAATAAATATTGACCTGGAGAGTACAATAAATACTGACCTGGAGTGTACAATAAATAATGACCTGGAGAGTACAATAAATACTAATCTGTAGAGTACAATAAATACTGACATGTAGAGTACAATAAATACATACCTGGAGGGGGCAATAAATACTGACCTGGAAGTACAATAAATACTGACCAGGAGAGTACAATAAATATGGACATGGAGAGTGCAATAAATACTGACCTGGAGAATACATAAATACTGACCTGGAGAGGGCAATAAATACTGACCTGGAGAGTACAATAAATACTGACCTGGAGAGAACAATAAATACGGATCTGGAGAGTGCAATAAATACTGTCCTGGAGAGTACAAGAAATACTGACCTGGAGAGTACAATAAATACTGACCTGGAGTGGGTAATAAATTCTTACCTGGATAGTACAATAAATACAAACCAGGAGAGTACAATAAATAGTGACCTGGAGAGTACAATAAATACTGACCTGGAGACGGTAATAAATACTGACCTGGAGAGTACAATAAATACTGCCTTGGTGAGTGCAATAAATGCTGACCTAGAGACTGCAATAATTACTGACCTGGAGCGTACAAAAGATACAGATCTGAAGAGTACAATAAATACTGACCTGGAGAGTACAATAAATACTGACCTGGAGAGAACAATAAATACGGATCTCGAGAGTGCAATAAATACTGTCCTGGAGAGTACAAGAAATACTGACCTGGAGAGTACAATAAATACTGACCTGGAGAATACATAAATACTGACCTGGAGAGGGCAATAAATACTGACCTGGAGAGTACAATAAATACTGACCTGGAGAGAACAATAAATACGGATCTGGAGAGTGCAATAAATATTGTCCTGGAGAGTACAAGAAATACTGACCTGGAGAGTACAATAAATACTGACCTGGAGTGTACAATAAATAATGACCTGGAGGGGGCAATAAATACTGACCTGGAAGTACAATAAATACTGACCAGGAGAGTACAATAAATATGGACATGGAGAGTGCAATAAATACTGACCTGGAGAATACATAAATACTGACCTGGAGAGGGCAATAAATACTGACCTGGAGAGTACAATAAATACTGACCTGGAGAGAACAATAAATACGGATCTGGAGAGTGCAATAAATACTGTCCTGGAGAGTACAAGAAATACTGACCTGGAGAGTACAATAAATACTGACCTGGAGTGGGTAATAAATTCTTACCTGGATAGTACAATAAATACAAACCTGGAGAGTACAATAAATAGTGACCTGGAGAGTACAATAAATACTGACCTGGAGACGGTAATAAATACTGACCTGGAGAGTACAATAAATACTGCCTTGGTGAGTGCAATAAATGCTGACCGAGAGACTGCAATAATTACTGACCTGGAGCGTACAATAAATACAGATCTGAAGAGTACAATAAATACTGACCTGGAGAGTACAATAAATACTGACCTGGAGAGAACAATAAATACGGATCTCGAGAGTGCAATAAATACTGTCCTGGAGAGTACAAGAAATACTGACCTGGAGTGTACAATAAATACTGACCTGGAGAATACATAAATACTGACCTGGAGAGGGCAATAAATACTGACCTGGAGAGTACAATAAATACTGACCTGGAGAGAACAATAAATACGGATCTGGAGAGTGCAATAAATACTGTCCTGGAGAGTACAAGAAATACTGACCTGGAGAGAACAATAAATTGTGACCTGGAGAGGGTAATAAGTACTTACCTGGAGAGGGCAATAAATACTGACCTGGAAAGTACAATGCAATCTGACCTGGAGAGTACAATAAGTAGCGACCTGGAGAGTACAATAAGTACTGACCTGGAGAGCACAATAAATACTGACCTGCAGTGTACAATAAATACTGACCTGGAGAGTACAAATAATACTGACCTGGAGTGTACAATAAATACTGACCTGGAGGGTACAATAAATACTGATCTGGAGACTGCAATAAATATTGACCTGAGGAGAACAATACATATTGACCTGGAGAGTACAATAAATAGAGACCTGGAGAGTACAATAAATACTGACCTGGAGTGTACAATAAATAATGACCTGGACAGTACAATAAATACTGACCTGTAGAGTGCAATAAATACTGACATGGAGAGTACATTAAATACTGACCTGGAGAGTACAATAAATATTGACCTGGAGACTACAATAAAAAATGACCTGGAGAGTACAATAAATACTGACGTGGAGAGTACAATAAATACTGACCTGGAGAGGACAATAAATACTGACCTGGAGAGTGCAATAAATTATGAACTGGAGAGGGTAATAAACACTGACCTGGAGAGGGTAATAAATACTGACCTGGAGTGTACAATAAATACTGACCTGGAGAGTACAATAAATACTGACCTTGAGAGTACAATAAATAATGACCTGGAGAGGACAATAAATACTGACCTCTAGAGTACAATAAATAATGATATGGGGAGTACAATAAATACTGACCTGGAGAGAGTATTAAATACTGACGTGGAGAGAGTAATAAATACAGACCTGGACAGTATAATAAACACTGACCTGGAGAGGGTAATAAATACAGACCTGGATAGTACAACAAATACTGACCTGGAGAGTACAATAAATACTGACCTGGAGAGTACAATAAACACTGAACTGGGGAGTAAAATAAATACTGACCAGTAGAGCGTAATAAACAGTGACCTGGAGAGTGCAATAAATACTAGCCTGGAGAGTACAATAAATACTGACCTGGAGAGTGCAATAAATACTGACCTGGAGAGTAGAATAAATACTAACCTGGAGAGGGTAATAAATACTGACCTGGAGAGTACAATAAATGCTGACCTGGAGAGTACAATAACTACTAACCTGGAGAGTACAATAAACACTGACCTTGAGAGTGCAATAAATTATGAACTGGAGAGGGTAATAAACACTGACCTGGAGAGGGTAATAAATACTGACCTGGAGTGTACAATAAATACTGACCTGGAGAGTACAATAAATACTGACCTGGAGAGTACAATAAATAATGACCTGGAGAGGACAATAAATACTGACCTGGAGAGTACAATAAATAATGACATGGGGAGTACAATAAATACTGACCTGGGGAGGGTATTAAATACTGACTTGGAGAGAGTAAGAAATACAGAACTGGACAGTATAATAAATACTGACCTGGAGAGGGTAATAAATACAGACCTGGAGAGTACAACAAATACTGACCTGGAGAGTACAATAAATACTGACCTGGAGAGTACAATAAATACTGACCTGGAGAGCACAATAAATACTGACCTGGAGTGTACAATAACTACTGACCTGGAGGGTACAATAAATACTGATCTGGAGACTACAATAAATACTGACCTGAAGAGTACAATACATACTGACCTGGAGAGTACAATAAATACTGACCTCGAGTGTACAATAAATACTGACCTGGAGAGTACAATAAATACTGACCTGGAGAGGACAATAAATACTGACCTGGACAGTACAATAAATACTGACCTGGAGAGGGTAATAAATACAGACCTGGAGAGTACAATAAATACTGACCTGGAGTGTACAATAAATAATGACCTGGACAGTACAATAAATACTGACCTGTAGAGTGCAATAAATACTGACATGGAGAGTACAATAAATACTGACCTGGAGAGTACAATAAATATTGACCTGGAGACTACAATAAACACTGACATGGGGAGTACAATAAATACTGACCTGGAGAGGGTAATAAATGCTGACCTGCAGAGGGAAATAAATACTGACCTGGAGAGGGCAATAAATACTGACCTGGAGAGTACAATAAATACTGACCTGGAGAGGACAATAAATACTGACCTGGAGAGTGCAATAAATTATGAACTGGAGAGGGTAATAAACACTGACCTGGAGAGGGTAATAAATATTGACCTGGAGTGTACAATAAATACTGACCTGGAGAGTACAATAAATACTGACCTTGAGAGTACAATAAATAATGACCTGGAGAGGACAATAAATACTGACCTCTAGAGTACAATAAATAATGATATGGGGAGTACAATAAATACTGACCTGGAGAGAGTATTAAATACTGACTTGGAGAGAGTAATAAATACAGACCTGGACAGTGTAATAAATACTGACCTGGAGAGGGTAATAAAGACAGACATTGAGAGATCAATAAATACTGACCTGGAGAGTACCATAAAAACTGACCTGGAGAGGGTAATAAATACTGACCTGGAGAGTACAATAAATACTGACCTGGAGAGTCCAATAAGTACTGACCTGGAGATTACAATAAACACTGACCCAGAGAGTACAATAAATACTGACCTAGAGAGTACAATAAATACTGACCTGGAGAGGGTATTAAATACTGAGCTGGAGAGGGCAATAAATACTGACCTGGAGAGTACAATAAATACTGACCTGGAGAGTACAATTAATATTGACCTGTTGAGTACAATAAATACTGACCTGGAGAGTACAATTAAAACTGACCTGGAGTGTACAATAAATAATGACCTGGAGAGAACAATAAATTGTGACCTGGAGAGGGTAATAAATACTTACCTGGAGAGGGCAATAAATACTGACCTGGAAAGTACAATAAATACTGAACTGGAGAGGTTAATATATACTGACCTGGAGAGTACAATAAATACTGACCTGGAGAGTACAATAAATAAAAACCTGCACAGTACAATAAACGTGACCTGGAGAGTACAATAAATACTGACCTGGAGAGGGTAATGAATACTGACCTGGAGAGTACAATAAATACTGCCCTGGAGAGTGCAATAAATGCTGACCTTGAGACTGCAATAATTGCTGACCTGGAGAGTACAATAAATACAGATCTGAAGAGTATAATAAATACTGACAATGAGAGAACAATAAATTGTGACCTGGAGATGGTAATAAATACTTACCTGGAGAGGGCAATCAATACTGTCCTGGAAAGTACCATGAAATCTGACCTGGAGAGTACAATAAATACTGACCTGGAGAGTACAATAAATACTGACCTGGAGAGCACAATAAATACTGACCTGGAGTGTACAATAACTACTGACCTGGAGGGTACAATAAATACTGATCTGGAGACTACAATAAATACTGACTGAAGAGTACAATACATACTGACCTGGAGAGTACAATAAATACTGACCTCGAGTGTACAATAAATACAGACCTGGAGAGTACAATAAATACTGACCTGGAGTGTACGATAATAATGACCTGGACACTACAATAAATACTGACCTGGAGAGTACAATAAATACTAATCTGTAGAGTACAATAAATACTGACCAGGAGAGTGCAATAAATACTGACATGGAAAGTACAATAAATGCTTACCTGGAGAGTACAATAAATACTAACCTGGAGAGTACAATAAATACTGTCCTGAAGAGTTCAATAAATACTGACCTGGAGTGTACAATAAAAACTGACCTGGGGAGGGCAATAAATACTGACCTGGAGAGGGCAATAAATATTGATATTGAGAATGCAATATATACTGACCTGGAGAGTACAATGAATACTGACCTGGAGAGTACAATAAATACTGATCTGGAGAGTACAATAAATACTTACCTGGAGAGGGTAATAAATAATGACATGGAGAGGGTAATAAATACAGACATGGAGAGTGAAATAAATACTGACATGGAGAGGACAATAAATACTGAGCTGGACAATACAATAAACACTGAGCTGGAGAGTATAATAAATACTAACCTAGAGAGTACAATAAATACTGACCTTGAGAGTACAATAAATAATGACCTGGAGAGGACAATAAATACTGACCTCTAGAGTACAATAAATAATGATATGGGGAGTACAATAAATACTGACCTGGAGAGAGTATTAAATACTGACTTGGAGAGAGTAATAAATACAGACCTGGACAGTATAATAAACACTGACCTGGAGAGGGTAATAAATACAGACCTGGATAGTACAACAAATACTGACCTGGAGAGTACAATAAATACTGACCTGGAGAGTACAATAAATACTGAACTGGGGAGTAAAATAAATACTGACCAGTAGAGCGTAATAAATAGTGACCTGGAGAGTGCAATAAATACTAGCCAGGAGAGTACAATAAATACTGACCTGGAGAGTGCAATAAATACTGACCTGGAGAGTAGAATAAATACTAACCTGGAGAGGGTAATAAATACTGACCTGGAGAGTACAATAAATGCTGACCTGGAGAGTACAATAACTGCTAACCTGGAGAGTACAATAAACACTGACCTTGAGAGTGCAATAAATTATGAACTGGAGAGGGTAATAAACACTGACCTGGAGAGGGTAATAAATACTGACCTGGAGTGTACAATAAATACTGACCTGGAGAGTACAATAAATACTGACCTGGAGAGTACAATAAATAATGACCTGGAGAGGACAATAAATACTGACCTGGAGAGTACAATAAATAATGACATGGGGAGTACAATAAATACTGACCTGGGGAGGGTATTAAATACTGACTTGGAGAGAGTAATAAATACAGAACTGGACAGTATAATAAATACTGACCTGGAGAGGGTAATAAATACAGACCTGGAGAGTACAACAAATACTGACCTGGAGAGTACAATAAATAATGACCTGGAGAGTACAATAAATACTGACCTGGAGAGCACAATAAATACTGACCTGGAGTGTACAATAACTACTGACCTGGAGGGTACAATAAATACTGATCTGGAGACTACAATAAATACTGACATGAAGAGTACAATACATACTGACCTGGAGAGTACAATAAATACTGACCTCGAGTGTACAATAAATACTGACCTGGAGAGTACAATAAATACTGACATGGGGAGTACAATAAATACTGACCTGGAGAGGGTAATAAATGCTGACCTGTAGAGGGAAATAAATACTGACCAGGAGAGGGCAATAAATACTGACCTGGAGAGTACAATAAATACTGACCTGGAGAGGACAATAAATACTGACCTGGAGAGTGCAATAAATTATGAACTGGAGAGGGTAATAAACACTGACCTGGAGAGGGTAATAAATACTGACCTGGAGTGTACAATAAATACTGACCTGGAGAGTACAATAAATACTGACCTTGAGAGTACAATAAATAATGACCTGGAGAGGACAATAAATACTGACCTCTAGAGTACAATAAATAATGATATGGGGAGTACAATAAATACTGACCTGGAGAGAGTATTAAATACTGACTTGGAGAGAGTAATAAATACAGACCTGGACAGTATAATAAATACTGACCTGGAGAGGGTAATAAATACAGACCTTGAGAGATCAATAAATACTGACCTGGAGAGTACCATAAAAACTGACCTGGAGAGGGTAATAACTACTGACCTGGAGAGTACAATAAATACTGACCTGGAGAGTCCAATAAGTACTGACCCGGAGATTAGAATAAACACTGACCCAGAGAGTACAATAAATACTGACCTAGAGAGTACAATAAATACTGACCTGGAGAGGGTATTAAATACTGAGCTGGAGAGGGCAATAAATACTGACCTGGAGAGTACAATAAATACTGACCTGGAGAGTACAATTAAAACTGACCTGAGGTGTACAATAAATAATGACCTGGAGAGAACAATAAATTGTCACCTGGAGAGGGTAATAAATACTTACCTGGAGAGGGCAATAAATACTGACCTGGAAAGTACAATAAATACTGAACTGGAGAGGTTAATATATACTGACCTGGAGAGTACAATAAATAAAAACCTGCAGAGTACAATAAACGTGACCTGGAGAGTACAATAAATACTGACCTGCAGAGGGTAATGAATACTGACCTGGAGAGTACAATAAATACTGCCCTGGAGAGTGCAATAAATGCTGACCTTGAGACTGCAATAATTACTGACCTGGAGAGTACAATAAATACAGATCTGAAGAGTACAATAAATACTGACCAGGAGAGAACAATAAATTGTGACCTGGAGAGGGTAATAAATACTTACCTGGAGAGGGCAATCAATACTGACCTGGAAAGTACCATGAACTCTGACCTGGAGAGTACAATAAATACTGACCTGGAGAGTACAATAAATACTGACCTGGAGAGCACAATAAATACTGACCTGGAGTGTACAATAACTACTGACCTGGAGGTTACAATAAATACTGATCTGGAGACTACAATAAATTCTGACTGAAGAGTACAATACATACTGACCTGGAGAGTACAATAAATACTGACCTCGAGTGTACAATAAATACAGACCTGGAGAGTACAATAAATACTGACCTGGAGAGTACAATAAATACTAATCTGTAGAGTACAATAAATACTGACCAGGAGAGTGCAATAAATACTGACATGGAGTGTACAATAAATGCTTACCTGGAGAGTACAATAAATACTAACCTGGAGAGTACAATAAATACTGTCCTGAAGAGTTCAATAAATACTGACCTGGAGTGTACAATAAAAACTGACCTGGGGAGGGCAATAAATACTGACCTGGAGAGGGCAATAAATATTGATATTGAGAATGCAATATATACTGACCTGGAGAGTACAATGAATACTGACCTGGAGAGTACAATAAATACTGATCTGGAGAGTACAATAAATACTTACCTGGAGAGGGTAATAAATAATGACATGGAGAGGGTAATAAATACAGACATGGAGAGTACAATAAATACTGACATGGAGAGGACAATAAATACTGAGCTGGACAATACAATAAACACTGAGCTGGAGAGTATAAGAAATACTGACCTAGAGAGTACAATAAATACTGACCTGGAGGGTACAATAAATACTAACCTGGAGTGTACAATAAATAATGACCTGGAGAGAACAATAAATACTAATCTGTAGAGTACAATAACTACTGACATGTAGAGTACAATAAATACTGACCTGGACACGACAATAAATACTGACATGGAGAGGACAATAAATACTGACCTGGAGAGTACAATAAATATTGAACTGGAGAGAACAATAAATACTGACCTGGTGGGTACAATAAATAATGACCTGGAGAGTACAATAAATACTAATCTGTAGAGTACAATAAATACTGACCTGTAGAGTACAATAAATACATACCTGGAGAGGGCAATAAATACTGACCTGGAGAGTACAATAAATACTGACCAGGAGAGTACAATAAATATTGACCTGAAGAGTGCAATAAATACTGACCTGGAGAATACATAAATACTGACCTGGAGAGGGCAATAAATCCTGACCTGGAGAGTAAAATAAATACTGACCTGGAGACTACAATAAATACTGACCTGGAGAGCACAATAAATACTGACCTCGAGTGTACAATAAATACAGACCTGGAGGGTACAATAAATACTGATCTGGAACCTACAATAAATACTGACCTGAAGAGTACAATACATACTGACCTGGAGAGTACGCTAAATACTGACCTCGAGAGTACAATAAATACTGACCTGGAGAGTACAATAAATACTGACCTGGAGAGGGCAATAAATACTGACCTGGACACTACAATAAATACTGACCTGGAGAGGGTAATAAATACAGACCTGGAGAGTACAATAAATACTGATCTGGAGTGTACAATAAATAATGACCTGGACAGTACAATAAATACTGACCTGTAGAGTGCAATAAATACTGACATGGAGAGTACAATAAATGCTTACCTGGAGAGTACAATAAATACTGACCTGGAGAGTACAATAAATACTAGTCTGTAGAGTACAATAAATACTGACCTGTAGAGTGCAATAAATACATACCTGGAGAGGGCAATAAAAACTGACCTGGAGAGTACAATAAATACTGACCAGAAGAGTACAATAAATATGGACCTGGAGAGTGCAATAAATACAGACCTGGAGAATACATAAATACTGACCTGGAGACTACAATAAATACTGACCTGGAGAGCACAATAAATACTGACCTCGAGTGTACAATAAATACAGACCTGGAGGGTACAATAAATACTGATCTGGAACCTACAATAAATACTGACCTGAAGAGTACAATACATACTGACCTGGAGAGTACGCTAAATACTGACCTCGAAAGTACAATAAATACTGACCTGGAGAGTACAATAAATACTGACCTGGAGAGGGCAATAAATACTGACCTGGACACTACAATAAATACTGACCTGGAGAGGGTAATAAATACAGACCTGGAGAGTACAATAAATACTGATCTGGAGTGTACAATAAATAATGACCTGGACAGTACAATAAATACTGACCTGTAGAGTGCAATAAATACTGACATGGAGAGTACAATAAATGCTTACCTGGAGAGTACAATAAATACTGACCTGGAGAGTACAATAAATACTAGTCTGTAGAGTACAATAAATACTGACCTGTAGAGTGCAATAAATACATACCTGGAGAGGGCAATAAAAACTGACCTGGAGAGTACAATAAATACTGACCAGAAGAGTACAATAAATATGGACCTGGAGAGTGCAATAAATACAGACCTGGAGAATACATAAATACTGACCTGGAGAGGGCAATAAATACTGACCTGGAGAGTACAATAAATACTGCCCTGGAGAGTACCATAAATACTGACCTGGAGAGGGCAATAAATACTGACCTGGAGAGTACAATAAATACTGACCTGGAGAGTACCATAAATACTGACCTGGAGAGCACAATAAATACTGACCTCGAGTGTACAATAAATACTGACATGGAGAGGACAACAAATACTGACCTGGAGAGTTCAATAAATACTGACCTGGAGTGGACAATACAAAATGACCTGGAGAGTACAATAAATACTGACCTGGAGAGTACAATAAATACTGATCTGGAGAGTACAATTAATACTGACCTGTAGAGGGTAATAAATACTGACCTGGAGAGATTAATAAATACAGACATGGAGAGTACAATAAATACTGACATGGAGAGGACAATAAATACTGAGCTGGACAATACAATAAACACTGAGCTGGAGAGTATAATAAATACTGACCTGGAGAGTACAATAAATACTGACCTGGAGAGTACAATAAATACTAACCTGGAGTGTACAATAACTAATTACCTGGAGAGTACAATAAATACTAATCTGTAGAGTACAATAAATACTGACCTGTAGAGTACAATAAATACTGACCAGTAGAGTACAATAAATACATACCGGGAGAGTACAATAAATACTGACCTGGAGAGTACAATAAATACTGACCTGGAGTGCACAATAAATACTGACCTCGAGTGTGCAATAAATACTGACCTGGAGGGTACAATAAATACTGATCTGGAGACTACAATAAATACTGACCTGAAGAGTGCAATACATACTGACCTGGAGAGTACGATAAATTCTGACCTCGAGTGTACAATAAATTGTGACCTGGAGAGTACAATAAATACTGCCCTGGAGAGGACAATAAATACTGACCTGGACACTACAATAAATACTGACCTGGAGAGGGTAATAAATACAGACCTGTAGAGTACAATAAATACTGACCTGGATTGTACAATAAATAATGACCTGGACAGTACAAAACATACTGACCTGGAGAGTGCAACAAATACTGACCTGGAGAGTACAATAAATACTTACCTGGAGAGTGCAATATATACTGACCTGGAGAGTACAATAAATACTGATCTGGAGAGTACAATAAATACTGACCTGGAGAGGGTAATAAATACTCACCTGGAGAGAGTTATAAATACAAAACATGGAGAGTACAATAAGTACTGACATGGTTAGGACAATAAATACTGAGCTGGACAATACAATAAACACTGAGCTGGAGAGTATAATAAATACTGACCTGGAGAGTACAATAAATACTGACCTGGAGAGTACAATAAATACTAACCTGGAGTGTAGAATAAATAATGACCTGGAGAGTACAATAAATACTAATCTGTAGAGTACAATAAATACTGACCTGTAGAGTACAATATATACTGACCTGGACAGGACAATAAATACTGACATGGATAGGGCAATAAATACTGACCTGGAGAGTACAATAAATATTGACCTGGAGAGTACACTAAATACTAATCTGTAGAGTACAATAAATACTGACCTGTAGAGTACAATAAATACATTCCTGGAGAGGGCAATAAATACTGACCTGGAGAGTACAATAAACACTGATCTGGAGAGTACAATAAGTACGGACCTGGAGAGTGCAATAAATACTGACCTGGAGAGTACAAGAAATACTGACCTGGAGAGTACAATAAATACTGACCTGGAGTGGGTAATAAATACTGACCTGGAGAGTACAATAAATACAAACCTGGAGAGTACAATAAATAGTGACCTGTAGAGCACAATAAATACTGACCTGGATTGTACAATAAATAATGACCTGGACAGTACAAAACATACTGACCTGCAGAGTGCAACAAATACTATAAATACTGACCTGGAGACGGTAATAAATACTGACCTGGAGAGTACAATAAATACTGCCTTGGAGAGTGCAATAAATGCTGACCTAGAGACTGCAATAATTACTGACCTGGAGAGTACAATAAATACAGATCTGAAGAGTACAATAAATACTGACCTGGAGAGAACAATAAATTGTGACCTGGAGAGAGTAATAAGTACTTACCTGGAGAGGGCAATAAATACTGACCTGGAAAGTACAATGAAATGTGACCTGGAGTGTACAATAAATACTGACCTGGAGAGTACAATAAATACTTATCTGGAGACTACAATAAATACTGACTTGATGAGTACAATAAATACTGACCTGGTGAGTGCAATAAATACTGACCTGGAGAGGACAATAAATACTGACCTGGACACTACAATAAATACTGACCTGGAGAGGGTAATAAATACAGACCTGGAGAGTACAATAAATACTGACCTGTAAAGTGCAATAAATACTGACATGGTGAGTACAATAAATGCTTACCTGGAGAGTACAATAAATACTGACCTGGAGAGTACAATAAATACTGACCTGGAGAGTTCAATAAATACTGACCTGGAGTGTACAATAAATAATGACCTGGACACTACAATAAATACTGACCTGGAGAGTACAATAAATACTAATCTGTAGAGTACAATAAATACTGACCAGGAGAGTACAATAAATACGGATCTGGAAAGTGCAATATATACTGACCTGGAGAGTACAATAAATACTGACCTGTAGAGTACAATAAAAACTGACCTGCTGAGTACAATAAATACTGACCTGGAGAGTACAATAAACACTGACCTGGAGAATACATTAAATACTGACCTGGAGAGTACAATAAATAGTAACCTGGAGAGGGCAATAAAGACTGACTTGGAGAGGGCAATAAATATTGACCTTGAGTGCGATATATACTGATCTGGAGAGTACAATAAATACTGGCCTGGAGAGGGTAATAAATACTGACCAGGAGAGCGGAATATATTTAGACCTGGAGAGTACAATAAAAACTGACATGGAGAGGACAATAAATAGTGACCTGGACTGTACAATAAACACTGAGCTGGAGAGAATAATAAATACTGACCTGGAGTGTACAATAAATTCTGACCGGGAGAGTACAATAAATACTGACCTTGTGTGTACAATAAATAATGACCCGGAGAGTACAATAAATACTAATCTGTAGAGTACAATAAATAATGAGCTGGAGAGTACAATAAATACTGACATGGAGAGGACAATAAATAGTGACCTGGACTGTACAATAAACACTGAGCTGGAGAGAATAATAAATACTGACCTGGAGTGTACAATAAATTCTGACCGGGAGAGTTCAATAAATACTGACCTGGTGTGTACAATAAATAATGACCCGGAGTGTAAAATAAATACTAATCTGTAGAGTACAATAAATACTGACCAGGAGAGTACAATAAATACGGACCTGGAAAGTGCAATATATACTGACCTGGAGAGTACAATAAATACTGACCTGGAGAGTACAATAAAAACAGACCTGCTGAGTACAATAAATACTGACCTGGAGAGTACAATAAACACTGACCTGGAGAGGGTAATAAATACTGACCTGGAGAGTACAATAAATACTGACCTGGAGAGTACAATAAATACTGACCTGGAGAGTGCAATAAATACTGACCTGGAGAGCACAATAAATACTGACCTGGAGAGTATAATAAATACAGACCTGCAGAGGGTAATAAATACAGACCTCGAGAGTACAATAAATACTGACCTGGAGCATACAATAAATAGTGACCTGGAAAGTACAATAAATAGTGACCTGTAGAGTACAATAAATACTAATCTATATAGTACAATAAATACTGACCAGTCGAGTACAATAAATACTGACCTAGAGAGGGCAATAAATACTGACCTGGAGAGTATAATAAATACTGACCAGGAGAGTACAATATATACTGAACTGGAGAGCACAATAAATACTGACCTGGAGAGAACAATAGATACTGACCTGGAGAGGGTAATAAATACTGACCTGGAGTGTACAATATATGCTGATCTGGAGAGTACAGTAAACACTGACCTGGAGCATACATGAAATAGTGACCTGGAGAGTACAATAAATAGTGACCTGGAGAGTACAATAAATACTGACCTGGGGATGGTAATAAATACTGACCTGGAGAGTGCAATAAATACTGACCTGGAGAGTACAATAAATACGGACCTGGAGAGCACAATAAATACTGATCTGGAGAGTACAATAAATACTGACCTGGAGAAGGTAATAAATACTGTCCTGGAGAGTACAATAAATACTGACCTGGAGAGTGCAATAAATACTGACATGGCGAGAACAATAAATACTGAGCTGGTGAGTACAATAAATACTGACCTGGAGAGGGCAATAAATACTGACCTGGAGAGAACAATAAATACTGAGCTGGTGAGTACAATAAATACTGACCTGGAGAGTACATTAAATACTGACCTGGAGAATATAATAAATACTGACCTGGAAAGGGCAATAAATACTGTCCTGGAGAGAGCAATAAAGACTGACCTGGAGAGTACAGTAAATACTGACCTGGAGAGTACAATAAATACTGACCTGGTGAGTTCAATAAATAGTGAACTGGGGAGTACAATAAAAACTGACCTGGAGAGGGTAATAAATACTGGCCTGGACAGTACAATAAATACTGACCTGGAGAGTACAATAAATACTGACCTGGAGATTACAATAAATACTGACCTGGAGAATACAATAATTACTGACCTGGAGAGTACAATAAATACAGATCTGAAGAGTACAATAAATACTGACCTGGAGAGAACAATAAATTGTGACCTGGAGAGGGTAATAAGTACTTACCTGGAGAGGGCAATAAATACTGACCTGGAAAGTACAATGAAATGTGACCTGGAGTGTACAATAAATACTGACCTGGAGAGTACAATAAATACTTATCTGGAGACTACAATAAATACTGACTTGATGAGTACAATAAATACTGACCTGGTGAGTGCAATAAATACTGACCTGGAGAGGACAATAAATACTGACCTGGACAGTACAATAAATACTGACCTGGAGAGTACAATAAATACTGACCTCGAGTGTACAATAAATACTGACCTGGAGAGTACAATAAATACTGACCTGGAGAGGACAATAAATACTGACCTGGACACTACAATAAATACTGAACTGGAGAGGGTAATAAATACAGACCTGGAGAGTACAATAAATACTGACCTGTAAAGTGCAATAAATACTGACATGGTGAGTACAATAAATGCTTACCTGGAGAGTACAATAAATACTGACCTGGAGAGTACAATAAATACTGACCTGGAGAGTTCAATAAATACTGACCTGGAGTGTACAATAAATAATGACCTGGACACTACAATAAATACTGACCTGGAGAGTACAATAAATACTAATCTGTAGAGTACAATAAATACTGACCAGGAGAGTACAATAAATACGGATCTGGAAAGTGCAATATATACTGACCTGGAGAGTACAATAAATACTGACCTGTTGAGTACAATAAAAACTGACCTGCTGAGTACAATAAATACTGACCTGGAGAGTACAATAAACACTGACCTGGAGAATACATTAAATACTGACCTGGAGAGTACAATAAATAGTAACCTGGAGAGGGCAATAAAGACTGACTTGGAGAGGGCAATAAATATTGAACTTGAGTGCGATATATACTGATCTGGAGAGTACAATAAATACTGGCCTGGAGAGGGTAATAAATACTGACCAGGAGAGCGGAATATATTTAGACCTGGAGAGTACAATAAAAACTGACATGGAGAGGACAATAAATAGTGACCTGGACTGTACAATAAACACTGAGCTGGAGAGAATAATAAATACTGACCTGGAGTGTACAATAAATTCTGACCGGGAGAGTACAATAAATACTGACCTTGTGTGTACAATAAATAATGACCCGGAGAGTACAATAAATACTAATCTGTAGAGTACAATAAATAATGAGCTGGAGAGTACAATAAATACTGACATGGAGAGGACAATAAATAGTGACCTGGACTGTACAATAAACACTGAGCTGGAGAGAATAATAAATACTGACCTGGAGTGTACAATAAATTCTGACCGGGAGAGTTCAATAAATACTGACCTGGTGTGTACAATAAATAATGACCCGGAGTGTAAAATAAATACTAATCTGTAGAGTACAATAAATACTGACCAGGAGAGTACAATAAATACGGACCTGGAAAGTGCAATATATACTGACCTGGAGAGTACAATAAATACTGACCTGGAGAGTACAATAAAAACAGACCTGCTGAGTACAATAAATACTGACCTGGAGAGTACAATAAACACTGACCTGGAGAGGGTAATAAATACTGACCTGGAGAGTACAATAAATACTGACCTGGAGAGTACAATAAATACTGACCTGGAGAGTGCAATAAATACTGACCTGGAGAGCACAATAAATACTGACCTGGAGAGTATAATAAATACAGACCTGCAGAGGGTAATAAATACAGACCTCGAGAGTACAATAAATACTGACCTGGAGCATACAATAAATAGTGACCTGGAAAGTACAATAAATAGTGACCTGTAGAGTACAATAAATACTAATCTATATAGTACAATAAATACTGACCAGTCGAGTACAATAAATACTGACTTGAGAGGGCAATAAATACTGACCTGGAGAGTATAATAAATACTGACCAGGAGAGTACAATATATACTGAACTGGAGAGCACAATAAATACTGACCTGGAGAGAACAATAGATACTGACCTGGAGAGGGTAATAAATACTGACCTGGAGTGTACAATATATGCTGATCTGGAGAGTACAGTAAACACTGACCTGGAGTATACATGAAATAGTGACCTGGAGAGTACAATAAATAGTGACCTGGAGAGTACAATAAATACTGACCTGGGGATGGTATTAAATACTGACCTGGAGAGTGCAATAAATACTGACCTGGAGAGTACAATAAATACGGACCTGGAGAGCACAATAAATACTGACCTGGAGAGTACAATAAATACTGACCTGGAGAAGGTAATAAATACTGTCCTGGAGAGTACAATAAATACTGACCTGGAGAGTGCAATAAATACTGACATGGCGAGAACAATAAATACTGAGCTGGTGAGTACAATAAATACTGACCTGGAGAGGGCAATAAATACTGACCTGGAGAGTACAATAAATACTGACCTGGAGAGAACAATAAATACTGAGCTGGTGAGTACAATAAATACTTACCTGGAGAGTACATTAAATACTGACCTGGAGAATATAATAAATACTGACATGGAAAGGGCAATAAATACTGTCCTGGAGAGAGCAATAAAGACTGACCTGGAGAGTACAGTAAATACTGACCTGGAGAGTACAATAAATACTGACCTGGTGAGTTCAATAAATAGTGAACTGGGGAGTACAATAAAAACTGACCTGGAGAGGGTAATAAATACTGGCCTGGACAGTACAATAAATACTGACCTGGAGAGTACAATAAATACTGACCTGGAGATTACAATAAATACTGACCTGGAGAATACAATAAATAGTGACATGGAGAGTACAATAAATACTAACCTAGAGAGGGCAATAAATACTGACATGGAGAGGGCAATAAATATTGACCTTGAGAGTGCGATATCTACTGACCTGGAGAGTACAATAAATACTGACCTGGAGAGTACAATAAATACTGACCTGGAGAGTACAATAAATACTGACCTGGAGAGGGTAATAAATACTGACCTGGAGAGTGCAATAAATACTGACCTGGAGAGTACAATAAATACTGACCTGGAGAGTACATTAAACACTGACCTGGAGCATACAATAAATAATGACCTGGAGAGTAAAATAAATAGTGACTTGGAAAGTACAATAAATACTGACCTGGGGAGAGTAATAAATACTGACCTGGAGAGTGCAATAAATACTGACCTGGAGAGTGCAATAAATACTGACTTGGAGAGTACATAAATACTGACCGGGAGACTACAATAAATACTGACCTGGAGAGTACAATAATTACTGACTTGGAGAGTACAATAAATACTGACCTGGAGAGCACAATAAATGCTGACCTGGAGAGTATAATAAATACTGACCTGTCGAGCACAATAAGTACGGACATGGAGAGTACAATAAATACTGACCTGGAGAGTACAATAAAGACGGACATGGAGAGTGCAATAAATACTGACCTGGAGATTACAATAAAAACTGATCTGGAGTATACAATAAATACTGACCTGGAGAGGACAATAAATACTGACCTGGACAGTACAATAAACACTGACCTGTAGAGTACAATAAATACTGACCTGTCGAGGACAATAAATACTGACCTGGAGAGTACAATAAATACTGACCTGGAGTGTACAATAAATACTGACCTGGGCAGTACAATAAATACTGACCTGGAGAGTACAACAAATACTGACATGGAGAGGGCAGTAAATACAGACCTGGAGAGTACAATAAATACGGACCTGGAGAGTACATTACATACTGACCTGGAGAGTACAATAAATACTGACCTGGAGAGTACAATAAATACAATAAATACTGACCTGGAGAGTACCATAAAAACGACCTGGAGAGGGTAATAAATACTCACCTGAAGAGGGCAATAAATACTGACCTGGTATGTACAATCAAGACTGATATGAAGAGTACAATAAATACTGACCTGGAGAGAACAATAAATTGTGACCTGGAGTGCACAATAAATACTGACCTGCAGAGTACAATAAATTTTGATCTGGAGACTACAATAAATACTGACCTGAAGAGTACAATACATACTGACTTGGAGAGTAGAATAAATACTGACCTGGAGTGTAAAATAAATGCTGACCTGGAGAATACAATAAATACTGATCTGGTGAGGGTAATAAATACAGACCTGGAGAGGGTAATAAATACAGACCTGGAGAGCACAATTAATACTGACCTGGAGAGGACAATAAATACTTACCTGGACAGAACAATAAACACTGAGCTGGAGTGTATAATAAAAACTGACCTGGAGAGTACAATAAATACTGACCTGGAGAGTACAATAAATACTGACCTGGAGTGTACAATAAATAATGACCTTGAGACTACAATAAATACTAACTTGGAGAGTACAATAAATACTGACCTGTAGAGTACAATAAATATTGACCTGTAGAGTACAATAAATACTGACCTGGAGAGGGCAATAAATACTGACCTGGAGAGTTCAATAAATATTGACCTGGAGAGTACAATAAATACTGACCTAGAGAGCACAATAAATAATGACCTGGAAAGTACAATAAATACTGACTTGGAGAGGGTAATACATACTGATCTGGAGAGTACAAAAAATATTGACCTGGAGTGTATAATAAATAGTGACCTCGAGAGTACAATAAATACTGACCTGGAGAGTGTAATAAATACTGACCTGGAGAGTACAATACATACTGATTTGGATAGTACAATAAATACTGCCCTGGAGAGAGCAATAAATGCTGACCTGGAGACTGCAATAAATACTGACCTGGAGAGTGCAATAAATAATGACCTGGAGAGGGTAATAAATACTGACCTGCAGAGAACAATACCTAGTGACCTGGACAGGATAATAAATACTTAACTAGAGCGGGCAATAAATACTGACCTGGAAAG
The DNA here is from genome assembly GCF_044704955.1 of Pristiophorus japonicus. Classification (NCBI taxonomy): domain Eukaryota; kingdom Metazoa; phylum Chordata; class Chondrichthyes; family Pristiophoridae; genus Pristiophorus; species Pristiophorus japonicus. The sequence continues at coordinate 13,941,951 of NC_092001.1, read as the reverse complement.
TACAATAAACTGTGACCTGGAGAGTACAATAAATACTGACCTGGAGATTACAACAACTACTTTCCTGGAGAATACAATAAATACTGACCTGGATAGTACAATAAAAACGGACCTGGAGAGCGTAATAAATACTGACCTGGAGAGGGTATTAAAAACAGACCTAGAGAGTACAATAAATACTGACATGGAGAGGACAATAAATACTGACCTGGACTGTACAATAAACACTGAGCTGGAGAGTATAATAAATACTGACCTGGAGAGTACATTAAATACTGACCTGGAGAGTACAATAAATACTGATCTGGAGTGTACAATAAATAATGACCTGGAGAGAACAATAAATACTAATCTGTAGAGTACAATAAATACTGACCTGTAGAGTGCAATAAATACTGACCTGGAGAGTGCTATAAATACTGACCTGGACAGTATCATAAATAGTGACCAGGAGATTATAATAAATTCGGACTTGGAAAGTGCAATATAAACTGACCTGGAGAGTACAATAAATACTGATCTGGAGAGTACAATAAATACTGACCTGGAGAGTACAATAAATACTGACCTGGAGAGAACAATAAATTGTGACCTGGAGTGCACAATAAATACTGACCTGCATAGTACAATAAATTTTATTCTGGAGACTACAATAAATACTGACCTGAAGAGTACAATAAATACTGAACTGGAGAGGGTAATAAATACTGACTTGGAGAGGGTAATAAATACAGACCTGAAGAGTACAATAAATACTGACATGGAGAGGACAATAAATACTGACCTGGACTGTACAATAAACACTGAGCTGGAGAGTATAATAAATACTGACCTGGAGAGTACAATAAATATTGATCTGGAGAGGGTAATAAATACTGACCTGGAGAGTTCAATAAATACTGACCTGGAGAGTACAACAAATACTGACCTGGAGAGTACAATAAATACTGACCTGGAGAGTACAATAAATACTGACCTGGAGAGCACAATAAATACTGACCTGGAGAGTACAATAAATACTGACCTGGAGAGAACAATAAATTGTGACCTGGAGTGCACAATAAATACTGACCTGCATAGTACAATAAATTTTATTCTGGAGACTACAATAAATACTGACCTGAAGAGTACAATAAATACTGAACTGGAGAGGGTAATAAATACTGACTTGGAGAGGGTAATAAATACAGACCTGAAGAGTACAATAAATACTGACATGGAGAGGACAATAAATACTGACCTGGACTGTACAATAAACACTGAGCTGGAGAGTATAATAAATACTGACCTGGAGAGTACAATAAATACTGAGCTGGAGAGTACAATAAATACTGACCTGGAGTGTAGAATAAATAATGACCTGGAGAGTACAAAAAATACTAATCTGTAAAGTACAATAAATACTGACCTGGAGAGGGCAATAAATACTGACCTGGAGAGTATAATAAATACTGACAAGGAGAGTATAATAAATACGGACCTGGAAAGTGCAACATATACTGACCTGGAGAGTACAATAAATACTGACCTGGAGAGCACAATAAATACTGACCTGGAGAGTACCATAAAAACGACCTGGAGAGGGTAATAAATACTGACCTGGAGAGTGCAATAAACACTGACCTGGAGAGTACAAAAATAATGACCTGGAGAGCACAATAAATATTGACCTGGAGAGTACAATAAATACTCACCTGGAGAGGGCAATAAATACTGACCTGGTGTGTACAATCAATACTGATCTGATGAGTACAATAAATAGTGACCTGGAGAGAACAATAAATTGTGACCTGGAGTGCACAATAAATACTGACCTGCATTGTACAATAAATTTTGTTCTGGTGACTACAATAAATACTGACCTGAAGAGTACAATACATACTGACCTGGAGAGTACAATAAATACTGACCTGGAGTGTAAAATAAATACTGACCTGGACAGTACAATAAATACTGACCTGGAGAGGCCAATAAATACTGACCTGGAGTGTACAATAAATAATGACCTTGAGAGTACAATAAATGCTAACCTGGAGAGTACAATAAATACTGACCTGTAGAGTACAATAAATACTGACCTGGAGAGGGCAATAAATACTGAACTGGAGAGTTCAAAAAATACTGACCTGGAGAGTACAATAAATACTGACCTAATGAGCACAATAAATAATGACCTGGAAAGTACAATAAATACTGACCTGGAGAGGGTAATACATACTGATCTGGAGAGTACAAAAAATACTGACCTGGAGTGTACAATAAATAGTGACCTGGAGTGTACAATAAATAGTGACCTCGAGAGTACAATAAATACTGCCCTGGAGAGTGCAATAAATGCTGACCTGGAGACTGCAATAAATACTGACCTGGAGAGTGCAATAAATAATGAACTGGAGAGGGTAATAAATACTGACCTGCAGAGAACAATAAATAGTGACATTGGACAGGATAATAAATACTTAACTAGAGAGGGCAATAAATACTGACCTCGAAAGTACAATAAACTGTGACCTGGAGAGTACAATAAATACTGACCTGGAGATTACAACAACTACTTACCTGGAGAATACAATAAATACTGACCTGGAGAGTACAATAAATACTAACATGGAGAGGGCAATAAATATTGACCTTGAGAGTGATATATACTGACCTGCAGAGTACAATATATACTGACCTGGAGAGTACAATAAATACTGACCTGGAGAGGGTAATAAATACTGACCTGGAGAGTAAAATAAATACTGACCTGGAGCGTACAATAAATAGTGATCTGGAGAGTACAATAAATAGTGATTTGGAGAGTACAATAAAAACTGACCTGGAGAGTACAGTAAATACTGACCTGGAGAGGGTAATAAATACTGACCTGGAGAGTAAAATAAATATTGACCTGGAGCGTACAATAAATAGTGATCTGGAGAGTACAATAAATAGTGATTTGGAGAGTACAATAAATACTGACCTGGAGAGGGTAATAAATACTGACCTGGAGAGTGCAATAAATGCTGACTTGGAGAGTACAATAAATACTGACCTGGAGAGCACAATAACTACTGACCAGGAGAGTATAATAAATACTGACCTGTCGAGTACAATAAATACTGACCTGGAGAAGGCAATAAATACTGAGCTGGAGAGTACAATCAGTACGGACCTGGAGAGTGCAATAAATACTGACCTGGAGAGTACATGAAATACTTACAGGGGAGAATACAATAAATACTGAACTGGAGAGTACAATAAATACTGACCTGGAGAGCACAATAAACACTGATCTGGAGTGTACAATAAATACTGACCTGGAGAGGACAATAAATACTGACCTGGACAGTACAATAAACACTGACCTGTAGAGTACAATAAATACTAATCTATATAGTACAATAAATACTGACCAGTCGAGTACAATAAATACTGACCTAGAGAGGGCAATAAATACTGACCTGGAGAGTGCAATAAATACTGACCAGGAGAGCTCAATATATACTGAACTGGAGAGTACAATAAATACTGACCTGGAGAGAGCAATACATACTGACCTGGTGTGTACAATCAATACTGATCTGAAGAGTACAATAAATACTGACCTGGAGAGGGCAATAAATACTGACCTGGGGAGTTCAAAAAATACTGACCTGGAGAGTACAATAAATACTGACCTGGAGAGAACAATACATTGTGACCTGGAGAGCACAATAAATAATGACCTGGAAAGTACAATAAATACTGACCTGGAGAGGGTAATACATACTGTTCTGGAGAGTACAAAAAATACTGACCTGGAGTGTACAATAAATAGTGACCTCGAGAGTACACTAAATACTGACCTGGAGAGGGTAATAAATACTGACCTGGAGAGTACTATACATACTGATCTGGATAGTACAATAAATACTGCCCTGGAGAGTGCAATAAATGCTGACCTGGAGACTGCAATAAATACTGACCTGGAGAGTACAATAAATACTGACCTGGAGAGGGTAATAAATACTGACCTGGAGAGTACAAGAAATACTGACCTGGAGCGTACAATAAATAGTGACCTGGAGAGTACAAAAATAGTGATTGGAGAGTACAATAAATACTGACCTGGAGAGGGTAATAAATACTGACCAGGTGAGTGCAATATATACTGACCTGGAGAGTACAATAAATACTGAACTGGAGAGCACAATAAATACTGACCTGGAGAGTACATTAAATACTGACCTGGAGAGAGTAATAAATATTGACCTGGAGAGTACAATAAATACTGACCTGGAGAGTGCAATAAATACTGACCTGGAGAGTACAATAAATAATGACCTGACGAGTACAATAAATACTGACATGGAGAGTACAATAAACACTGACCTGGAGAGGGTAATAAATACTGACCTGTAGAGTACAATACATACTGACCTGGATAGTACAATAAATACTGCCCTGGAGAGAGCAATAAATGCTGACCTGGAGACTGCAATAAATACTGACCTGGAGAGTACAATAAATAGTGAACTGAAGAGTGCAATAAATAGTGACCTGGAGAGGGTAATAAATAGTGACCAGCAGAGAACAATAAATAGTGACCTGGAGAGGGTAATAAATACTTAACTGGAGAGGGCAATACATACTGACTTGGAAAGTACAATAAAACTGACCTGGCGATTACAATAAATACTTACCTGTAGAGGGCAATAAATACTGACCTGGAAAGGGCAATAAATATTGACCTTGAGAGTGCGATAAATACTGACCAGGAGCGTACAATAAATACTGACCTGGAGAGTAAAATATATACTGACCTGGAAAGTACAATAAATACTGAACTGGAGAGGGTAATAAATACTGACTTGGAGAGGGTAATAAATACAGACCTGAAGAGTACAATAAATACTGACATGGAGAGGACAATAAATACTGACCTGGACTGTACAATAAACACTGGGCTGGAGAGTATAATAAATACTGACCTGGAGAGTACAATAAAAACTGACCTGGAGAGTACAGTAAATACTGACCTGGAGAGGGTAATAAATACTGACCTGGAGAGTAAAATAAATACTGACCTGGAGCGTACAATAAATAGTGATCTGGAGAGTACAATAAATAGTGATTTGGAGAGTACAATAAAAACTGACCTGGAGAGTACAGTAAATACTGACCTGGAGAGGGTAATAAATACTGACCTGGAGAGTAAAATAAATATTGACCTGGAGCGTACAATAAATAGTGATCTGGAGAGTACAATAAATAGTGATTTGGAGAGTACAATAAATACTGACCTGGAGAGGGTAATAAATACTGACCTGGAGAGTGCAATAAATGCTGACTTGGAGAGTACAATAAATACTGACCTGGAGAGCACAATAACTACTGACCAGGAGAGTATAATAAATACTGACCTGTCGAGTACAATAAATACTGACCTGGAGAAGGCAATAAATACTGAGCTGGAGAGTACAATCAGTACGGACCTGGAGAGTGCAATAAATACTGACCTGGAGAGTACATGAAATACTTACAGGGGAGAATACAATAAATACTGAACTGGAGAGTACAATAAATACTGACCTGGAGAGCACAATAAACACTGATCTGGAGTGTACAATAAATACTGACCTGGAGAGGACAATAAATACTGACCTGGACAGTACAATAAACACTGAACTGTAGAGTACAATAAATACTAATCTATATAGTACAATAAATACTGACCAGTCGAGTACAATAAATACTGACCTAGAGAGGGCAATAAATACTGACCTGGAGAGTGCAATAAATACTGACCAGGAGAGCTCAATATATACTGAACTGGAGAGTACAATAAATACTGACCTGGAGAGAGCAATACATACTGACCTGGTGTGTACAATCAATACTGATCTGAAGAGTACAATAAATACTGACCTGGAGAGGGCAATAAATACTGACCTGGGGAGTTCAAAAAATACTGACCTGGAGAGTACAATAAATACTGACCTGGAGAGAACAATACATTGTGACCTGGAGAGCACAATAAATAATGACCTGGAAAGTACAATAAATACTGACCTGGAGAGGGTAATACATACTGTTCTGGAGAGTACAAAAAATACTGACCTGGAGTGTACAATAAATAGTGACCTCGAGAGTACACTAAATACTGACCTGGAGAGGGTAATAAATACTGACCTGGAGAGTACTATACATACTGATCTGGATAGTACAATAAATACTGCCCTGGAGAGTGCAATAAATGCTGACCTGGAGACTGCAATAAATACTGACCTGGAGAGTACAATAAATACTGACCTGGAGAGGGTAATAAATACTGACCTGGAGAGTACAAGAAATACTGACCTGGAGCGTACAATAAATAGTGACCTGGAGAGTACAAAAATAGTGATTGGAGAGTACAATAAATACTGACCTGGAGAGGGTAATAAATACTGACCAGGTGAGTGCAATATATACTGACCTGGAGAGTACAATAAATACTGACCTGGAGAGCACAATAAATACTGACCTGGAGAGTACAATAAATACTGACCTGGAGAGAGTAATAAATATTGACCTGGAGAGTACAATAAATACTGACCTGGAGAGTGCAATAAATACTGACCTGGAGAGTACAATAAATAATGACCTGACGAGTACAATAAATACTGACATGGAGAGTACAATAAACACTGACCTGGAGAGGGTAATAAATACTGACCTGTAGAGTACAATACATACTGACCTGGATAGTACAATAAATACTGCCCTGGAGAGAGCAATAAATGCTGACCTGGAGACTGCAATAAATACTGACCTGGAGAGTACAATAAATAGTGAACTGAAGAGTACAATAAATAGTGACCTGGAGAGGGTAATAAATAGTGACCAGCAGAGAACAATAAATAGTGACCTGGAGAGGGTAATAAATACTTAACTGGAGAGGGCAATACATACTGACTTGGAAAGTACAATAAAACTGACCTGGCGATTACAATAAATACTTACCTGTAGAGGGCAATAAATACTGACCTGGAAAGGGCAATAAATATTGACCTTGAGAGTGCGATAAATACTGACCAGGAGCGTACAATAAATACTGACCTGGAGAGTAAAATATATACTGACCTGGAAAGTACAATAAATACTGAACTGGAGAGGGTAATAAATACTGACTTGGAGAGGGTAATAAATACAGACCTGAAGAGTACAATAAATACTGACATGGAGAGGACAATAAATACTGACCTGGACTGTACAATAAACACTGGGCTGGAGAGTATAATAAATACTGACCTGGAGAGTACAATAAATACTGAGCTGGAGAGTACAATAAATACTGACCTGGAGTGTAGAATAAATAATGACCTGGAGAGTACAAAAAATACTAATCTGTAAAGTACAATAAATACTGACCTGGAGAGGGCAATAAATACAGACCTGGAGAGTATAATAAATACTGACAAGGAGAGTATAATAAATACGGACCTGGAAAGTGCAACATATACTGACCTGGAGAGTACAATAAATACTGACCTGCAGAGTACAATAAATACTGACCTGGAGAGCACAATAAATACTGACCTGGAGAGTACCATAAAAACGACCTGGAGAGGGTAATAAATACTGACCTGGAGAGTGCAATAAACACTGACCTGGAGAGTACAAAAATAATGACCTGGAGAGCACAATAAATATTGACCTGGAGAGCACAATAAATACTCACCTGGAGAGGGCAATAATAACTGACCTGGTGTGTACAATCAATACTGATCTGATGAGTACAATAAATAGTGACCTGGAGAGAACAATAAATTGTGACCTGGAGTGCACAATAAATACTGACCTGCATTCTACAATAAATTTTGTTCTGGTGACTACAATAAATACTGACCTGAAGAGTACAATACATACTGACCTGGAGAGTACAATAAATACTGACCTGGAGTGTAAAATAAATACTGACCTGGACAGTACAATAAATACTGACCTGGAGAGGCTAATAAATACAGATCTGGAGTGGGTAATAAATACAGACCTGGAGAGTACAATTAAAACTGACCTGGAGAGGACAATAAATACTGACCTGCACAGTACAATAAACACTGAGCTGGAGAGTATAATAAATACTGACCTGGAGAGTACAATAAATACTGACCTGCAGAGTACAATAAATACTGACCTGTAGTGTACAATAAATAATGACCTTGAGAGTACAATAAATACTAACCTGGAGAGTACAATAAATACTGACCTGTAGAGTACAATAAATACTGACCTGGAGAGGGCAATAAATACTGAACTGGAGAGTTCAAAAAATACTGACCTGGAGAGTACAATAAATACTGACGTAGTGAGCACAATAAATAATGACCTGGAAAGTACAATAAATACTGACCTGGAGAGGGTAATACATACTGATCTGGAGAGTACAAAAAATACTGACCTTGTGTGTACAATAAATAGTGACCTGGAGTGTACAATAAATAGTGACCTCGAGAGTACAATAAATACTGCCCTGGAGAGTGCAATAAATGCTGACCTGGAGACTGCAATAAATACTGACCTGCAGAGTGCAATAAATAATGAACTGGAGAGGGTAATAAATACTGACCTGCAGAGAACAATAAATAGTGACCTGCAGAGAACAATAAATAGTGACCTGGACAGGATAATAAATACTTAACTAGAGAGGGCAATAAATACTGACCTCGAAAGTACAATAAACTGTGACCTGGAGAGTACAATAAATACTGACCTGGAGATTACAACAACTACTTACCTGGAGAATACAATAAATACTGACCTGGAGATTACAATAAATACTAACATGGAGAGGGCAATAAATATTGACGTTGAGAGTGATATATACTGACCTGCAGAGTACAATATATACTGACCTGGAGAGTAAAATAAATACTGACCTGGAGAGTACAATAAAAACTGACCTGGAGAGTACAGTAAATACTGACCTGGAGAGGGTAATAAATACTGACCTGGAGAGTAAAATAAATACTGACCTGGAGCGTACAATAAATAGTGATCTGGAGAGTACAATAAATAGTGATTTGGAGAGTACAATAAATACTGACCTGGAGAGGGTAATAAATACTGACCTGGAGAGTGCAATAAATACTGACTTGGAGAGTACAATAAATACTGACCTGGAGAGCACAATAACTACTGACCAGGAGAGTATAATAAATACTGACCTGTCGAGTACAATAAATACTGACCTGGAGAAGGCAATAAATACTGAGCTGGAGAGTACAATCAATACGGACCTGGAGAGTGCAATAAATACTGACATGGAGAGTACAATAAATGCTTACCTGGAGAATACAATAAATACTGAACTGGAGAGTTCAATAAATACTGACCTGGAGAGCACAATAAACACTGATCTGGAGTGTACAATAAATACTGACCTGGAGAGGACAATAAATACTGACCTGGACAGTACAATAAACACTGACCTGTAGAGTACAATAAATACTAATCTATATAGTACAATAAATACTGACCAGTCGAGTACAATAATAACTGACTCAGAGAGGGCAATAAATACTGACCTGGAGAGTGCAATAAATACTGACCAGGAGAGCTCAATATACACTGAACTGGAGAGTACAATAAATACTGACCTGGAGAGGGCAATACATACTGACCTGCTGTGTACAATCAATAATGATCTGGAGAGTACAATAAATACTGACCTGGAGAGAACAATAAATTGTGACCTGGAGTGCACAATAAATACTGACCTGCATAGTACAATAAATTTTGTTCTGGAGACTACAATAAATACTGACCTGAAGAGTACAATATATACTGACCTGGAGTGTACAATAAATAATAACCTTGAGAGTACAATAAATACTAACCTGGAGAGTACAATAAATACTGACCTGTAGAGTACAATAAATACTGACCTGGAGAGGGCAATAAATACTGACCTGGAGAGTTCAAAAAATACTGACCTGGAGAGTACAATAAATACTGACATAGAGAGCACAATAAATAATGACCTGGAAAGTACAATAAATACTGACCTGGAGAGGGTAATACATACTGATCTGGAGAGTACAAAAAATACTGACCTGGAGTGTACAATAAATAGTGACCTCGAGAGTACAATAAATACTGACCTGGAGAGGGTAATAAATACTGACCTGGAGAGTAAAACATACTGATCTGGATAGTACAATAAATACTGCCCTGGAGAGTGCAATAAATGCTGACCTGGAGACTGCAATAAATACTGACCTGGAGAGTACAATAAATACTGACCTGGAGAGGGTAATACATACTGATCTGGAGAGTACAAAAAATACTGACCTGGAGACTGCAATAAATAGTGACCTCGAGAGTACAATAAATACTGACCTGGAGAGGGTAATAAATACTGACCTGGAGAGTACAATAAATACTGACCTGGAGCGTACAATAAATAGTGACCTGGAGAGTACAATAAATAGTGATTTGGAGAGTACAATAAATACTGACCTGGAGAGGGTAATAAATACTGACCTGGAGAGTGCAATAAATACTGACCTGGAGAGTGCAATAAATACTGACCTGGAGAGTACAATAAATAATGACCTGACGAGTACAATAAATACTGACATGGAGAGTACAATAAACACAGACCTGAAGAGGGTAATAAATACTGACCTGTAGAGTACAATACATACTGACCTGGATAGTACAATAAATACTGCCCTGGAGAGAGCAATAAATGCTGACCTGGAGACTGCAATAAATACTGACCTGGAGAGTACAATATATAGTGAACTGAAGAGTACAATAAATAGTGACCTGGAGACGGTAATAAATAGTGACCAGCAGAGAACAATAAATAGTGACCTGGAGAGGGTAATAAATACTTAACTCGAGAGGGCAATAAATACTGACTTGGAAAGTACAATAAACTCTGACCTGGAGAGTACAATAAAAACTGACCTGGTGATTACAATAAATACTTACCTGGAGAGGGCAATAAATAATGACCTGGAGAGGGCAATAAATATTGACCTTGAGAGTGCGATATATACTGACCTGGAGAGTACAATAAATACTGACCTGGAGAGTAAAATATATACTGACCTGGAGAGTACAATAAATACTGACCTGGAGAGGGTAATAAATACAGACCTGAAGAGTACAATAAATACTGACATGGAGAGGACAATAAATACTGACCTGGACTGTACAATAAACACTGAGCTGGAGAGTACAATAAATACTGACCTGGAGCGTAGAATAAATAATGACCTGGAGAGTACAAAAAATACTAATCTGTAAAGTACAATAAATACTGACCTGGAGAGGGCAATAAATACTGACCTGGAGAGTATAATAAATACTGACCAGGAGAGAATAATAAATACGGACCTGGAAAGTGCAATATATACTGACCTGGAGAGTACAATAAATACTGACCTGCAGAGTACAATAAATACTGACCTGGAGAGCACAATAAATACTGACCTGGAGAGTAACATAAAAACGACCTGGAGAGGATAATAAATACTGACCTGGAGAGGGCAATAAATACTGACCTGGTGTGTACAATCAATACTGATCTGATGAGTACAATAAATAGTGACCTGGAGAGAAACAATAAATTGTGACCTGGAGTGCACAATAAATACTGACCTGCATAGTACAATAAATTTTGTTCTGGTGACTACAATAAATACTGACCTGCAGAGTACAATAAATACTGACCTGGAGAGTACAATAAATACTGACCTGTAGAGTACAATAAATACTGACCTGGAGAAGGCAATAAATACTGACCTGGAGAGTTCAAAAAATACTGACCTGGAGAGTACAATAAATACTGACCTAGAGAGCACAATAAATAATGACCTGGAAAGTACAATAAATACTGACCTGGAGAGGGTAATACATACTGATCTGGAGAGTACAAAAAATACTGACCTGGAGTGTACAATAAATAGTGACCTCGAGAGTACAATAAATACTGACCTGGAGAGGGTAATAAATACTGACCTGGAGAGTACTATACATACTGATCTGGATAGTACAATAAATACTGCCCTGGAGAGTGCAATAAATGCTGACCTGGAGACTGCAATAAATACTGACCTGGAGAGTGCAATAAATAATGAACTGGAGAGGGTAATAAATACTGACCAGCAGAGAACAATAAATAGTGACCTGGACAGGATAATAAATACTTAACTAGAGAGGGGAATAAATACTGACCTCGAAAGTACAATAAACTGTGACCTGGAGAGTACAATAAATACTGACCTGGAGATTACAACAACTACTTACCTGGAGAATACAATAAATACTGACCTGGAGAGTACAATAAATACTGAACTGGAGAGGGTAATAAATACTGACCTGGAGAGGGTAATCAATACAGACCTGGAGACGACAATAAATACTGACATGGAGAAGACAATAAATACTGACCTGGGCTGTACAATAAACAATGAGCTGGAGAGTATATTAAATACTGACCTGGATAGTACAATAAATACTGAGCTGGAGAGTACAATAAATACTGACCTGGAGAATACAATAAATACTGACCTGGAGAGGGCAATAAATATTGACATGGAGAGTGATATATACTGACCTGGAGAGTACAATACATACTGACCTGGAGAGTACAATAAATACTGACATGGAGAGGACAATAAATACTGACCTGGACTGTACAATAAACACTGAGCTGGAGAGTATAATAAATACTGACCTGGAGAGTACAATAAATACGGACCTGGAGAGTACAATAAATACTGATCAGGAGTGTACAATAAATAATGACCTGGAGAGTACAATAAATACTAATCTGCAGAGTACAATAAATACTGACCTGCAGAGTACATTAAATACTGACCTGGAGAGGGCCATAAATACTGACCTGGAGAGTACAATAAATACTGACCTGGAGAGTAAAATATATACTGACCTGGAGAGTACAATAAATACTGAACTGGAGAGGGTAATAAATACTGACCTGGAGAGGGTAATCAATACAGACCTGGAGAGGACAATAAATACTGACATGGAGAAGACAATAAATACTGACCTGGGCTGTACAATAAACAATGAGCTGGAGAGTATATTAAATACTGACCTGGAGAGTACAATAAATACTGAGCTGGAGAGTACAATAAATACTGACCTGGAGTGTAGAATAAATAATGACCTGGAGAGTACAAAATATACTAATCTGTAAAGTACAATAAATACTGACCTGGAAGGGCAATAAATACTGACCTGGTGAGTATAATAAATACTGACCAGGAGAGTATAATAAAAACGGACCTGGAAAGTGCAATATATACTGACCTGGAGAATACAATATAGAGTGACCTGGAGAGCACAATAAATACTGACCTGGAGAGTACAATAAATACTGACCTGGAGAGTACAATAAATACTGACCTGGAGAATACAATATAGACTGACCTGGAGAGCACAATAAATACTGACCTAGAGAGTACAATAAATACTGACCTGGAGAGGGTAATAAATACTGACCTGGAGAGTGCAATAAATACTGTCCTGGAGAGTACAATAAATACTGACCTGGAGAGCACAATATATACTGACCTGGAGAGTACAATAAATACTGACCTGGAGAGGGTAATAAATACTGACCTGCAGAGTACAATAAATACTGACCTGGAGAGTGCAATAAATAATGAACTGGAGAGTGCAATAAATGCTGACCCGGAGACTGCAATAAATACTGACCTGGAGAGTACAATAAATACTGAGCTGACGAGTACAATAAATACTGACATGGAGAGATAAATAAAATGTGACCTGGAGAAGGTAATGAATACTTAACTGGAGGGGGCAATAAATACTGACCTGGAAAGTACAATAAAGTCTGACCTGGAGAGTACAATAAATACTGACCTGGAGAGTACAATAAATACTGACCTGGAGAGCACAATAAATACTGACCTGGAGTGTACAATAAATACTGACCTGGAGAGTACAAAAAATACAGACCTGGAGAGGGTAATAAATACAGACATGGAGAGTACAATATATACTGACCTGGAGAGGACAATAAATACTGACATGGACAGTACAATAAACACTGAGCTGGAGAGTAAAATAAATACTGACCTGGAGGGTACAATAAATACTGACCTGGAGAGTACAATAAATACTGACCTGGAGTGTACAATAAATAATGACCTGGAGAGTTCAATAAATACTAACCTGGAGAGTACAATAAATACTTACCTGTCGAGTAAAATAAATACAGACCTGGAGAGGGCAATAAATACTGACCTGGAGAGTAAAATATATACGGACCTGGAGAGTACAATAAATACTGACATCGAGAGTACAATAAATACTCACCTGGAGAGGGCAATAAATTCGGACCTGGTGTGTACAATCAATACTGATCTGAAGAGTACAATAAATACTGACTTGGAGAGAACAATAAATTGTGACCTGGAGTGCACAATAAATACTGTTCTGGAGAGTACAAAAAATACTGACCTGGAGTGTACAATAAATAGTGACCTCGAGAGTACACTAAATACTGACCTGGAGAGGGTAATAAATACTGACCTGGAGAGTACTATACATACTGATCTGGATAGTACAATAAATACTGCCCTGGAGAGTGCAATAAATGCTGACCTGGAGACTGCAATAAATACTGACCTGGAGAGTACAATAAATACTGACCTGGAGAGGGTAATAAATACTGACCTGGAGAGTACAAGAAATACTGACCTGGAGCGTACAATAAATAGTGACCTGGAGAGTACAAAAATAGTGATTGGAGAGTACAATAAATACTGACCTGGAGAGGGTAATAAATACTGACCAGGTGAGTGCAATATATACTGACCTGGAGAGTACAATAAATACTGACCTGGAGAGCACAATAAATACTGACCTGGAGAGTACAATAAATACTGACCTGGAGAGAGTAATAAATATTGACCTGGAGAGTACAATAAATACTGACCTGGAGAGTGCAATAAATACTGACCTGGAGAGTACAATAAATAATGACCTGACGAGTACAATAAATACTGACATGGAGAGTACAATAAACACTGACCTGGAGAGGGTAATAAATACTGACCTGTAGAGTACAATACATACTGACCTGGATAGTACAATAAATACTGCCCTGGAGAGAGCAATAAATGCTGACCTGGAGACTGCAATAAATACTGACCTGGAGAGTACAATAAATAGTGAACTGAAGAGTACAATAAATAGTGACCTGGAGAGGGTAATAAATAGTGACCAGCAGAGAACAATAAATAGTGACCTGGAGAGGGTAATAAATACTTAACTGGAGAGGGCAATACATACTGACTTGGAAAGTACAATAAAACTGACCTGGCGATTACAATAAATACTTACCTGTAGAGGGCAATAAATACTGACCTGGAAAGGGCAATAAATATTGACCTTGAGAGTGCGATAAATACTGACCAGGAGCGTACAATAAATACTGACCTGGAGAGTAAAATATATACTGACCTGGAAAGTACAATAAATACTGAACTGGAGAGGGTAATAAATACTGACTTGGAGAGGGTAATAAATACAGACCTGAAGAGTACAATAAATACTGACATGGAGAGGACAATAAATACTGACCTGGACTGTACAATAAACACTGGGCTGGAGAGTATAATAAATACTGACCTGGAGAGTACAATAAAAACTGACCTGGAGAGTACAGTAAATACTGACCTGGAGAGGGTAATAAATACTGACCTGGAGAGTAAAATAAATACTGACCTGGAGCGTACAATAAATAGTGATCTGGAGAGTACAATAAATAGTGATTTGGAGAGTACAATAAAAACTGACCTGGAGAGTACAGTAAATACTGACCTGGAGAGGGTAATAAATACTGACCTGGAGAGTAAAATAAATATTGACCTGGAGCGTACAATAAATAGTGATCTGGAGAGTACAATAAATAGTGATTTGGAGAGTACAATAAATACTGACCTGGAGAGGGTAATAAATACTGACCTGGAGAGTGCAATAAATGCTGACTTGGAGAGTACAATAAATACTGACCTGGAGAGCACAATAACTACTGACCAGGAGAGTATAATAAATACTGACCTGTCGAGTACAATAAATACTGACCTGGAGAAGGCAATAAATACTGAGCTGGAGAGTACAATCAGTACGGACCTGGAGAGTGCAATAAATACTGACCTGGAGAGTACATGAAATACTTACAGGGGAGAATACAATAAATACTGAACTGGAGAGTACAATAAATACTGACCTGGAGAGCACAATAAACACTGATCTGGAGTGTACAATAAATACTGACCTGGAGAGGACAATAAATACTGACCTGGACAGTACAATAAACACTGACCTGTAGAGTACAATAAATACTAATCTATATAGTACAATAAATACTGACCAGTCGAGTACAATAAATACTGACCTAGAGAGGGCAATAAATACTGACCTGGAGAGTGCAATAAATACTGACCAGGAGAGCTCAATATATACTGAACTGGAGAGTACAATAAATACTGACCTGGAGAGAGCAATACATACTGACCTGGTGTGTACAATCAATACTGATCTGAAGAGTACAATAAATACTGACCTGGAGAGGGCAATAAATACTGACCTGGGGAGTTCAAAAAATACTGACCTGGAGAGTACAATAAATACTGACCTGGAGAGAACAATACATTGTGACCTGGAGAGCACAATAAATAATGACCTGGAAAGTACAATAAATACTGACATGGAGAGGGTAATACATACTGTTCTGGAGAGTACAAAAAATACTGACCTGGAGTGTACAATAAATAGTGACCTCGAGAGTACACTAAATACTGACCTGGAGAGGGTAATAAATACTGACCTGGAGAGTACTATACATACTGATCTGGATAGTACAATAAATACTGCCCTGGAGAGTGCAATAAATGCTGACCTGGAGATTGCAATAAATACTGACCTGGAGAGTACAATAAATACTGACCTGGAGAGGGTAATAAATACTGACCTGGAGAGTACAAGAAATACTGACCTGGAGCGTACAATAAATAGTGACCTGGAGAGTACAAAAATAGTGATTGGAGAGTACAATAAATACTGACCTGGAGAGGGTAATAAATACTGACCAGGTGAGTGCAATATATACTGACCTGGAGAGTACAATAAATACTGACCTGGAGAGCACAATAAATACTGACCTGGAGAGTACAATAAATACTGACCTGGAGAGAGTAATAAATATTGACCTGGAGAGTACAATAAATACTGACCTGGAGAGTGCAATAAATACTGACCTGGAGAGTACAATAAATAATGACCTGACGAGTACAATAAATACTGACATGGAGAGTACAATAAACACTGACCTGGAGAGGGTAATAAATACTGACCTGTAGAGTACAATACATACTGACCTGGATAGTACAATAAATACTGCCCTGGAGAGAGCAATAAATGCTGACCTGGAGACTGCAATAAATACTGACCTGGAGAGTACAATAAATAGTGAACTGAAGAGTACAATAAATAGTGACCTGGAGAGGGTAATAAATAGTGACCAGCAGAGAACAATAAATAGTGACCTGGAGAGGGTAATAAATACTTAACTGGAGAGGGCAATACATACTGACTTGGAAAGTACAATAAAACTGACCTGGCGATTACAATAAATACTTACCTGTAGAGGGCAATAAATACTGACCTGGAAAGGGCAATAAATATTGACCTTGAGAGTGCGATAAATACTGACCAGGAGCGTACAATAAATACTGACCTGGAGAGTAAAATATATACTGACCTGGAAAGTACAATAAATACTGAACTGGAGAGGGTAATAAATACTGACTTGGAGAGGGTAATAAATACAGACCTGAAGAGTACAATAAATACTGACATGGAGAGGACAATAAATACTGACCTGGACTGTACAATAAACACTGGGCTGGAGAGTATAATAAATACTGACCTGGAGAGTACAATAAATACTGAGCTGGAGAGTACAATAAATACTGACCTGGAGTGTAGAATAAATAATGACCTGGAGAGTACAAAAAATACTAATCTGTAAAGTACAATAAATACTGACCTGGAGAGGGCAATAAATACAGACCTGGAGAGTATAATAAATACTGACAAGGAGAGTATAATAAATACTGACCTGCAGAGTACAATAAATACTGACCTGGAGAGCACAATAAATACTGACCTGGAGAGTACCATAAAAACGACCTGGAGAGGGTAATAAATACTGACCTGGAGAGTGCAATAAACACTGACCTGCAGAGTACAAAAATAATGACCTGGAGAGCACAATAAATATTGACCTGGAGAGCACAATAAATACTCACCTGGAGAGGGCAATAATAACTGACCTGGTGTGTACAATCAATACTGATCTGATGAGTACAATAAATAGTGACCTGGAGAGAACAATAAATTGTGACCTGGAGTGCACAATAAATACTGACCTGCATTCTACAATAAATTTTGTTCTGGTGACTACAATAAATACTGACCTGAAGAGTACAATACATACTGACCTGGAGAGTACAATAAATACTGACCTGGAGTGTAAAATAAATACTGACCTGGACAGTACAATAAATACTGACCTGGAGAGGCTAATAAATACAGATCTGGAGTGGGTAATAAATACAGACCTGGAGAGTACAATTAAAACTGACCTGGAGAGGACAATAAATACTGACCTGCACAGTACAATAAACACTGAGCTGGAGAGTATAATAAATACTGACCTGGAGAGTACAATAAATACTGACCTGCAGAGTACAATAAATACTGACCTGTAGTGTACAATAAATAATGACCTTGAGAGTACAATAAATACTAACCTGGAGAGTACAATAAATACTGACCTGTAGAGTACAATAAATACTGACCTGGAGAGGGCAATAAATACTGAACTGGAGAGTTCAAAAAATACTGACCTGGAGAGTACAATAAATACTGACGTAGTGAGCACAATAAATAATGACCAGGAAAGTACAATAAATACTGACCTGGAGAGGGTAATACATACTGATCTGGAGAGTACAAAAAATACTGACCTTGTGTGTACAATAAATAGTGACCTGGAGTGTACAATAAATAGTGACCTCGAGAGTACAATAAATACTGCCCTGGAGAGTGCAATAAATGCTGACCTGGAGACTGCAATAAATACTGACCTGCAGAGTGCAATAAATAATGAACTGGAGAGGGTAATAAATACTGACCTGCAGAGAACAATAAATAGTGACCTGCAGAGAACAATAAATAGTGACCTGGACAGGATAATAAATACTTAACTAGAGAGGGCAATAAATACTGACCTCGAAAGTACAATAAACTGTGACCTGGAGAGTACAATAAATACTGACCTGGAGATTACAACAACTACTTACCTGGAGAATACAATAAATACTGACCTGGAGATTACAATAAATACTAACATGGAGAGGGCAATAAATATTGACGTTGAGAGTGATATATACTGACCTGCAGAGTACAATATATACTGACCTGGAGAGTAAAATAAATACTGACCTGGAGAGTACAATAAAAACTGACCTGGAGAGTACAGTAAATACTGACCTGGAGAGGGTAATAAATACTGACCTGGAGAGTAAAATAAATACTGACCTGGAGCGTACAATAAATAGTGATCTGGAGAGTACAATAAATAGTGATTTGGAGAGTACAATAAATACTGACCTGGAGAGGGTAATAAATACTGACCTGGAGAGTGCAATAAATACTGACTTGGAGAGTACAATAAATACTGACCTGGAGAGCACAATAACTACTGACCAGGAGAGTATAATAAATACTGACCTGTCGAGTACAATAAATACTGACCTGGAGAAGGCAATAAATACTGAGCTGGAGAGTACAATCAATACGGACCTGGAGAGTGCAATAAATACTGACATGGAGAGTACAATAAATGCTTACCTGGAGAATACAATAAATACTGAACTGGAGAGTTCAATAAATACTGACCTGGAGAGCACAATAAACACTGATCTGGAGTGTACAATAAATACTGACCTGGAGAGGACAATAAATACTGACCTGGACAGTACAATAAACACTGACCTGTAGAGTACAATAAATACTAATCTATATAGTACAATAAATACTGACCAGTCGAGTACAATAATAACTGACTCAGAGAGGGCAATAAATACTGACCTGGAGAGTGCAATAAATACTGACCAGGAGAGCTCAATATACACTGAACTGGAGAGTACAATAAATACTGACCTGGAGAGGGCAATACATACTGACCTGCTGTGTACAATCAATAATGATCTGGAGAGTACAATAAATACTGACCTGGAGAGAACAATAAATTGTGACCTGGAGTGCACAATAAATACTGACCTGCATAGTACAATAAATTTTGTTCTGGAGACTACAATAAATACTGACCTGAAGAGTACAATATATACTGACCTGGAGTGTACAATAAATAATAACCTTGAGAGTACAATAAATACTAACCTGGAGAGTACAATAAATACTGACCTGTAGAGTACAATAAATACTGACCTGGAGAGGGCAATAAATACTGACCTGGAGAGTTCAAAAAATACTGACCTGGAGAGTACAATAAATACTGACATAGAGAGCACAATAAATAATGACCTGGAAAGTACAATAAATACTGACCTGGAGAGGGTAATACATACTGATCTGGAGAGTACAAAAAATACTGACCTGGAGTGTACAATAAATAGTGACCTCGAGAGTACAATAAATACTGACCTGGAGAGGGTAATAAATACTGACCTGGAGAGTAAAACATACTGATCTGGATAGTACAATAAATACTGCCCTGGAGAGTGCAATAAATGCTGACCTGGAGACTGCAATAAATACTGACCTGGAGAGTACAATAAATACTGACCTGGAGAGGGTAATACATACTGATCTGGAGAGTACAAAAAATACTGACCTGGAGACTGCAATAAATAGTGACCTCGAGAGTACAATAAATACTGACCTGGAGAGGGTAATAAATACTGACCTGGAGAGTACAATAAATACTGACCTGGAGCGTACAATAAATAGTGACCTGGAGAGTACAATAAATAGTGATTTGGAGAGTACAATAAATACTGACCTGGAGAGGGTAATAAATACTGACCTGGAGAGTGCAATAAATACTGACCTGGAGAGTGCAATAAATACTGACCTGGAGAGTACAATAAATAATGACCTGACGAGTACAATAAATACTGACATGGAGAGTACAATAAACACAGACCTGAAGAGGGTAATAAATACTGACCTGTAGAGTACAATACATACTGACCTGGATAGTACAATAAATACTGCCCTGGAGAGAGCAATAAATGCTGACCTGGAGACTGCAATAAATACTGACCTGGAGAGTACAATATATAGTGAACTGAAGAGTACAATAAATAGTGACCTGGAGACGGTAATAAATAGTGACCAGCAGAGAACAATAAATAGTGACCTGGAGAGGGTAATAAATACTTAACTCGAGAGGGCAATAAATACTGACTTGGAAAGTACAATAAACTCTGACCTGGAGAGTACAATAAAAACTGACCTGGTGATTACAATAAATACTTACCTGGAGAGGGCAATAAATAATGACCTGGAGAGGGCAATAAATATTGACCTTGAGAGTGCGATATATACTGACCTGGAGAGTACAATAAATACTGACCTGGAGAGTAAAATATATACTGACCTGGAGAGTACAATAAATACTGACCTGGAGAGGGTAATAAATACAGACCTGAAGAGTACAATAAATACTGACATGGAGAGGACAATAAATACTGACCTGGACTGTACAATAAACACTGAGCTGGAGAGTACAATAAATACTGACCTGGAGAGTAGAATAAATAATGACCTGGAGAGTACAAAAAATACTAATCTGTAAAGTACAATAAATACTGACCTGGAGAGGGCAATAAATACTGACCTGGAGAGTATAATAAATACTGACCAGGAGAGAATAATAAATACGGACCTGGAAAGTGCAATATATACTGACCTGGAGAGTACAATAAATACTGACCTGCAGAGTACAATAAAAACTGACCTGGAGAGCACAATAAATACTGACCTGGAGAGTAACATAAAAACGACCTGGAGAGGATAATAAATACTGACCTGGAGAGGGCAATAAATACTGACCTGGTGTGTACAATCAATACTGATCTGATGAGTACAATAAATAGTGACCTGGAGAGAAACAATAAATTGTGACCTGGAGTGCACAATAAATACTGACCTGCATAGTACAATAAATTTTGTTCTGGTGACTACAATAAATACTGACCTGCAGAGTACAATAAATACTGACCTGGAGTGCACAATAAATAATGACCTTGAGAGTACAATAAATACTAACCTGGAGAGTACAATAAATACTGACCTGTAGAGTACAATAAATACTGACCTGGAGAAGGCAATAAATACTGACCTGGAGAGTTCAAAAAATACTGACCTGGAGAGTACAATAAATACTGACCTAGAGAGCACAATAAATAATGACCTGGAAAGTACAATAAATACTGACCTGGAGAGGGTAATACATACTGATC
This sequence comes from Pristiophorus japonicus, assembly GCF_044704955.1. Classification (NCBI taxonomy): domain Eukaryota; kingdom Metazoa; phylum Chordata; class Chondrichthyes; family Pristiophoridae; genus Pristiophorus; species Pristiophorus japonicus. The sequence goes on along the minus strand of NC_092001.1, from coordinate 13,919,377 downwards.
TGGAGAGTACAAAAAATACTGACCTGGAGTGTACAATAAATAGTGACCTCGAGAGTACAATAAATACTGACCTGGAGAGGGTAATAAATACTGACCTGGAGAGTACTATACATACTGATCTGGATAGTACAATAAATACTGCCCTGGAGAGTGCAATAAATGCTGACCTGGAGACTGCAATAAATACTGACCTGGAGAGTGCAATAAATAATGAACTGGAGAGGGTAATAAATACTGACCAGCAGAGAACAATAAATAGTGACCTGGACAGGATAATAAATACTTAACTAGAGAGGGGAATAAATACTGACCTCGAAAGTACAATAAACTGTGACCTGGAGAGTACAATAAATACTGACCTGGAGATTACAACAACTACTTACCTGGAGAATACAATAAATACTGACCTGGAGAGTACAATAAATACTGAACTGGAGAGGGTAATAAATACTGACCTGGAGAGGGTAATCAATACAGACCTGGAGACGACAATAAATACTGACATGGAGAAGACAATAAATACTGACCTGGGCTGTACAATAAACAATGAGCTGGAGAGTATATTAAATACTGACCTGGATAGTACAATAAATACTGAGCTGGAGAGTACAATAAATACTGACCTGGAGAATACAATAAATACTGACCTGGAGAGGGCAATAAATATTGACATGGAGAGTGATATATACTGACCTGGAGAGTACAATACATACTGACCTGGAGAGTACAATAAATACTGACATGGAGAGGACAATAAATACTGACCTGGACTGTACAATAAACACTGAGCTGGAGAGTATAATAAATACTGACCTGGAGAGTACAATAAATACGGACCTGGAGAGTACAATAAATACTGATCAGGAGTGTACAATAAATAATGACCTGGAGAGTACAATAAATACTAATCTGCAGAGTACAATAAATACTGACCTGCAGAGTACATTAAATACTGACCTGGAGAGGGCCATAAATACTGACCTGGAGAGTACAATAAATACTGACCTGGAGAGTAAAATATATACTGACCTGGAGAGTACAATAAATACTGAACTGGAGAGGGTAATAAATACTGACCTGGAGAGGGTAATCAATACAGACCTGGAGAGGACAATAAATACTGACATGGAGAAGACAATAAATACTGACCTGGGCTGTACAATAAACAATGAGCTGGAGAGTATATTAAATACTGACCTGGAGAGTACAATAAATACTGAGCTGGAGAGTACAATAAATACTGACCTGGAGTGTAGAATAAATAATGACCTGGAGAGTACAAAATATACTAATCTGTAAAGTACAATAAATACTGACCTGGAAGGGCAATAAATACTGACCTGGTGAGTATAATAAATACTGACCAGGAGAGTATAATAAAAACGGACCTGGAAAGTGCAATATATACTGACCTGGAGAATACAATATAGAGTGACCTGGAGAGCACAATAAATACTGACCTGGAGAGTACAATAAATACTGACCTGGAGAGTACAATAAATACTGACCTGGAGAATACAATATAGACTGACCTGGAGAGCACAATAAATACTGACCTAGAGAGTACAATAAATACTGACCTGGAGAGGGTAATAAATACTGACCTGGAGAGTGCAATAAATACTGTCCTGGAGAGTACAATAAATACTGACCTGGAGAGCACAATAAATACTGACCTGGAGAGTACAATAAATACTGACCTGGAGAGGGTAATAAATACTGACCTGCAGAGTACAATAAATACTGACCTGGAGAGTGCAATAAATAATGAACTGGAGAGTGCAATAAATGCTGACCCGGAGACTGCAATAAATACTGACCTGGAGAGTACAATAAATACTGAGCTGACGAGTACAATAAATACTGACATGGAGAGATAAATAAAATGTGACCTGGAGAAGGTAATGAATACTTAACTGGAGGGGGCAATAAATACTGACCTGGAAAGTACAATAAAGTCTGACCTGGAGAGGGCCATAAATACTGACCTGGAGGGTATAATAAATACTGACCAGGAGAGTATAATAAATTCGGACCTGGAAAGTGCAATATATACTGACCTGGAGAGTACAATAAATACTGACCTGGAGAGTACGATAAAGACTGACTGGAGAGCACAAAAAATACTGACCTGGAGAGTACAATAAATACTGATCTGGAGAGAGTAATAAATACTGACCTGGAGAGTACAATAAATACTGACCTGGAGAGTACAATAAATACTGACCTGGAGAGTACAATAAATACTGACCTGGAGAGCACAATAAATACTGACCTGGAGAGTACAATAAATACTGACCTGGAGAGGGTAATAAATACTGACCTGGAGAGTACAATAAATACTGACCTGGAGCGTACAATAAATAATGACCTGGAGAGTACAATAAATTGTGACCTGCAGAGAAAAATAAATAGTGACCTGGAGAGGGTAATAAATACTAAACTGGAGAGGGCAATAAATACTGACCTGGAAAGTACAATAAACTCTGACCTGGAGAGTACAATGAAAACTGACCTGGAGATTACAATAAATACTTACCTGGAGAGGGCAATAAATACTGACCTGGAGAGGGCAATAAATATTGACCTTGAGAGTGCGATATATACTGACCTGGAGAGTACAATAAATACTGACCTGGAGAGTAAAATATATACTGCCCTGGAGAGTACAATAAATAGTGAACTGGGGAGGACAATAAATACTGACCTGGACTGTACAATAAAGACTGAGCTGGAGAGTATAATAAATACTGACCTGGAGAGTACAATAAATACTGAGCTGGAGAGTACAATAAATACTGACCTGGAGTGTAGAATAAATAATGACCTGGAGAGTACAAAAAATACTAATCTGTAAAGTACAATAAACACTGACCTGGAGAGGGCAATAAATACTGACCTGGAGAGTATAATAAATACTGACCAGGAGAGTATAATAAATATGGTCCGGGAAAGTGCAATATATACAGACCTGGAGAGTACAATAAATACTGACCTGGAGAGTACAATACATACTGACCTGGATAGCACAATAAATACCGATCTGGAGAGTACAATAAATACTGACCTGGAGAGGGGAATAAATACAGACCTGGAGAGCACAATAAATACTGACCTAGAGAGTACAATAAATACTGACATGGAGAGGGTAATAAATACTGACCTGGAGTGTACAATAAATACTGACCTGGAGCGTACAATAAATAATGACCTGGAGAGTACAATAAATACTAACCTGGAGAGTACAATAAATACTGACCTGTCGAGTAAAATAAATACTGACCTGGAGATGGCAATAAAAACTGACCTAGAGAGTAAAATATATACGGACCTGGAGAGTACAATAAATACTGACCTGGAGAGCACAATAAAGACGGACCTGGAGGGTGCAATAAAAACTGCCCTGGAGAGAGTAATAAATGCTGACCTGGAGGCTGCAATAAATACTGACCTGGAGAGTACAATAAATAGTGAACTGAAGAGTACAATAAATAGTGACCTGGAGAGGGTAATAAATACTGACCTGCAGAGAACAACAAATAGTGACCTGGAGAGGGTAATACATACTTAACTGGAGAGGGCAATAAATACTGACCTGGAAAGTAGCATAAACTCTGACCTGGAGAGTACAATAAAAACTGACCTGGAGATTACAATAAATACTTACCTGGAGAATGCAATAAATACTGACCTGGAGAGTACAATAAATACTAACCTGGAGAGGGCAATAACTACTGACCTGGAGAGGGCAATAAATATTGACCATGAGAGAGCGATATATACTGACCAGGAGAGTACAATAAATATTGACCTGCAAAGTACAATATATACTGACCTGGAGAGTACAATAAATACTGACCTGGAGAGGGTAATAAACACTGAGCTGGAGAATATAATAAATACTGACCTGGAGAGTACAATCAATACAGAGCTGGAGAGTACAATAAATACTGACTTGGAGTGTAGAATAAATAATGACCTGGAGAGTGCAAAAAATATGAATCTGTAAAGTATAATATATAGTGACCTGGAGAGGGCAATAAATACTGACCTGGAGAGTATAATAAATACTGACCAGGAGAGTATAATAAATACGGACCTGGAAAGTGCAATATATACTGACATGGAGTGTACAATAAATACTGACCTGGAGAGTACAATAAATACTGACCTGGATAGCACAATAAATACTGACCTGGAGAGGGTAATAAATACTGACCTGGAGAGTACAATAAATACTGACCTGGAGAGTGCAATAAATACTGAACTGGAGAGTGCACTAAATGCTGACCCGGAGACTGCAATAAATACTGACCTGGAGAGTACAATAAATACTGAGCTGACGAGTACAATAAATACTGACATGGAGAGAACAAAAAAATGTGACCTGGAGAGGGTAATGAATACTTATCTGGAGAGGGCAATAAATACTGATCTGGAAAGTACAATAAAGTCTGACCTGGAGAGTACAATAAATACTGACCTGGAGAGTACAATAAATACTGACCTGGAGAGGGTAATAAATACAGACATGGAGAGTACAATAAATACTGACCTGGAGAGGACAATAAATACTGACATGGACAGTACAATAAACACTGAGCTGGAGAGTACAATAAATACTGACCTGGAGAGTACAATAAATACTGACCTGGAGAGTACAATAAATACTGACCTGGAGTGTACAATAAATAATGACCTGGAGAGTACAATAAATACTAACCTGGAGAGTACAATAAATACTGACCTGTCGAGTAAAATAAATACAGACGTGGAGAGGGCAATAAATACTGACCTGGAGAGTAAAATATATACGGACCTGGAGAGTACAATAATTACTGACCTCGAGAGTACAATAAATACTGACCTTGAGAATACAATATATACTGACCTGGAGAGCACAATAAATACTAACCGAGAGAGTACAATAAATACTGACCTGGAGAGTACAATAAATACTGACCTTGAGAATACAATATATACTGACCTGGAGAGCACAATAAATACTGACCTAGAGAGTACAATAAATACTGACATGGAGAGGGTAATAAATACTGACCTGGAGAGTACAATAAGTAGTGATTTGGAGAGCACAATAAATACTGACCTGGAGAGTGCAATAAATACTGGCCTGGAGTTTACAATAAATACTGAACTGGAGAGCACAATAAATACTGACCTGGAGAGTACAATAAATACTGACCTGGAGAGGGTAATAAATACTGACCTGGAGAGTACAATAAATACTGACCTGGAGAGTGCAATAAATACTGAACTGGAGAGTGCAATAAATGCTGACCCGGAGACTGCAATAAATACTGACCTGGAGAGTACAATAAATACTGACCTGACGAGTACAATAAATACTGACATGGAGAGAAAAATAAAATGTGACCTGGAGAGGGTAATGAATACTTATCTGGAAAGTCAATAAATACTGACATGGAGAGTACAATAAATACTGACCTGGAGAGGACAATAAATACTGACATGGACAGTACAATAAACACTGAGCTGGAGAGTATAATAAATACTGACCTGGAGAGTACAATAAATACTGACCTGGAGAGTACAATAAATACTGACCTGGAGTGTACAATAAATAATGACCTGGAGAGTACAATAAATACGAACCTGGAGAGTACAATAAATACTGACCTGTCGAGTAAAATAAATACAGACCTGGAGAGGGCAATAAATACTGACCTGGAGAGTAAAATATATAAGGACCTGGAGAGTACAATAAATACTGACTCGAGAGTAGAACAAATGCTCACCTGGAGAGTACAATAAATACTGACCTGGATTGTAAAATAAATACTGACCTGGAGAGTACAATAAATACTGACCTGGAGAGGACAATAAATACAAACCTGGACAGTAAAATTAATACTGACCTGGAGAGGCTATTAAATACTGATCTGGAGAGGGTAATAAATACAGACCTGGATAGTACAATTAATACTGACCTGGAGAGGACAATAAATACTGACCTGGACAGTACAATAAGCACTGAGCTGGAGAGTATAATAAATACTGACCTGGAGAGTACAATAAATACTGACCTGGAGAGTACAATAAATAGTGACCTGGAGAGTACAATAAATACTGACCTGGAGAGTACAATAAATACTGACCTGGAGAATACAATATATACTGACCTAGAGAGTAAAATAAATACTGACCTGGAGTGTAGATAAATAATGACCTTGAGAGTACAATAAATACTAACCTGGAGAGTACAATAAACACTGAGCTGTAGAGTATAATAAATATGGACCTGGAGAGCACGATAAATGCTGACCTGGAGAGTACAATAAATACTGATCTGGGGAGTAATATAAATACTGACCTGGAGAGTACGATGAATACTGACCTGGAGTGTACAATAAATACTGACCTGGAGAGTACAATAAATACTGACCTGGAGAGTACAATAAATACGGACCTGGAGATTACAATAAATACTGACCTGGAGAGTACAATAAATACTGACCTGGAGAGTACAATAAATACTGACCTGGAGAGCACAATACATACTGACCTGGAGTGTACAATAAATACTGACCTGGAGAGTACAATAAATACTGTCCGGGAGAGGACAATAAATACTGACCTGGAGAGGGTAATAAATACAGACATGGAGAGTACAATAAATACTGACCTGGAGAGGACAATAAATACTGACCTGGACAGTACAATAAACACTGTGCTGGAGAGTATAATAAATACTGACCTGGAGAGTACAATAAATACTGACCTGGAGAGTACAATAAATACTGACCTGGAGTGTACAATAAATAATGACCTGGAGAGTACAATAAATACTAACCTGGAGAGTACAATAAATACTGACCTGTCGAGTAAAATAAATGCTGACCTGGAGAGGGCAATAAATACTGACCTGGGGAGTAAAATATATACGGACCTGGAAAGTACAATAAATACTGACCTTGAGAGTACAATAAATACTGACATGGAGAGAACAATAAAAAGTGACCTGGAGAGGGTAATGAATACTTACCTGGAGAGGGTAAGAAATACTGACCTGGAGAGGGTAATAAATACAGTCATGGAAAGTACAATATATACTGACCTGGAGAGGACAATAAATACTCACCTGGAGAGTACAATAAATACTGACCTGGAGTGTACAATAAATAATGACCTGGAGAGTACAATAAATACAAACCTGGAGAGTACAATAAATACTGACCAGTCGAGTACAATAAATACTGACCTGTAGAGGGCAATAAATACTGACCTGGAGGGTACAATATATACGGACCTGGAGAGTACAATAAATACTAACCTGGAGAGTAAAATAAATACTGACCTAGAGAGGACAATCAATACTCACCTGTAGGGTATAATAAATACGGATCGGGAGATTATAATCAATACTGACCTGGAGAGTACAATAATTACTGACCAGGAGAGTACAATAAATACTGACGTGGAGTGTACAATAAATACTTACCTGGAGAGTACAGTAAATACTGACCTGGAGAGTACAGTAAATACTGACCTGGAGTGTATAAATAATACTGACCTCGGTAGTACAATAAATACTGACCTGGAGAGTACAATAAATACTGACCTGGAGAGGGCAGTAAATACTGACCTGGAGAGTACAATAAATACTGATCTGGAGAGTACAATAAATAGTGACTTGGAAAGTACAGTAAATACTGACCTGGAGAGTACAGTAAATACCGACCTGCAGTGTACAATAAATAATGACCTGGAGAGTATAATAAATACTGACCTAGAGAGAGCAATTAATACTGCTCTGTACACGGCAATAAATACTGACCTGGAGAGTACAATAAATACTGACCTGGAGAGTACAATATATACTGACCTGGTGAGTACAATAAATACTGACCTGGAGAGTACATTAAATACTGACCTGGAGAGTACAATAAATGCTGACCTGGAGAGGGAATTAAAAACTGCCCTGGAGAGAGCAATAAATAATGACCTGGAGAGTACAGTAAATACTGACCTGGAGAGTACACTAATTACTGACCTGGTGAGTACAATAAATACTGCCCTGGGGAGCACAATAAATACTGACCTGGAGAGGGTAATAAATACTGGCCTGGACAGGATAATAAATACTGACCTGGAGAGTACAATAAATACTGACCAGAACAGTGCAATAAATACTGACCTGGAGATTGCAATAAATACTGACCTGGAGAATAAAATAAATACTGACCTGGAGAGTACAATAAATAATGACCTGGAGAGGGCAATAAATACTGATCTGGAGAGGGTAATAAATACTGACTTGGAGAGTGCAATAAATACTGACCTGGAGAGTGCAATAAATACTGACCTGGAGGTCACAATAAATACTGACCTGGAGAGTACAATAAATACTGACCTGGAGAGGGTAATAAATACTGACCTGGAGAGTATAATAAGTACTGACCTGGAGAGTACAATAAATACTGACCTGGAGAGTACATTAAATACTGACCTGGAGAGTACAATAAAGACTGACCTGGAGAGGGAAATAAAAACTGCCCTGGAGAGAGCAATAAATACTGACCTGGAGAGTACAGTAAATACAGACCTGGAGAATACACTAATTACTGACCTGGTGAGCACAATAAATACTGACCTGGAGAGTACAATAAATACTGACCTGGAGAGTGCAATAAATACTGACCTGGAGATTACAATAAATACTGACCTGGAGAATAAAATAAATACTGACCTGGAGAGTACAATAAATACTGACCTGGAGAGGGCAATAAATACTGATCTGCAAAAAGCAATAAATATTGACCTTGAGAGTGCAATATATACTGACCACGACAGTACAATAAATACGGACATGGATAGTACACTAATTACTGACCTGGTGAGTACAATAAATACTGCCCTGGGGAGTACAATAAACACTGACCTGGAGAGGGTAATAAATACTGCCCTGGAGAATACAATAAATACTGACCTGGAGAGTATAATAACTACTGACCAAGTGAGGGTAATAAATACTGACCTGGAGAGGGTAATAAATACAGACCTGGAGAGTATAATAAATACTGACATGGAGAGGACTATAAATACTGACCTGCAGAGTACAATAAATACTGACCTGGAGAGGGCGATAAATATTGACCTGGAGAGTACAATAAATACTGACCACGACAGTACAATAAATACGGACCGGGAGAGTGCAATAAATACTGACCTGGAGAGTACAATAAATACTAACCAGGAGAGTACAATAAATACTGACATGGAGAGCGCAACAAATACTGACCTGGAGAGTACAATAAATACTGACATGGAGAGGGTAATAAATACTGACCTGGAGAGTACAATAAATACAGACCTGGATAGTGCAATAAATACTGACCTGGAGAGCACAATAAACACTGACCTGGAGAGTACAATAAATACTGACCAGGAGAGTGTAACAAATACTGACCTGGAGAGTACACTAAATACTGACCTGCAGAGTGCAATATATACTGCCCTGGAGAGTGTAATAAAAGGTTACCAGGAGACTGCAATAACTACTGACCTAGAGAGCACAATAAATAATGACCTGGAAAGTACAATAAATATTGACCTGGAGAGGGAAATACATACTGATCTGGAGAGTGCAAAAAATACTGACCTGGTGTGTACAATAAATAGTGACCTCGAGAGTACAATAATTACTGACCTGTAGAGGGTAATAAATACTGACCTGGAAAGTACTATACATACTGATAAAGATAGTACAATAAATACTGCCCTGGAGAGTTCAATAAATGCTGACCTGGAGACTGCAATAAATACTGACCTGGAGAGTGCAATAAATAATGAACTGGAGAGGGTAATAAATACTGACCTGCAGAGAACAATAAATAGTGACCTGGAGAGGATAATAAATACTTAACTAGAGAGGGCAATAAATACTGACCTGGAAAGTACAATAAACTGTAACCTGGAGAGTACAATAAATACTGACCTGGAGATTACAACAACTACTTACCTGGAGAATACAATAAATACTGACCTGGAGAGTACAATAAATACTGACATGGAGAGGGCAACAAATATTGACCATGAGAGCGCGATATATACTGACCTGGAGAGTACAATATATGCTGACCTGGAGAGTAAAATAAATACTGACCTGGAGGGTACAATAAAAACTGACCTGGAGAGAGTAATAAATACTGACCTGGAGAGTAAAATAAATACAGACCTGGAGAGGTCAGTAAATACTGACCTGGAGAGTAAAATATATACGGACCTCTATAGTACAATAAATACTGACCTCGAGAGTACAATAAATACTCACCTGGAGAGGGCAATAAATACTGAACTGGTGTGTACAATCAATACTGATCTGAAGAGTACAATAAATACTGACCTGGAGAGAACAATAAATTGTGACCTGGAGTGCACAATAAATACTGACCTGCATAGTACAATAAATTTTGTTCTGGTGACGACAATAAATTCTGACCTGAAGAGTACAATACATAATGACCTGGAGAGTACAATAAATACTGACCTGGAGTGTAAAATAAATACTGACCTGGAGAGTACAATAAATACTGACCTGGAGAGGACAATAAATACAGACCTGGACATTACAATAAATACTGACCAGGAGAGGCTAATAAACACTGATCTGGAGAGGGTAATAAATACAGACCTGGAGAGTACAATTTATACTGACCTGAAGAGGACAATAAATACTGACATGGACAGTACAATAAACACTGAGCTGGAGCGTATAATAAATACTGACCTGTAGAGTACAATAAATACTGACGTGGAGAGTACAATAAATACTGACCTGGAGTGTACAATAAATACTGACCTGGAGAGGGCAATAAATACTGACCTGGAGAGTTCAAAAAATACTGACCTGGAGAGTACAATAAATACTGACCTAGAGAGCACAATAAATAATGACCTGGAAAGTACAATAAATACTGACCTGGAGAGGGAAATACATACTGATCTGGAGAGTACAAAAAATACTGACCTGGTGTGTACAATAAATAGTGACCTCGAGAGTACAATAAATACTGACCTGGAGAGGGTAATAAATACTGACCTGGAGAGTACTATACATACTGATAAAGATAGTACAATAAATACTGCCCTGGAGAGTGCAATAAATGCTGACCTGGAGACTGCAATAAATACTGACCTGGAGAGTGCAATAAATAATGAACTGGAGAGGGTAATAAATACTGACCTGCAGAGAATAATAAAAAGTGACCTGGACAGGATAATAAATACTTAACTAGAGAGGGCAATAAATACTGACCTGGAAAGTACAATAAACTGTGACCTGGAGAGTACAATAAATACTGACCTGGAGATTACAACAACTACTTACCTGGAGAATACAATAAATACTGACCTGGAGAGTACAATAAATACTGACATGGAGAGGGCAATAAATATTGACCTTGAGAGCGCGATATATACTGACCTGGAGAGTACAATATATGCTGACCTGGAGAGTAAAATAAATACTGACCTGGAGAGTACAATAAAAACTGACCTGGAGAGAGTAATAAATACTGACCTGGAGAGGGTAATAAATACAGACCTGGAGAGTACAATAAATACTGACATGGAGAGGACAATAAATACTGACCTGGACTGTACAATAAACACTGTGCTGGAGAGTATAATAAATACTGACCTGGAGAGTACAATAAATACTGACCTGGAGAGTACAATAAATACTGATCTGGAGTGTACAATAAATAATGACCTGGAGAGTACAATAAATACTTATCTGTAGTGTACAATAAATACTGACCTGTAGAGTACATTAAATACTGACCTGGAGAGGGCCATAAATACTGACCTGGAGGGTATAATAAATACTGACCAGGAGAGTATAATAAATTCGGACCTGGAAAGTGCAATATATACTGACCTGGAGAGTTCAATAAATACTGACCTGGAGAGTACAATAAAGACTGACTGGAGAGCACAAAAAATACTGACCTGGAGAGTACAATAAATACTGATCTGGAGAGGGTAATAAATACTGACCTGGAGAGTACAATAAATACTGACCTGGAGAGTACAATAAATACTGACCTGGAGAGTACAATAAATACTGACCTGGAGAGCACAATAAATACTGACCTGGAGAGTACAATAAATACTGACGTGGAGAGGGTAATAAATACTGACCTGGAGAGTACAATAAATAATGACCTGGAGCATAAAATAAATAGTGACCTGGAGAGTACAATAAATAGTGATTTGGAGAGTACAATAAATACTGACCTGGAGAGGGTAATAAATATTGACCTGGAGAGTGCAATAAATACTGACCTGGAGAGTACAAAAAATACTGACATGGAGAGCACAATAAATACTGATCTGGAGAGTACAATACGTACTGACCTGGAGAGGGTAATAAATATTGACCTGGAGAGTACAATAAATACTGACCTGGAGAGTGCAATAAATACTGAACTGGAGAGTACAATAAACACTGACCTGTGGAGGGTAATAAATACTGACCTGTAGAGTACAATACATACTGACCTGGATAGTACAATAAATACTGCCCTGGATAGAGCAATAAATGCTGACCTGGAGACTGCAATAAATACTGACCTGGTGACTACAATAAATAGTGACCTGCAGAGAACAATAAATAGTGACCTGGAGAGGGTAATAAATACTTAACTGGAGAGGGCAATAAATACTGAGCTGCAAAGTACAATAAACTCTGACCTGGAGAGTACAATAAAAACTGACCTGGAGATTACAATAAATACTTACCTGGATAGGGCAATAAATACTGACCTGGAGAGGGCAATACATATTGACCTTGAGAGTGCGATATATACTGACCTGGAGAGTACAATGAATACTGACCTGGAGAGTAAAATATATACTGACCTGGAGAGTGCAATAAATACTGAACTGGAGAGGGTAATAAATACTGACCTGGAGAGGGTAATAATACAGACCTGGAGAGTACAATAAATACTGACATGGAGAGGACAATAAATACTGACCAGGACTGTACAATAAACACTGAGCTGGAGAGTATAATAAAAACTGACCTGGAGAGTACAATAAATACTGACCTGGAGAGGGCAATAAATACTGACCTGCAGAGTATAACAAATACTGACCAGGAGAGTATAATAAATACGGACCTGGAAAGTGCAATATATACAGACCTGGAGAGTACAATAAAAACTGACCTGCAGAGTACAATAAATACTGACCTGGAGAGCACAATAAATGCTGACCTGGAGAGTACAATAAATACTGTCCTGGAGAGGGTAATAAATACTGACCTTGAGAGTACAATAAATACTGACCTGGAGAGTACAATAAATACCGACCTCGAGAATACAATATATACTGACCTGGAGAGCAAAATAAATACTGACCTAGAGAGTACAATAAATACTGACCTGGAGAGGGTAATAAATACTGACCTGGAGATTGCAATAAATACTGGTCTGGAGAGTACAATAAATACTGACCTGGAGAGGGTAATAAATACTCACCTGGAGAGTACAATAAATATTGACCTGGAGAGTGCAATAAATACTGACCTGGTGAGGGTAATAAATACAGACATGGAGAGTACAATAAATACTGACCTGGAGAGGACAATAAATACTGACATGGCCAGTACAATAAACACTGAGCTGGAGAGTATAATAAATACTGACCTGGAGAGAACAATAAATACTGACCTGGAGAGTACAATAAATACTGACCTGGAGTGTACAATAAATAATGACCTGGAGAGTACAATAAATACTAACCTGGAGAGTACAATAAAAACTGACCTGTCGAGTAAAATAAATACAGACCTGGAGAGGGCAATAAATACAGACCTGGAGAGTAAAATATATACGGACCTGGAGAGTACAATTAATAATGAACTCGAGAGTACAATAAAGATGGACCTGGAGGGTGCAATAAATACTGACCTGAAGAGTACAATATATACTGACATGGAGAGAACAATAAAAAGTGACCTGGAGAGGGTAATGAATACTTACCTGGAGAGGGTACTAAATACTGACCTGGAGAGTGCAATAAATACTGACATGGAGAGTACAATAAACACTGACCTGGAGAGGGTAATAAATACTGACCTGTAGAGTACAATACATACTGAGCTGGAGAGTACAATAAATACTGACCTGGAGTGCAGAATAAATAATGACCTGGAGAGTACAAAAAATACTAATCTGTAAAGTACAATAAATACTGACCTGGAGATGGCAATAAATACTGACCTGGAGAGTATAATAAATACTGACCTGGAAAGTGCAATATACACTGACCTGGAGAGTACAATAAATACTGACCTGCAGAGTACAATAAATACTGACCTCGAGAGCACAATAAATGCTGACCTGGAGAGTACAATAAATACTGACCTGGAGAGGGTAATAAATACTGACCTGGAGAGTACAATAAATACTGACCTGGAGAGTACAATAAATACTGACCTGGAGAATACAATATATACTGACCTGGAGAGCACAATAAATACTGACCTCGAGAGCACAATAAATGCTGACCTGGAGAGTACAATAAATACTGACCTGGAGAGGGTAATAAATACTGACCTGGAGAGTACAATAAATACTGACCTGGAGAGTACAATAAATACTGACCTGGAGAATACAATATATACTGACCTGGAGAGCACAATAAATACTGACCTCGAGAGTACAATAAATACTGACCTGGAGAGTGCAATAAATACTGGCCTGGAGAGTACAATAAATACTGACCTGGAGAGTACAATAAATACTGACCTGGAGAATGCAATAAATCCTGAACTGGAGAGTGCAATAAATGCTGACCCGGAGACTGCAATAAATACTGACCTGGAGAGTACAATAAATACTCAGCTGACGACTACAATAAATACTGACCTGGAGAGTGCAATAAATACTGCCCTGGAGAGTGCAATAAAAGCTTACCTGGAGACTGCAATAAATACTGACCTCTAGAGTACAATAAATACTGACCTCGAGAGTACAATAAATACTCACCTGGAGAGGGCAATAAATACTGACCTGGTGTGTACAATCAATACTGATCTGATGAGTACAATAAATACTGACCTGGAGAGAACAATAAAAACTGACCTGGAGAGAGTAATAAATACTGACCTGGAGAGGGTAATAAATACAGCCCTGGAGAGTACAATAAATACTGACATGGAGAGGACAATAAATACTGACCTGGAGAGTACAATAAATACTGACATGGAGAGTACAATAAATACTGACCTGGAGAGTACAATAAGTACTGATCTGGAGTGTACAATAAATAATGACCTGGAGAGTACAATAAATACTTATCTGTAGAGTACAATAAATACTGACCTGTAGAGTACATTAAATACTGACCTGGAGAGGGCCATAAATACTGACCTGGAGGGTATAATAAATACTGACCAGGAGAGTATAATAAATTCGGATCTGGAAAGTGCAATATATACTGACCTGGAGAGTACAATAAATACTGACCTGGAGAGTACAATAAAGACTGACTGGAGAGCACAAAAAATACTGACCTGGAGAGTACAATAAATACTGATCTGGAGAGGGTAATAAATACTGACCTGGAGAGTACAATAAATACTGACCTGGAGAGTACAATAAATATTGACCTGGAGAGTACAATAAATACTGACCTGGAGAGCACAATAAATACTGACCTGGAGAGTACAATAAATACTGACGTGGAGAGGGTAATAAATACTGACCTGGAGAGTACAATAAATACTGACCTGGAGCATACAATAAATAGTGACCTGGAGAGTACAATAAATAGTGATTTGGAGAGTACAATAAATACTGACCTGGAGAGGGTAATAAATACTGACCTGGAGAGTGCAATAAATACTGACCTGGAGAGTACAAAAAATACTGACATGGAGAGCACAATAAATACTGATCTGGAGAGTACAATAAATACTGACCTGGAGAGGGTAATAAATATTGACCTGGAGAGTACAATAAATACTGACCTGACGAGTACAATAAATACTGACATTAGAGTACAATAAACACTGACCTGGGGAGGGTAATAAATACTGACCTGTAGAGTACAATATATACTGACCTGGATAGTACAATAAATACTACCCTGGATAGAGCAATAAATGCTGACCTGGAGACTGCAATAAATTCTGACCTGGAGACTACAATAAATAGCGACCTGCAGAGAACAATAAATAGTGACCTGGAGAGGGTAATAAATACTTAACTGGAGAGGGCAATAAATACTGAGCTGCAAAGTACAATAAATTCTGACCTGGACAGTACAATAAAAACTGACCTGGAGATTACAATAAATACTTACCTGGATAGGGCAATAAATACTGACCTGGAGAGGGCAATACATATTGACCTTCAGAGTGCGATATATACTGACCTGGAGAGTACAATAAATACTGACCTGGAGAGTAAAATATATACTGACCTGGAGAGTGCAATAAATCCTGAACTGGAGAGGGTAATTAATACTGACCTGGAGAGGGTAATAATACGGACCTGGAGAGTACAATAAATACTGACATGGAGAGGACAATAAATACTGACCTGGACTGTACAATAAACACTGAGCTGGAGAGTATAATAAAAACTGACCTGGAGAGTACAATAAATACTGACCTGGAGAGGGCAATAAATACTGACCTGGAGAGTACAATAAATACTGACCAGGAGAGTATAATAAATACGGACCTGGAAAGTGCAATATATACAGACCTGGAGAGTACAATAAAAACTGACATGCAGAGTACAATAAATACTGACCTGGAGAGCACAATAAATGCTGACCTGGAGAGGGTAATTAATACTGTCCTGGAGAGGGTAATAAATACTGACCTGGAGAGTACAATAAATACTGACCTGGAGAGTACAATAAATACTGACCTCGATAATACAATATATACTGACCTGGAGAGCACAATAAATACTGACCTAGAGAGTACAATAAATACTGACCTGGAGAGGGTTATAAATACTGACCTGGAGAGTGCAATAAATACTGGTCTGGAGAGTACAATAAATACTGACCTGGAGAGGGTAATAAATACTGACCTGGAGAGTACAATAAATATTGACCTGGAGAGTGCAATAAATACTGACCTGGAGAGGGTAATAAATACAGACATGGAGAGCACAATAAATACTGACCTGGAGAGGACAATAAATACTGACATGGCCAGTACAATAAACACTGAGCTGGAGAGTATAATAAATACTGACCTGGAGAGTACAATAAATACTGATCTGGAGAGTACAATAAATACTGACCTGGAGTGTACAATAAATAATGACCTGGAGAGTACAATAAATACTAACCTGGAGAGTACAATAAAAACTGACCTGTCGAGTAAAATAAATACAGACCTGGAGAGGGCAATAAATACAGACCTGGAGAATAAAATATATACGGACCTGGAGAGTACAATTAATAATGAACTCGAGAGTACAATAAAGACGGACCTGGAGGGTGCAATAAATACTGACCTGAAGAGTACAAT
The DNA here is from genome assembly GCF_044704955.1 of Pristiophorus japonicus. Lineage (NCBI taxonomy): Eukaryota > Metazoa > Chordata > Chondrichthyes > Pristiophoridae > Pristiophorus > Pristiophorus japonicus. The sequence goes on along the minus strand of NC_092001.1, from coordinate 13,901,832 downwards.
AAATACTGACCTGACGAGTACAATAAATACTGACATGGAGAGTACAATAAACACTGACCTGGAGAGGGTAATAAATACTGACCTGTAGAGTACAATACATACTGAGCTGGAGAGTACAATAAATACTGACCTGGAGTGCAGAATAAATAATGACCTGGAGAGTACAAAAAATACTAATCTGTAAAGTACAATAAATACTGACCTGGAGATGGCAATAAATACTAACCTGGAGAGTATAATAAATACTGACCAGGAGAGTACAATAAATACGGACCTGGAAAGTGCAATATACACTGACCTGGAGAGTACAATAAATACTGACCTGCAGAGTACAATAAATACTGACCTGGAGAGCACAATATATGCTGACCTGGAGAGTACAATAAATACTGACCTGGAGAGGGTAAAAAATACTGACCTGGAGAGTACAATAAATACTGACCTGGAGAGTACAATAAATACTGACCTGGAGAATACAATATATACTGACCTGGAGAGCACAATAAATACTGACCTAGAGAGTAAATTAAATACTGACCTGGAGAGGGTAATAAATACTGACCTGGAGAGTGCAATAAATACTGGCCTGGACAGTACAATAAATACTGACCTGGAGAGTACAATAAATACTGACCTGGAGAGTGCAATAAATACTGAACTGGAGAGTGCAATAAATGCTGATCCGGAGACTGCAATAAATACTGACCTGGAGAGTACAATAAATACTGAGCTGACGAGTACAATAAATACTGACATGGAGGGAACAATAAAATGGGACCTGGAGAGGGTAATGAATACTTATCTGGAGAGGGCAATAAATACTGACCTGGAAAGTACAATAAAGTCTGACCTGGAGAGTACAATAAATAGTGACCTAGAGAGTACAATAAATACTGACCTGGAGAGCACAATAAATACTGACCTGGAGTGTATAATAAATACTGACCTGGAGAGTACAAAAAATACTGACTTGGAGAGGACAATAAATACTGACCTGACAGTACAAAAAATACTGACCTGGAGAGGGTAATAAATACTTATCTGGAGAGGGTAATAAATACAGACATGGAGAGTACAATAAATACTGACCTGGAGAGGACAATAAATACTGACATGGACAGTACAATAAACAGTGAGCTGGCGAGTACAATAAATACTGACATGGAGGGAACAATAAAATGTGACCTGGAGTGTACAATAAATAATGACCTGGAGAGTACAATAAATACGAACCTGGAGAGTACAATAAGTACTGACCTGTCGAGTAAAATAAATACAGACCTGGAGAGGGCAATAAATACTGAGCTGGAGAGTAAAATATATACGGAACTGGAGAGTACAATAAATACTGACCTCGAGAGTACAACAAATGCTCACCTGGAGAGTACAATAAATACTGACCTGGAGTGTAAAATAAATACTGACCTGGAGAGTACAATAAATACTGACCTGGAGAGGACAATAAATACAGACCTGGACAGTACAATAAATACTGACCTGGAGAGGCTATTAAATACTGATCTGGAGAGGGTAATAAATACAGACCTGGATTGTACAATTAATACTGACCTGGAGAGGACAATAAATACTGACCTTAACAGTACAATAAACACTGAGCTGGAGATATAATAAATACTGACCTGGGGAGTACAATAAATACTGACCTGGAGAGTACAATAAATACTGACCTGGAGTGTAGATAAATAATGACCTTGAGAGTACAATAAATACTAACCTGGAGAGTACAATAAATACTGACCTGTAGAGTACAATAAATACTGACCTGGAGAGGGCGATAAATATTGACCTGGACAGTACAATAAATACTGACCACGACAGTACAATAAATACGAACCTGGAGAGTGCAATAAATACTGACCTGGAGAGTACAATAAATACTTACATGGAGAGGGTAATAAATACTGACCTGGAGAGTACAATAAATACAGACCTGGATAGCGCAATAAATACTGACCTGGAGAGTACAATAAATACTGACCTGGAGAGCACAATAAACACTGACCTGGAGAGTACAATAAATACTGACCAGGAGAGGGCAATAAATACTGACCTGGAGAGTACAATAAATACTGACCAGGAGAGTATAATAAATACGGACCTGGAAAGTGCAATATATACAGACCTGGAGAGTACAATAAAAACTGACATGCAGAGTACAATAAATACTGACCTGGAGAGCACAATAAATGCTGACCTGGAGAGGGTAATTAATACTGTCCTGGAGAGGGTAATAAATACTGACCTGGAGAGTACAATAAATACTGACCTGGAGAGTACAATAAATACTGACCTCGATAATACAATATATACTGACCTGGAGAGCACAATAAATACTGACCTAGAGAGTACAATAAATACTGACCTGGAGAGGGTTATAAATACTGACCTGGAGAGTGCAATAAATACTGGTCTGGAGAGTACAATAAATACTGACCTGGAGAGGGTAATAAATACTGACCTGGAGAGTACAATAAATATTGACCTGGAGAGTGCAATAAATACTGACCTGGAGAGGGTAATAAATACAGACATGGAGAGCACAATAAATACTGACCTGGAGAGGACAATAAATACTGACATGGCCAGTACAATAAACACTGAGCTGGAGAGTATAATAAATACTGACCTGGAGAGTACAATAAATACTGATCTGGAGAGTACAATAAATACTGACCTGGAGTGTACAATAAATAATGACCTGGAGAGTACAATAAATACTAACCTGGAGAGTACAATAAAAACTGACCTGTCGAGTAAAATAAATACAGACCTGGAGAGGGCAATAAATACAGACCTGGAGAATAAAATATATACGGACCTGGAGAGTACAATTAATAATGAACTCGAGAGTACAATAAAGACGGACCTGGAGGGTGCAATAAATACTGACCTGAAGAGTACAATAAATACTGACCTGACGAGTACAATAAATACTGACATGGAGAGTACAATAAACACTGACCTGGAGAGGGTAATAAATACTGACCTGTAGAGTACAATACATACTGAGCTGGAGAGTACAATAAATACTGACCTGGAGTGCAGAATAAATAATGACCTGGAGAGTACAAAAAATACTAATCTGTAAAGTACAATAAATACTGACCTGGAGATGGCAATAAATACTAACCTGGAGAGTATAATAAATACTGACCAGGAGAGTACAATAAATACGGACCTGGAAAGTGCAATATACACTGACCTGGAGAGTACAATAAATACTGACCTGCAGAGTACAATAAATACTGACCTGGAGAGCACAATATATGCTGACCTGGAGAGTACAATAAATACTGACCTGGAGAGGGTAAAAAATACTGACCTGGAGAGTACAATAAATACTGACCTGGAGAGTACAATAAATACTGACCTGGAGAATACAATATATACTGACCTGGAGAGCACAATAAATACTGACCTAGAGAGTAAATTAAATACTGACCTGGAGAGGGTAATAAATACTGACCTGGAGAGTGCAATAAATACTGGCCTGGACAGTACAATAAATACTGACCTGGAGAGTACAATAAATACTGACCTGGAGAGTGCAATAAATACTGAACTGGAGAGTGCAATAAATGCTGATCCGGAGACTGCAATAAATACTGACCTGGAGAGTACAATAAATACTGAGCTGACGAGTACAATAAATACTGACATGGAGGGAACAATAAAATGGGACCTGGAGAGGGTAATGAATACTTATCTGGAGAGGGCAATAAATACTGACCTGGAAAGTACAATAAAGTCTGACCTGGAGAGTACAATAAATAGTGACCTAGAGAGTACAATAAATACTGACCTGGAGAGCACAATAAATACTGACCTGGAGTGTATAATAAATACTGACCTGGAGAGTACAAAAAATACTGACTTGGAGAGGACAATAAATACTGACCTGACAGTACAAAAAATACTGACCTGGAGAGGGTAATAAATACTTATCTGGAGAGGGTAATAAATACAGACATGGAGAGTACAATAAATACTGACCTGGAGAGGACAATAAATACTGACATGGACAGTACAATAAACAGTGAGCTGGCGAGTACAATAAATACTGACATGGAGGGAACAATAAAATGTGACCTGGAGTGTACAATAAATAATGACCTGGAGAGTACAATAAATACGAACCTGGAGAGTACAATAAGTACTGACCTGTCGAGTAAAATAAATACAGACCTGGAGAGGGCAATAAATACTGAGCTGGAGAGTAAAATATATACGGAACTGGAGAGTACAATAAATACTGACCTCGAGAGTACAACAAATGCTCACCTGGAGAGTACAATAAATACTGACCTGGAGTGTAAAATAAATACTGACCTGGAGAGTACAATAAATACTGACCTGGAGAGGACAATAAATACAGACCTGGACAGTACAATAAATACTGACCTGGAGAGGCTATTAAATACTGATCTGGAGAGGGTAATAAATACAGACCTGGATAGTACAATTAATACTGACCTGGAGAGGACAATAAATACTGACCTTAACAGTACAATAAACACTGAGCTGGAGATATAATAAATACTGACCTGGGGAGTATAATAAATACTGACCTGGAGAGTACAATAAATACTGACCTGGAGTGTAGATAAATAATGACCTTGAGAGTACAATAAATACTAACCTGGAGAGTACAATAAATACTGACCTGTAGAGTACAATAAATACTGACCTGGAGAGGGCGATAAATATTGACCTGGACAGTACAATAAATACTGACCACGACAGTACAATAAATACGGACCTGGAGAGTGCAATAAATACTGACCTGGAGAGTACAATAAATACTTACATGGAGAGGGTAATAAATACTGACCTGGAGAGTACAATAAATACAGACCTGGATAGCGCAATAAATACTGACCTGGAGAGTACAATAAATACTGACCTGGAGAGCACAATAAACACTGACCTGGAGAGTACAATAAATACTGACCAGGAGAGTGTAACAAATACTGACCTGGAGAGTACACTAAATACTGACCTGCAGAGTGCAATAAATACTGCCCTGGAGAGTGCAATAAAAGCTTACCTGGAGACTGCAATAAATACTGACCTGGAGAGTACAATAAATACAGACCTGGAGAGGTAAATAAATACTGACCTGGAGAGTAAAATATATACGGACCTCTAGAGTACAACAAATACTGACCTCGAGAGTACAATAAATACTCACCTGGAGAGGGCAATAAATACTGACCTGGTGTGTACAATCAATACTGATCTGAAGAGTACAATAAATACTGACCTGGAGAGAACAATAAATTGTGACCTGGAGTGCACAATATATACTGACCTGCATAGTACAATAGATTTTGTTCTGGTGACTACAATAAATACTGACCTGAAGAGTACAATACATAATCACCTGGAGAGTACAATAAATACTGACCTGGAGTGTAAAATAAATACTGACCTGGAGAGTGCAATAAATACTGACCTGGAGAGGACAATAAATACAGACCTGGACAGTACAATAAATACTGACCTGGAGAGGTTAATAAACACTGATCTGGAGAGGGTAATAAATACAGACCTGGAGAGTACAATTAATACTGACCTGAAGAGGACAATAAATACTGACATGGACAGTACAATAAAAACTGAGCTGGAGAGTATAATAAATACTGACCTGGAGAGTACAATAAATACTGACGTGGAGAGTACAATAAATACTGACCTGGAGCATACAATAAATAGTGACCTGGAGAGTACAATAAATAGTGATTTGGAGAGTACAATAAATACTGACCTGGAGAGGGCAATAAATATTGACCTTGAGAGCGCGATATATACTGACCTGGAGAGTACAATATATGCTGACCTGGAGAGTAAAATAAATACTGACCTGGAGAGTACAATAAAAACTGAACTGGAGAGAGTAATAAATACTGACCTGGAGAGGGTAATAAATACTGACCTGGAGAGTACAATAAATACTGACCTGGAGAGTACAATAAATACTGACCTGGAGAGTACATTAAATACTGACCTGGAGAGGGCCATAAATACTGACCTGGAGGGTATAATAAATACTGACCAGGAGAGTATAATAAATTCGGACCTGGAATGTGCAATATATACTGACCTGGAGAGTACAATAAATACTGACCTGGAGAGTACAATAAAGACTGACTGGAGAGCACAAAAAATACTGACCTGGAGAGTACAATAAATACTGATCTGGAGAGGGTAATAAATACTGACCTGGAGAGTACAATAAATACTGACCTGGAGAGTACAATAAATACTGACCTGGAGAGGGTAATAAATACTGACCTAGAGAGTACAATAAATACTGACCTGGAGCATACAATAAATAGTGACCTGGAGAGTACAATAAATAGTGATTTGGAGAGTACAATAAATACTGACCTGGAGAGGGTCATAGAAACTGACCTGGAGAGTGCAATAAATACTGACCTGGAGAGTACAAAAAATACTGACATGGAGAGCACAATAAATACTGACCTGGAGAGTACAATAAATACTGACCTGGAGATGGTAATAAATATTGACCTGGAGAGTACAATAAATACTGACCTGCAGAGTGCAATAAATACTGACCTGGAGAGTACAATAAATACTGACCTGACGAGTACAATAAATACTGACATGGAGAGTACAATAAACACTGACCTGGGGAGGGTAATAAATACTGACCTGTAGAGTACAATACATACTGACCTGGATAATACAATAAATTCTGCCCTGGATCGAGCAATAAATGCTGACCTGGAGACTGCAATAAATACTGACCTGGAGACTACAATAAATAGTGACCTGCAGAGAACAATAAATTGTGACCTGGAGAGGGTAATAAATACTTAACTGGAGAGGGCAATAAATACTGTGCTGCAAAGTACAATAAACTCTGACCTGGAGAGTACAATAAAAACTGACCTGGAGATTACAATAAATACTTACCTGGAGAGGGCAATAAATATTGACCGTGAGAGTGCGATATATACTGACCTGGAGAGTGCAATAAATACTGACCTGGAGAGGGTAATAATACAGACCTGGAGAGTATAATAAGTACTGACATGGAGAGGACAATAAATACTGACCTGGACTGTACAATAAACACTGAGCTGGAGAGTATAATAAAAACTGACCTGGAGAGTACAATAAATACTGACCTGGAGAGGGCAATAAATACTGACCTGGAGAGTATAATAAATACTGACCAGGAGAGTATAATAAATACTGTCCTGGAGAGGGTAATAAATACTGACCTGGAGAGTACAATAAATACTGACCTGGAGAGTACAATAAATAATGACCTCGAGAATACAATATATACTGACCTGGAGAGCACAATAAATACTGACCTAGAGAGTACAATAAATACTGATCTGGAGAGGGTAATAAATACTGACCTGGAGAGTACAATAAATACTGACCTGGAGAGTACAATAAATACTGACCTGGAGAGGGTAATAAATACTGACCTAGAGAGTACAATAAATACTGACCTGGAGCATACAATAAATAGTGACCTGGAGAGTACAATAAATAGTGATTTGGAGAGTACAATAAATACTGACCTGGAGAGGGTCATAGAAACTGACCTGGAGAGTGCAATAAATACTGACCTGGAGAGTACAAAAAATACTGACATGGAGAGCACAATAAATACTGACCTGGAGAGTACAATAAATACTGACCTGGAGATGGTAATAAATATTGACCTGGAGAGTACAATAAACACTGACCTGGAGAGTGCAATAAATACTGACCTGGAGAGTACAATAAATACTGACCTGACGAGTACAATAAATACTGACATGGAGAGTACAATAAACACTGACCTGGGGAGGGTAATAAATACTGACCTGTAGAGTACAATACATACTGACCTGGATAGTACAATAAATTCTGCCCTGGATCGAGCAATAAATGCTGACCTGGAGACTGCAATAAATACTGACCTGGAGACTACAATAAATAGTGACCTGCAGAGAACAATAAATTGTGACCTGGAGAGGGTAATAAATACTTAACTGGAGAGGGCAATAAATACTGTGCTGCAAAGTACAATAAACTCTGACCTGGAGAGTACAATAAAAACTGACCTGGAGATTACAATAAATACTTACCTGGAGAGGGCAATAAATATTGACCGTGAGAGTGCGATATATACTGACCTGGAGAGTGCAATAAATACTGACCTGGAGAGGGTAATAATACAGACCTGGAGAGTATAATAAGTACTGACATGGAGAGGACAATAAATACTGACCTGGACTGTACAATAAACACTGAGCTGGAGAGTATAATAAAAACTGACCTGGAGAGTACAATAAATACTGACCTGGAGAGGGCAATAAATACTGACCTGGAGAGTATAATAAATACTGACCAGGAGAGTATAATAAATACTGTCCTGGAGAGGGTAATAAATACTGACCTGGAGAGTACAATAAATACTGACCTGGAGAGTACAATAAATAATGACCTCGAGAATACAATATATACTGACCTGGAGAGCACAATAAATACTGACCTAGAGAGTACAATAAATACTGACCTGGAGAGGGTAATAAATACTGACCTGGAGAGTGCAATAAATACTGGTCTGGAGAGTACAACAAATACTGACCTGGAGAGCACAATAAATACTGACCTGGAGAGTACAATAAATACTGACCTGGAGAGGGTAATAAATACTGACCTGGAGAGTACAATAAATATTGACCTGGAGAGTGCAATAAATACTGACCTGGAGAGGGAAATAAATACAGACATGGAGAGTACAATAAATACTGAAATGGAGAGGACAATAAATACTGACATGGCCAGTACAATAAACACTGAGCTGGAGAGTATAATAAATACTGACCTGGAGAGTACAATAAATACTGACCTGGAGAGTACAATAAATACTGACCTGGAGTGTACAATAAATAATGACATGGAGAGTACAATAAATACTAACCAGGAGAGTACAATAATAACTGACCTGTCGAGTAAAATACATACAGACCTGGAGAGGGCAATAAATACAGACCTGGAGAGTAAAATATATACGGACCTGGAGCGTACAATTAATAATGAACTCGAGAGTACAATAAAGACGGACCTGGAGGGTGCAATAAATACTGACCTGAAGAGTACAATATATACTGACATGGAGAGAACAATAAAAAGTGACCTGGAGAGGGTAATGAATATTACCTGCAGAGGGTACTAAATACTGACCTGGAGAGTGCAATAAATACTGACCTGGAGAGTACAATAATTACTGACCTGACGAGTACAATAAATACTGACATGGAGAGTACAATAAACACTGACCTGGAGAGGGTAATAAATACTGACCTGTAGAGTACAATACATACTGAGCTGGAGAGTACAATAAATACTGACCTGGAGTGCAGAATAAATAATGACCTGGAGAGTACAAAAAATACTAATCTGTAAAGTACAATAAATACTGACCTGGAGATGGCAATAAATACTGACCTGGAGAGTATAATAAATACTGACCAGGAGAGTATAATAAATACGGACCTGGAAAGTGCAATATACACTGACCTGGAGAGTACAATAAATACTGACCTGCAGAGGACAATAAATACTGACCTGGAGAGCACAATAAATGCTGCCCTTAAGAGTACAATAAATACTGACCTGGAGAGGGTAATAAATACTGACCAGGAGAGTACAATAAATACTTACCTGGAGAGTACAATAAATACTGACCTGGAGAATACAATATATACTGACCTGGAGAGCACAATAAATACTGACCTAGAGAGTACAATAAATACTGACCTGGAGAGGGTAATAAATACTGACCTGGAGAGTGCAATAAATACTGGCCTGGAGAGTACAATAAATACTGACCTGGAGAGTACAATAAATACTGACCTGGAGAATGCAATAAATACTGAACTGGAGAGTGCAATAAATGCTGACCCGGAGACTGCAATAAATACTGACCTGGAGAGTACAATAAATACTGAGCTGACGAGTACAATAAATACTGACATGGAGGGAACAATAAAATGTGACCTGGAGAGGGTAATGAATACTTATCTGGAGAGGGCAATAAATACTGACCTGGAAAGTACAATAAAGTCTGACCTGGAGATTACAATAAATAGTGACCTAGAGAGTACAATAAATACTGACCTGGAGAGCACAATAAATACTGACCTGGAGTGTACAATAAATACTGACCTGCAGAGTACAAAAAATACTGACCTGGAGAGGACAATAAATACTGACCTGACAGTACAATAAATACTGGCCTGGAGAGGGTAATAAATACTGATCTGGAGAGGGTAATAAATACAGACATGGAGAGTACAATCAATACTGACCTGGAGAGGACAATAAATACTGACCTGGAGTGTAGATAAATAATGACCTTGAGAGTACAATAAATACTAACCTGGAGAGTACAATAAATACTGACCTGTAGAGTACAATAAATACTGACCTGGAGAGGGCGATAAATATTGACCTGGACAGTACAATAAATACTGACCACGACAGTACAATAAATACGGACCTGGAGAGTGCAATAAATACTGACCTGGAGAGTACAATAAATACTTACATGGAGAGGGTAATAAATACTGACCTGGAGAGTACAATAAATACAGACCTGGATAGCGCAATAAATACTGACCTGGAGAGTACAATAAATACTGACCTGGAGAGCACAATAAACACTGACCTGGAGAGTACAATAAATACTGACCAGGAGAGGGCAATAAATACTGACCTGGAGAGTACAATAAATACTGACCAGGAGAGTATAATAAATACGGACCTGGAAAGTGCAATATATACAGACCTGGAGAGTACAATAAAAACTGACATGCAGAGTACAATAAATACTGACCTGGAGAGCACAATAAATGCTGACCTGGAGAGGGTAATTAATACTGTCCTGGAGAGGCTAATAAATACTGACCTGGAGAGTACAATAAATACTGACCTGGAGAGTACAATAAATACTGACCTCGATAATACAATATATACTGACCTGGAGAGCACAATAAATACTGACCTAGAGAGTACAATAAATACTGACCTGGAGAGGGTTATAAATACTGACCTGGAGAGTGCAATAAATACTGGTCTGGAGAGTACAATAAATACTGACCTGGAGAGGGTAATAAATACTGACCTGGAGAGTACAATAAATATTGACCTGGAGAGTGCAATAAATACTGACCTGGAGAGGGTAATAAATACAGACATGGAGAGCACAATAAATACTGACCTGGAGAGGACAATAAATACTGACATGGCCAGTACAATAAACACTGAGCTGGAGAGTATAATAAATACTGACCTGGAGAGTACAATAAATACTGATCTGGAGAGTACAATAAATACTGACCTGGAGTGTACAATAAATAATGACCTGGAGAGTACAATAAATACTAACCTGGAGAGTACAATAAAAACTGACCTGTCGAGTAAAATAAATACAGACCTGGAGAGGGCAATAAATACAGACCTGGAGAATAAAATATATACGGACCTGGAGAGTACAATTAATAATGAACTCGAGAGTACAATAAAGACGGACCTGGAGGGTGCAATAAATACTGACCTGAAGAGTACAATAAATACTGACCTGACGAGTACAATAAATACTGACATGGAGAGTACAATAAACACTGACCTGGAGAGGGTAATAAATACTGACCTGTAGAGTACAATACATACTGAGCTGGAGAGTACAATAAATACTGACCTGGAGTGCAGAATAAATAATGACCTGGAGAGTACAAAAAATACTAATCTGTAAAGTACAATAAATACTGACCTGGAGATGGCAATAAATACTAACCTGGAGAGTATAATAAATACTGACCAGGAGAGTACAATAAATACGGACCTGGAAAGTGCAATATACACTGACCTGGAGAGTACAATAAATACTGACCTGCAGAGTACAATAAATACTGACCTGGAGAGCACAATATATGCTGACCTGGAGAGTACAATAAATACTGACCTGGAGAGGGTAAAAAATACTGACCTGGAGAGTACAATAAATACTGACCTGGAGAGTACAATAAATACTGACCTGGAGAATACAATATATACTGACCTGGAGAGCACAATAAATACTGACCTAGAGAGTAAATTAAATACTGACCTGGAGAGGGTAATAAATACTGACCTGGAGAGTGCAATAAATACTGGCCTGGACAGTACAATAAATACTGACCTGGAGAGTACAATAAATACTGACCTGGAGAGTGCAATAAATACTGAACTGGAGAGTGCAATAAATGCTGATCCGGAGACTGCAATAAATACTGACCTGGAGAGTACAATAAATACTGAGCTGACGAGTACAATAAATACTGACATGGAGGGAACAATAAAATGGGACCTGGAGAGGGTAATGAATACTTATCTGGAGAGGGCAATAAATACTGACCTGGAAAGTACAATAAAGTCTGACCTGGAGAGTACAATAAATAGTGACCTAGAGAGTACAATAAATACTGACCTGGAGAGCACAATAAATACTGACCTGGAGTGTATAATAAATACTGACCTGGAGAGTACAAAAAATACTGACTTGGAGAGGACAATAAATACTGACCTGACAGTACAAAAAATACTGACCTGGAGAGGGTAATAAATACTTATCTGGAGAGGGTAATAAATACAGACATGGAGAGTACAATAAATACTGACCTGGAGAGGACAATAAATACTGACATGGACAGTACAATAAACAGTGAGCTGGCGAGTACAATAAATACTGACATGGAGGGAACAATAAAATGTGACCTGGAGTGTACAATAAATAATGACCTGGAGAGTACAATAAATACGAACCTGGAGAGTACAATAAGTACTGACCTGTCGAGTAAAATAAATACAGACCTGGAGAGGGCAATAAATACTGAGCTGGAGAGTAAAATATATACGGAACTGGAGAGTACAATAAATACTGACCTCGAGAGTACAACAAATGCTCACCTGGAGAGTACAATAAATACTGACCTGGAGTGTAAAATAAATACTGACCTGGAGAGTACAATAAATACTGACCTGGAGAGGACAATAAATACAGACCTGGACAGTACAATAAATACTGACCTGGAGAGGCTATTAAATACTGATCTGGAGAGGGTAATAAATACAGACCTGGATAGTACAATTAATACTGACCTGGAGAGGACAATAAATACTGACCTTAACAGTACAATAAACACTGAGCTGGAGATATAATAAATACTGACCTGGGGAGTACAATAAATACTGACCTGGAGAGTACAATAAATACTGACCTGGAGTGTAGATAAATAATGACCTTGAGAGTACAATAAATACTAACCTGGAGAGTACAATAAATACTGACCTGTAGAGTACAATAAATACTGACCTGGAGAGGGCGATAAATATTGACCTGGACAGTACAATAAATACTGACCACGACAGTACAATAAATACGGACCTGGAGAGTGCAATAAATACTGACCTGGAGAGTACAATAAATACTTACATGGAGAGGGTAATAAATACTGACCTGGAGAGTACAATAAATACAGACCTGGATAGCGCAATAAATACTGACCTGGAGAGTACAATAAATACTGACCTGGAGAGCACAATAAACACTGACCTGGAGAGTACAATAAATACTGACCAGGAGAGTGTAACAAATACTGACCTGGAGAGTACACTAAATACTGACCTGCAGAGTGCAATAAATACTGCCCTGGAGAGTGCAATAAAAGCTTACCTGGAGACTGCAATAAATACTGACCTGGAGAGTACAATAAATACAGACCTGGAGAGGTAAATAAATACTGACCTGGAGAGTAAAATATATACGGACCTCTAGAGTACAACAAATACTGACCTCGAGAGTACAATAAATACTCACCTGGAGAGGGCAATAAATACTGACCTGGTGTGTACAATCAATACTGATCTGAAGAGTACAATAAATACTGACCTGGAGAGAACAATAAATTGTGACCTGGAGTGCACAATAAATACTGACCTGCATAGTACAATAGATTTTGTTCTGGTGACTACAATAAATACTGACCTGAAGAGTACAATACATAATCACCTGGAGAGTACAATAAATACTGACCTGGAGTGTAAAATAAATACTGACCTGGAGAGTGCAATAAATACTGACCTGGAGAGGACAATAAATACAGACCTGGACAGTACAATAAATACTGACCTGGAGAGGTTAATAAACACTGATCTGGAGAGGGTAATAAATACAGACCTGGAGAGTACAATTAATACTGACCTGAAGAGGACAATAAATACTGACATGGACAGTACAATAAAAACTGAGCTGGAGAGTATAATAAATACTGACCTGGAGAGTACAATAAATACTGACGTGGAGAGTACAATAAATACTGACCTGGAGCATACAATAAATAGTGACCTGGAGAGTACAATAAATAGTGATTTGGAGAGTACAATAAATACTGACCTGGAGAGGGCAATAAATATTGACCTTGAGAGCGCGATATATACTGACCTGGAGAGTACAATATATGCTGACCTGGAGAGTAAAATAAATACTGACCTGGAGAGTACAATAAAAACTGAACTGGAGAGAGTAATAAATACTGACCTGGAGAGGGTAATAAATACTGACCTGGAGAGTACAATAAATACTGACCTGGAGAGTACAATAAATACTGACCTGGAGAGTACATTAAATACTGACCTGGAGAGGGCCATAAATACTGACCTGGAGGGTATAATAAATACTGACCAGGAGAGTATAATAAATTCGGACCTGGAATGTGCAATATATACTGACCTGGAGAGTACAATAAATACTGACCTGGAGAGTACAATAAAGACTGACTGGAGAGCACAAAAAATACTGACCTGGAGAGTACAATAAATACTGATCTGGAGAGGGTAATAAATACTGACCTGGAGAGTACAATAAATACTGACCTGGAGAGTACAATAAATACTGACCTGGAGAGGGTAATAAATACTGACCTAGAGAGTACAATAAATACTGACCTGGAGCATACAATAAATAGTGACCTGGAGAGTACAATAAATAGTGATTTGGAGAGTACAATAAATACTGACCTGGAGAGGGTCATAGAAACTGACCTGGAGAGTGCAATAAATACTGACCTGGAGAGTACAAAAAATACTGACATGGAGAGCACAATAAATACTGACCTGGAGAGTACAATAAATACTGACCTGGAGATGGTAATAAATATTGACCTGGAGAGTACAATAAATACTGACCTGGAGAGTGCAATAAATACTGACCTGGAGAGTACAATAAATACTGACCTGACGAGTACAATAAATACTGACATGGAGAGTACAATAAACACTGACCTGGGGAGGGTAATAAATACTGACCTGTAGAGTACAATACATACTGACCTGGAGAGTACAATAAATACTGACCTGGAGAGGGTAATAAATACTGACCTAGAGAGTACAATAATTACTGACCTGGAGCATACAATAAATAGTGACCTGGAGAGTACAATAAATAGTGATTTGGAGAGTACAATAAATACTGACCTGGAGAGGGTCATAGAAACTGACCTGGAGAGTGCAATAAATACTGACCTGGAGAGTACAAAAAATACTGACATGGAGAGCACAATAAATACTGACCTGGAGAGTACAATAAATACTGACCTGGAGATGGTAATAAATATTGACCTGGAGAGTACAATAAATACTGACCTGGAGAGTGCAATAAATACTGACCTGGAGAGTACAATAAATACTGACCTGACGAGTACAATAAATACTGACATGGAGAGTACAATAAACACTGACCTGGGGAGGGTAATAAATACTGACCTGTAGAGTACAATACATACTGACCTGGATAGTACAATAAATTCTGCCCTGGATCGAGCAATAAATGCTGACCTGGAGACTGCAATAAATACTGACCTGGAGACTACAATAAATAGTGACCTGCAGAGAACAATAAATTGTGACCTGGAGAGGGTAATAAATACTTAACTGGAGAGGGCAATAAATACTGTGCTGCAAAGTACAATAAACTCTGACCTGGAGAGTACAATAAAAACTGACCTGGAGATTACAATAAATACTTACCTGGAGAGGGCAATAAATATTGACCGTGAGAGTGCGATATATACTGACCTGGAGAGTGCAATAAATACTGACCTGGAGAGGGTAATAATACAGACCTGGAGAGTATAATAAGTACTGACATGGAGAGGACAATAAATACTGACCTGGACTGTACAATAAACACTGAGCTGGAGAGTATAATAAAAACTGACCTGGAGAGTACAATAAATACTGACCTGGAGAGGGCAATAAATACTGACCTGGAGAGTATAATAAATACTGACCAGGAGAGTATAATAAATACTGTCCTGGAGAGGGTAATAAATACTGACCTGGAGAGTACAATAAATACTGACCTGGAGAGTACAATAAATAATGACCTCGAGAATACAATATATACTGACCTGGAGAGCACAATAAATGCTGACCTAGAGAGTACAATAAATACTGACCTGGAGAGGGTAATAAATACTGACCTGGAGAGTGCAATAAATACTGGTCTGGAGAGTACAACAAATACTGACCTGGAGAGCACAATAAATACTGACCTGGAGAGTACAATAAATACTGACCTGGAGAGGGTAATAAATACTGACCTGGAGAGTACAATAAATATTGACCTGGAGAGTGCAATAAATACTGACCTGGAGAGGGAAATAAATACAGACATGGAGAGTACAATAAATACTGAAATGGAGAGGACAATAAATACTGACATGGCCAGTACAATAAACACTGAGCTGGAGAGTATAATAAATACTGACCTGGAGAGTACAATAAATACTGACCTGGAGAGTACAATAAATACTGACCTGGAGTGTACAATAAATAATGACATGGAGAGTACAATAAATACTAACCAGGAGAGTACAATAATAACTGACCTGTCGAGTAAAATACATACAGACCTGGAGAGGGCAATAAATACAGACCTGGAGAGTAAAATATATACGGACCTGGAGCGTACAATTAATAATGAACTCGATAGTACAATAAAGACGGACCTGGAGGGTGCAATAAATACTGACCTGAAGAGTACAATATATACTGACATGGAGAGAACAATAAAAAGTGACCTGGAGAGGGTAATGAATATTACCTGCAGAGGGTACTAAATACTGACCTGGAGAGTGCAATAAATACTGACCTGGAGAGTACAATAATTACTGACCTGACGAGTACAATAAATACTGACATGGAGAGTACAATAAACACTGACCTGGAGAGGGTAATAAATACTGACCTGTAGAGTACAATACATACTGAGCTGGAGAGTACAATAAATACTGACCTGGAGTGCAGAATAAATAATGACCTGGAGAGTACAAAAAATACTAATCTGTAAAGTACAATAAATACTGACCTGGAGATGGCAATAAATACTGACCTGGAGAGTATAATAAATACTGACCAGGAGAGTATAATAAATACGGACCTGGAAAGTGCAATATACACTGACCTGGAGAGTACAATAAATACTGACCTGCAGAGGACAATAAATACTGACCTGGAGAGCACAATAAATGCTGCCCTTAAGAGTACAATAAATACTGACCTGGAGAGGGTAATAAATACTGACCAGGAGAGTACAATAAATACTTACCTGGAGAGTACAATAAATACTGACCTGGAGAATACAATATATACTGACCTGGAGAGCACAATAAATACTGACCTAGAGAGTACAATAAATACTGACCTGGAGAGGGTAATAAATACTGACCTGGAGAGTGCAATAAATACTGGCCTGGAGAGTACAATAAATACTGACCTGGAGAGTACAATAAATACTGACCTGGAGAATGCAATAAATACTGAACTGGAGAGTGCAATAAATGCTGACCCGGAGACTGCAATAAATACTGACCTGGAGAGTACAATAAATACTGAGCTGACGAGTACAATAAATACTGACATGGAGGGAACAATAAAATGTGACCTGGAGAGGGTAATGAATACTTATCTGGAGAGGGCAATAAATACTGACCTGGAAAGTACAATAAAGTCTGACCTGGAGATTACAATAAATAGTGACCTAGAGAGTACAATAAATACTGACCTGGAGAGCACAATAAATACTGACCTGGAGTGTACAATAAATACTGACCTGCAGAGTACAAAAAATACTGACCTGGAGAGGACAATAAATACTGACCTGACAGTACAATAAATACTGGCCTGGAGAGGGTAATAAATACTGATCTGGAGAGGGTAATAAATACAGACATGGAGAGTACAATAAATACTGACCTGGAGAGGACAATAAATACTGACATGGACAGTACAATAAACACTGAGCTGGAGAGTATAATAAATACTGACCTGTCGAGTAAAATAAATACAGACCTGGAGAGGGCAATAAATACTGACCTGGAGAGTAAAATATATACGGACCTGGAGAGTACAATAAATACTGACCTCGAGAGTACAACAAATACTCACCTGGAGAGTACAATAAATACTGACCTGGAGTGTAAAATAAATACTGACCTGGAGAGTACAATAAATACTGACCTGGAGAGGACAATTAATACTGACCTGGAGAGGACAATAAATACTGACCTGGACAGTACAAAAAACACTGAGCTGGAGAGTATAATAAATACTGACCTGGAGAGTACAATAAATACTGACCTGGAGAGTACAATAAATACTGACCTGGAGTGAGATAAATAATGACCTTGAGAGTACAATAAATACTAACCTGGAGAGTACAATAAATACTGACCTGTAGAGTACAATAAATACTGACCTGGAGAGGGCAATAAATACTGACCTGGAGAGTTCAAAAAATACTGACCTGAAGAGTACAATAAATACTGACCTAGAGAGCACAATAAATAATGACCTGGAAAGTACAATAAATACTGACCTGGAGTGTACAATAAATAGTGACCTGGAGAATACAATAAATACTGACCTGGAGAGTACAATAAATACTGACCTGGAGAATACAATATAAACTGACCTGGAGAGCACAATAAATACTGACCTAGAGAGTACAATAAATACTGACCTGGAGTGGAGATAAATAATGACCTTGAGAGTACAATAAATACTAACCTGGAGAGTACAATAAACACTGAGCTGGAGAGTATAATAAATACGGACCTGGAAAGTGCAATATATACTGACCTGGAGAGTACAATAAATACTGACCTGCAGAGTACAATAAATACTGACCTGGAGAGCACAATAAATGCTGACCTGGAGAGTACAATAAATACTGACCTGGAGAGGGTAATAAATACTGACCTGGAGAGTACAATAAATACTGACCTGGGGAGGGTAATAAATACTGACCTGGAGGGGGTAATAAATACTGACCTGGAGAGTGCAATACATACTGGCCTGGAGAGTACAATAAATACTGACCTGGAAAGCACAATAAATACTGACCTGGAGAGTGCAATAAATACTGAACTGGAGAGTGCAATAAATGATGACCCGGAGACTGCAATAAATACTGACCTGGAGAGTACAATAATTACTGACCTGACGAGTACAATAAATACTGACATGGAAAGTACAATAAACACTGACCTGGAGAGGGTAATAAATACTGACCTGTAGAGTACAATACATACTGAGCTGGAGAGTACAATAAATACTGACCTGGAGTGCAGAATAAATAATGACCTGGAGAGTACAAAAAATACTAATCTGTAAAGTACAATAAATACTGACCTGGAGATGGCAATAAATACTGACCTGGAGAGTATAATAAATACTGACCAGGAGAGTATAATAAATACGGACCTGGAAAGTGCAATATACACTGACCTGGAGAGTACAATAAATACTGACCTGCAGAGGACAATAAATACTGACCTGGAGAGCACAATAAATGCTGACCTTAAGATTACAATAAATACTGACCTGGAGAGGGTAATAAATACTGACCAGGAGAGTACAATAAATACTGACCTGGAGAGTACAATAAATACTGACCTGGAGAATACACTATATACTGACCTGGAGAGCACAATAAATACTGACCTAGAGAGTACAATAAATACTGACCTGGAGAGGGTAATAAATACTGACCTGGAGAGTGCAATAAATACTGGCCTGGAGAGTACAATAAATACTGACCTGGAGAGTACAATAAATACTGACCTGGAGAATGCAATAAATACTGAACTGGAGAGTGCAATAAATGCTGACCCGGAGACTGCAATAAATACTGACCTGGAGAGTACAATAAATACTGAGCTGACGAGTACAATAAATACTGACATGGAGGGAACAATAAAATGTGACCTGGAGAGGGTAATGAATACTTATCTGGAGAGGGCAATAAATACTGACCTGGAAAGTACAATAAAGTCTGACCTGGAGAGTACAATAAATAGTGACCTAGAGAGTACAATAAATACTGACGTGGAGAGCACAATAAATACTGACCTGGAGTGTACAATAAATACTGACCTGCAGAGTACAAAAAATACTGACCTGGAGAGGACAATAAATACTGACCTGACAGTACAATAAATACTGACCTGGAGAGGGTAATAAATACTGATCTGGAGAGGGTAATAAATACAGACATGGAGAGTACAATAAATACTGACCTGGAGAGGACAATAAATACTGACATGGACAGTACAATAAACACTGAGCTGGAGAGTATAATAAATACTGACCTGGAGAGTACAATAAATACTGACCTGGAGAGTACAATAAATACTGACCTGGAGTGTACAATAAATAATGACCTGGAGAGTACAATAAATACGAACCTGGAGAGTACAATAAATACTGACCTGTCGAGTAAAATAAATACAGACCTGGAGAGGGCAATAAATACTGACCTGGAGAGTAAAATATATACGGACCTGGAGAGTACAATAAATACTGACCTCGAGAGTACAACAAATACTCACCTGGAGAGTACAATAAATACTGACCTGGAGTGTAAAATAAATACTGACCTGGAGAGTACAATAAATACTGACCTGGAGAGGACAATTAATACTGACCTGGAGAGGACAATAAATACTGAGCTGGACAGTACAATAAACACTGAGCTGGAGAGTATAATAAATACTGACCTGGAGAGTACAATAAATACTGACCTGGAGAGTACAATAAATACTGACCTGGAGTGAGATAAATAATGACCTTGAGAGTACAATAAATACTAACCTGGAGAGTACAATAAATACTGACCTGTAGAGTACAATAAATACTGACCTGGAGAGGGCAATAAATACTGACCTGGAGAGTTCAAAAAATACTGACCTGGAGAGTACAATAAATACTGACCTAGAGAGCACAATAAATAATGACCTGGAAAGTACAATAAATACTGAGCTGGAGAGTATAATAAATACGGACCTGGAAAGTGCAATATATACTGACCTGGAGAGTACAATAAATACTGACCTGCAGAGTACAATAAATACTGACCTGGAGAGCACAATAAATGCTGACCTGGAGAGTACAATAAATACTGACCTGGAGAGGGTAATAAATACTGACCTGGAGAGTACAATAAATACTGACCTGGAGAGGGTAATAAATACTGACCTGGAGAGGGTAATAAATACTGACCTGGAGAGTACAATAAATACTGACCTGGAGAGTACAATAAATACTGACCTGGAGAGTGCAATAAATACTGACCTGGAGAGTACAATAAATACTGAGCTGACGAGTACAATAAATACTGACATGGAGGGAACAATAAAATGTGACCTGGAGAGGGTAATGAATACTTATCTGGAGAGGGCAATAAATACTGACCTGGAAAGTACAATAAAGTCTGACCTGGAGAGTACAATAAATAGTGCCCTGGAGAGCACAATAAATGCTGACCTGGAGAGTACAATAAATACTGACCTGGAGAGGGTAATAAATACTGACCTGGAGAGTACAATAAATACTGACCTGGAGAGGGTAATAAATACTGACCTGGAGAGGGTAATAAATACTGACCTGGAGAGTGCAATAAATACTGACTCGAGAGTAGAACAAATGCTGACATGGACAGTACAATAAACACGGAGCTGGAGAGTATAATAAATACTGACCTGGAGAGTACAATAAATACTGACCTGGAGAGTACAATAAATACGAACCTGGAGAGTACAATAAATACTGACCTGTCGAGTAAAATAAATACAGACCTGGAGAGGGCAATAAATACTGACCTGGAGAGTAAAATATATACGGACCTGGAGAGTACAATAAATACTGACTCGAGAGTAGAACAAATGCTCACCTGGAGAGTATAATAAATACTGACCTGGATTGTAAAATAAATACTGACCTGGAGAGTACAATAAATACTGACCTGGAGAGGACAATAAATACAAACCTGGACAGTAAAATTAATACTGACCTGGAGAGGCTATTAAATACTGATCTGGAGAGGGTAATAAATACAGACCTGGATAGTACAATTAATACTGACCTGGAGAGGACAATAAATACTGACCTGGACAGTACAATAAGCACTGAGCTGGTGAGTATAATAAATATTGACCTGGAGAGTACAATAAATACTGACCTGGAGAGTACAATAAATAGTGACCTGGAGAGTACAATAAATACTGACCTGGAGAGTACAATAAATACTGACCTGGAGAATACAATATATACTGACCTGGAGAGCACAATAAATACTGACCCAGAGAGTAAAATAAATACTGACCTGGAGTGTAGATAAATAATGACCTTGAGAGTACAATAAATACTAACCTGGAGAGTACAATAAACACTGAGCTGTAGAGTATAATAAATATGGACCTGGAAAGTGCAATAAATACTGACCTGGAGAGTACAATAAATACTGACCTGCAGAGTACAATAAATACTGACCTGGAGAGCACAATAAATGCTGACCTGGAGAGTACAATAAATACTGACCTGGAGAGGGTAATAAATACTGACCTGGAGAGTACAATAAATACTGACCTGGAGAGTACAATAAATACTGACCTGGAGAATACAATATATACTGACCTGGAGAGCACAATAAATACTGACCTAGAGAGTACAATAAATACTGACCTGGAGAGGGTAATAAATACTGACCTGGAGAGTGCAATAAATACTGACCTGGAGAGTACAATAAATACTGACCTGCAGAGTACAATAAATACTGACCTGGAGAGCACGATAAATGCTGACCTGGAGAGTACAATAAATACTGACCTGGAGAGGGTAATAAATACTGACCTGGAGAGTACAATAAATACTGACCTGGAGAGTACAATAAATACTGACCTGGAGAATACAATATATACTGACCTGGAGAGCACAATAAATACTGACCTAGAGAGTACAATAAATACTGACCTAGAGAGTACAATAAATACTGACCTGGAGAGGGTAATAAATACTGACCTGGAGAGTACAATAAATACTGAGCTGACGAGTACAATAAATACTGACATGGAGAGAACAGTAAAATGTGACCTGGAGAGGGTGATGAATACTTATCTGGAGAGGGCAATAAATACTGACCTGGAAAGTACAATAAAGTCTGACCTGGAGAGTACAATAAATACTGACCTGGAGAGGACAATAAATACTGACCTGACAGTACAATAAATACTGACCTTGAGAGGGTAATAAATACTGATCTGGAGAGGGTAATAAATACAGACATGGAGAGTACAATAAATACTGACCTGGAGAGCACAATAAATACTGACCTGGAGTGTACAATAAATACTGACCTGGAGAGTACAAAAAATACTGACCTGGAGAGGAAATAAATACTGACCTGGAGAGGGTAATAAATACTGATCTGGAGAGGGTAATAAATACAGACATGGAGAGTACAATAAATACTGATCTGGAGAGGACAATAAATAGTGACATGGACAGTACAATAAACACTGAGCTGGAGAGTACAATAAATACTGACCTGGAGAGTACAATAAATACTCACCTGGAGTGTACAATAAATAATGACCTGGAGAGTACAATAAATACTAACCTGGAGAGTACAATATATACTGACCTGTCGAGTAAAATAAATACAGACCTGGAGAGGGCAATAAATACTGACCTGGAGAGTAAAATATATACGGACCTAGAGAGTACAATAAATACTGACCTCGAGAGTACAATAAATACTCACCTGGAGAGGGCAATAAATACTAACCTGGTGTGTACAATCAATACTGATCTGAAGAGTACAATAAATACTGACCTGGAGAGAACAATAAATTGTGACCTGGAGTGCACAATAAATACTGACCTGCATAGTAAAATAAATTTTGTTCTGGTGACTACAATAAATACTGACCTGAAGAATACAATACATACTGACCTGGAGAGTACAATAAATACTGACCTGGAGTGTAAAATAAATACTGACCTGCAGAGTACAATAAATACTGACCTGGAGAGGACAATAAATAAAGACCTGGACAGTACAATAAATACTGACCTGGTGAGGCTATTAAATACTGATCTGGAGAGGGTAATAAATACAGACCTGGATAGTACAATTAATACTGCCCTGGAGAGGACAATAAATACTGACCTGGACAGTACAATAAACACTGAGCTGGAGAGTATAATAAATACTAACCTGGAGAGTAGAATAAATACTGACCTGGAGAGTACAATAAATACTGACCTGGAGTGTAGATAAATAATGACCTTGAGAGTACAATAAATACTAACCTGGAGAGTACAATAAATACTGACCTGTAGGGTACAATAAATAATGACCTGGAAAGTACAATAAATACTGACCTGGAGAGGGTAATACATACTGACCTGGAGAGTACAATAAATACTGACCTGGAGTGTACAATAAATAGTGACCTCGAGAGTACAATAAATACTGACATGGAGAGGGTAATACATACTGACCTGGAGAGTACTATACATACTGATCTGGATAGTACAATAAATACTGCCCTGGAGAGTACAATAAACACTGACCTGGAGAGTACAATACATACAGTCTTGAAGAAGACAATAAATATTGACCTGGAGAGTTCAATAAATAGTGACCTGGAGAGTACAATAAATACTGACCTGGACAGTACAATAAATTGTGACCTGAAGAGTACAATAAAGACTAACCTGGAGAGTACAATAAATACTGACCTGGAGAGTACAATAAATACTGACCTGGAGAGTACAATAAATACGGACATGGAGAGGGTAATAAAGACTGACCTGGAGAGTACAGTAAATTTTGACCTGGAGAGTACAATAAATACTGACCTGGAGAGTACAATAAATACTGACCTGGAGAGGGTAATATATACTGACCTGGAGAGCACAAAAAATACTGACGTGGAGAGTACATTAAATACTGACCTGGAGATTTCAATAAACACTGACCTGGAGAATACAATAACTACTCACGTGGAGAGTACAATAAATACTGACCTGGAGAGTGCAATAAATACTGACCTGGCGAGGGCAATAAATATTGACCAGGAGAGTGCAAAAAATACTGACCTGGTGAGTACAATAAACACTGCCCTGGAGAGTGCAATAAATACTGACCTGGAGAGTACAAAAAACACTGACCAGGTCAATACAATAAATAGTGACCTGGATAGGACAATAAATACTGACCTGGAGAGTACAACAAATACTGACCTGGAGAGTACAATAAATACTGACCTGGAGAGTACAATCAATACTGACCTGGAGAGTACAATAAATACGGACCTGGAGAGGGTAATAAAGACTGACCTGGAGAGTACAGTAAATTTTGACCTGGAGAGTACAATAAATACTGACCTGGAGAGTACAATAAATACTGACCTGGAGAGGGTAATATATACTGACCTGGAGAGCACAAAAAATACTGACGTGGAGAGTACATTAAATACTGACCTGGAGATTTCAATAAACACTGACCTGGAGAATACAATAACTACTCACGTGGAGAGTACAATAAATACTGACCTGGAGAGTGCAATAAATACTGACCTGGAGAGGGCAATAAATATTGACCAGGAGAGTGCAAAAAATACTGACCTGGTGAGTACAATAAACACTGCCCTGGAGAGTGCAATAAATACTGACCTGGAGAGTACAAAAAACACTGACCAGGTCAATACAATAAATAGTGACCTGGAGAGGACAATAAATACTGACCTGGAGAGTACAACAAATACTGACCTGGAGAGTACAATAAATACAGACATGGAGAATACAATAAATACTGACCTGGAGAGGGCAATAAATATTGACATGGAGAATGCAATAAATACTGACCTGGAGAGTACAATAAATACTGACCTGGATAGTACAATACATACTCACCTGGAGAGTATAATAAATACTGACCTGGAGAGTACAATAAATACTGACCAGGTGAGGGCAATAAATATTGACCTGCAGAGTGCAATAAATACTGACCTGGAGAGTATAATAAATACTGACCTGGAGAGTTCAATAAATACTGACCTGGAGGGCACAATAAATACTGACCTGGAGAGGGTTATAAATACTGACCTGGAGTGCGTAATAATTGCAGATTTGGAGAGTCCAATAAATTCTTTCCTGGAGAGTACAATAAATAGTGACCTGCAGGGTACAATAAATACTGACACGGAGAGTACAATAAATACTGACCTGGAGAGTACATATAAATACTGACCTTGAGCGTACAAGAAATACTGACATGGAGAGTACAATAAATACAGACATGAAGAATACAATAAATACTGACCTGGAGAGTACAAGAAATACTGACATGGAGAGTACAATACATACAGTCTTGAAGAATACAATAAATATTGACCTGGAGAGTACAATAAAAACTGACCTGGAGACTGTAATAAATAGTGACCTGGAGAGTCCAATAAATATTGACCTTGAGAGTACAATAAATACTGACCTGGACAGTACAATAAATAGTGACCTGGAGAGTACAATAAACACTGACCTGGAGAGTACAATAAATACTGACCTGGAGAGTACAAGAAATACTGACCTGGAGAGTACAATAAATACTGAACTGGGGAGTACAATAAATACGGACCTGGAGAGGGTAATAAAAACTGACCTGGAGAGTACAATAAATTTTGACCTGGAGAGTACAATAAATACTGACCTGGAGAGTACAATAAATACTGACCTGGAGAGGGCAATAAATACTGACCTGGAGAGGGCAATAAATATTGAACTGGAGAGTGCAATAAATAATGACCTGGAGAGTACAAAATACACTGACCTGGTCAGTACAATAAATACTGACCTGGTGAGGACAATAAATACTGACCTGGAGAGTACAATCAATTCTGCCCTGGAGAGTACAATAAATACTGCCCTGGAGAGTGCAATAAATACTGACCTGGAGAGTGCAATAAATAATGACTGGAGAGTACAATAAATACTGACCTGGAGAGTACAATACATAGTGACCTGGAGAGGGTAATCAATACAGACCTGGAAAGTAAAATAAATACTAACCTGGAGAGTACAATAAATATTGACCTGTAGGGTACAATAAATACTCACCTGGAGTGTACAATAAATATTGACCTGGAGAGGACAATACATATTGACTTGGAGAGTACAATAAATACTGACTTGGAGTGTGTAATAAAAAGTGACCTGGAGAGTGCAATAAATAATTACCTGGAGAGGGCAATAAATATTGACATGGAGAGTGCAATAAATACTGACCTGGAGAGTACAATAAATACTGACATGGAGAGTACAATACATACTCACCTGGAGAGTACAATAAATACTGACCTGGAGAGTACAATAAATACTGACAAGGAGAGGGCAATCAATATTGACCTGCAGAGTGCAATAAATACTGACCTGGAGAGTATAATAAATACTGACCTGGAGAGTACAATAAATACTGACCTGGAGGGCACAATAAATTCTGACCAGGAGAGGGTAATAAAAACTGACCTGGAGAGGGTAATAAATACAGATCTGGAGAGTACAAAAAATACTAAGCTGGAGAGTACAATAAATAGTGACCTGTAGGGTACAATAAATACTGAAATGGAGAGTACAATAAATACTGACCTGGAGAGGAAAATAAATACTGACCTGGAGAGTACAATAAATACTGATCTGCGGAGTACAATAAATACTGACCTGGAGAGTACAATTAATACTGACCTGGAGAGTACAATAAATACTGACCTGGAGAGTGTAATAAATATTGACCTGGAGAGTACAATAAATACTAACCTGGAGAGTACAATAAATACTGACCTGTAGAATACAATAAATACTGACCTGGAGAGTACAATAAATACTGACCTGGAGACTGTAATACATAGTGACCTGGAGAGTACAATTAATAGTGACCTGGAGAGTACAATAAATACGGACCTGGAGATTACAATAAATACTGACCTGGAGAATACAACACATACTGACTTGGAGATTACAATAAGTACTTACCTGGAGAGGTCAATAAATACTAACCTAGAGAGCGCAATAAATATTAAGCTGGAGAGTTCAAAAAATAGTGACCAGGAGAGTAGAATAAATACTGATTTGGACAGTACAATATATACTGACTTGGAGAGGGTAATAAATACTGACCTGGAGAGTACAATAAATACTGATTTGGAGAGGGTATTAAATAATGACCTGGAGAGGGTAATAAATACAGACCTGGAGAGTAAAATAAATACTAACCTGGAGAGTAAAATAAATATTGACCTGTAGGGTACAATACATACTGACCTGGAGACTACAACACATACTGACCTGGAGAGGACAATAAATACGGACCTGGAGAGTACAATAAATACTGATCTGTATAGTACAATAAATACTCACCTGGAGAGTACAATAAATACTGATCTGGAGAGTACAATAACTAGTGACCTGGAGAGGTTAAGAAATACTGAATTGGTGAGTACTATAAAAACTGACCTGGAGAGTACAGTAAATACTGACCTGGAGAGGGTAATAAATACAGACCTGGAGGGTACAATAACTCGTGACCTGGAGAGGTTAAGAAATACTGAATTGGTGAGTACTATAAATACTGACCTGGAGTGCACAATAATTACTGACCTGGAGAGTACAATAAATACTGACCTGGAGAGTACAATAAATACTGACCTGGAGAGTACAATAAATACTGACCTAGAGAGGGTAATAAATACTGACCTGGAGTGCACAATAAATACTGACATGGAGAGTACAATAAATATTGACCTGGAGATTACAATAAACACTGACCTGGAGAATACAATAACTACTGACCTGGAGAGTACAATAAATACTGACCTGGAGAGGGCAATAAATACTGAACTGGAGAGTACAATAAATACTGACCTGGAGATTACAATAAATATTGACCTGGAGAGTACAGTATACACTGAGCTGGAGTTTACAATAAATACTTACCTGGAGAGGACAATAAATACGGACCTGGAGAGGGTAATATATACTGGCCTGGAGAGTACAATAAATTCTGACGTGGAGAGTACAATAACTACTGACCTGGAGAGTTCTATAAATACTGACCTGGAGAGTTCAAGAAATACTGACCTGGAGAGTACAACAATTACAGACCTGGAGAGTACAATAAATACAGACATGGAGAATACAATAAATACTGACCTGGAGAGGGCAATAAATATTGACATGGAGAGTGCAATAAATACTGACCTGAAGAGTACAATAAATACTGACCTGGAGAGTACAATACATACTCACCTGGAGAGTATAATAAATACTGACCTGGAGAGTACAATAAATACTGACCAGGTGAGGGCAATAAATATTGACCTGCAGAGTGCAATATATACTGACCTGGAGAGTATAATATATACTGACCTGGA
Source organism: Pristiophorus japonicus (assembly GCF_044704955.1). Lineage (NCBI taxonomy): Eukaryota > Metazoa > Chordata > Chondrichthyes > Pristiophoridae > Pristiophorus > Pristiophorus japonicus. The sequence continues at coordinate 13,871,968 of NC_092001.1, read as the reverse complement.
GAGTACAATAAATACTGACCTGGAGGGCACAATAAATACTGACCTGGAGAGGGTAATAATTGCAGATTTGGAAAGTCCAATAAATTCCTTCCTGGAGAGTACAATAAATAGTGACCTGCAGGGTACAATAAATACTGACACGGAGAGTACAATAAATACTGACCTGGAGAGTACATATAAATACTGACCTTGAGAGTACAAGAAATACTGACATGGAGAGTACAATTAATACAGACATGAAGAATACAATAAATACTGACCTGGAGAGTACAATAAAAACTGACCTGGAGACTGCAATAAATAGTGACCTGGAGAGTCCAATAAATAGTGACCTTGAGAGTACAATAAATACTGACCTGGACAGTACAATAAATAGTGACCTGGAGAGAACAATAAATACTGACCTGGAGAGTACAATAAATATTGACCTGGGGAGTACAATAAATACGGAACTGGAGAGGGTAATAAATACTGACCTGGAGAGTACAATAAATTCTCACCTGGAGAGTACAATTAATACTGATCTGGAGAGTACAATAACTAGTGACCTGGAGAGGTTAAGAAATACTGAATTGGTGAGTACTATAAAAACTGACCTGGAGAGTACAGTAAATACTGACCTGGAGAGGGTAATAAATACAGACCTGGAGGGTACAATAACTCGTGACCTGGAGAGGTTAAGAAATACTGAATTGGTGAGTACTATAAATACTGACCTGGAGTGTACAATAATTACTGATCTGGAGAGTACAATAAATACTGACCTGGAGAGTACAATAAATACTGACCTGGAAAGTACAATAAATACTGACCGAGAGAGGGTAATAAATACTGACCTGGAGTGCACAATAAATACTGACCTGGAGAGTACAATAAATATTGACCTGGAGATTACAATAAACACTGACCTGGAGAATACAATAACTACTGACCTGGAGAGTACAATAAATACTGACCTGGAGAGGGCAATAAATACTGAACTGGAGAGTACAATAAATACTGACCTGGAGATTACAATAAATATTGACCTGGAGAGTACAATATACACTGAGCTGGAGTTTACAATAAATACTGACCTGGAGAGGACAATAAATACGGACCTGGAGAGGGTAATATATACTGGCCTGGAGAGTACAATAAATTCTGACGTGGAGAGTACAATAACTACTGACCTGGAGAGTTCTATAAATACTGACCTGGAGCGTACAACAATTACAGACCTGGAGAGTACAATAAATACAGACATGGAGAATACAATAAATACTGACCTGGAGAGGGCAATAAATATTGACATGGAGGGTGCAATAAATACTGACCTGAAGAGTACAATAAAAACTGACCTGGAGAATACAATACATACTCACCTGGAGAGTATAATAAATACTGACCTGGAGAGTACAATAAATACTGACCAGGTGAGGGCAATAAATATTGACCTGCAGAGTGCAATATATACTGACCTGGAGAGTATAATATATACTGACCTGGAGAGTACAATAAATACTGACCTGGAGGGCACAATAAATACTGACCTGGAGAGGGTAATAATTGCAGATTTGGAGAGTCCAATAAATTCTTTCCTGGAGAGTACAATAAATAGTGACCTGCAGGGTACAATAAATACTGACACGGAGAGTACAATAAATACTGACCTGGAGAGTACATATAAATACTGACCTTGAGAGTACAAGAAATACTGACATGGAGAGTACAATTAATACAGACATGAAGAATACAATAAATACTGACCTGGAGAGTACAATAAAAACTGACCTGGAGACTGCAATAAATAGTGACCTGGAGAGTCCAATAAATAGTGACCTTGAGAGTACAATAAATACTGACCTGGACAGTACAATAAATAGTGACCTGGAGAGTACAATAAATACTGACCTGGAGAGTACAATAAATACTGACCTGGGGAGTACAATAAATACGGACCTGGAGAGGGTAATAAATACTGACCTGGAGAGTACAATAAATACTGACCTGGAGAGTACAATAAATACTGACCTGGAGAGGGCAATAAATACTGACCTGGAGAGGGAAATAAATATTGAACTGGAGAGTGCAATAAATAATGACCTGGAGAGTACAAAAAACACTATCCTGGTCAGTGCAATAAATACTGACCTGGAGAGGACAATAAATACTGACCTGGAGAGTACAATCAATTCTGACCTGGAGAGTACAATAAATACTGCCCTGGAGAGTGCAATAAATACTGACCTGGAGAGTGCAATAAATATTGACCTGTAGGGTACAATAAATACTCACCTGGAGAGTACAATAAATATTGACCTGGAGAGGACAATACATATAGACTTGGAGAGTACAATAAATACTGACTTGGAGTGTGTAATAAAAAGTGACCTGGAGAGTGCAATAAATAATTACCTGGAGAGTACAATAAATACTGACCTGGAGAGTACAATAAATACTGATCTGGAGAGTACAACAAATACTGACCTGGAGAGTACAATAAATACAGACATGGAGAATACAATAAATACTGACCTGGAGAGGGCAATAAATATTGACATGGAGAGTGCAATAAATACTGACCTGGAGAGTACAATAAATACTGACCTGTAGAGTACAGTATTTACTCACCTGGAGAGTATATTAAATACTGACCAGGAGAGTACAATAAATACTGACCAGGTGAGGGCAATAAATATTGACCTGCAGTGTGCAATAAATACTGACCTGGAGAGTATAATAAATACTGACCTGGAGAGTACAATAAATACTGACCTGGAGGGCACAATAAATACTGACCAGGCGAGGGTAATAAAAACTGACTTGGAGAGGGTAATAAATACAGATCTGGAGAGTACAAGAAATACTAACCTGGAGTGTACAATAAATAGTGACTTGTAGGGTACAATAAATACTGAAATGGAGAGTACAATAAATACTGACCTGGAGAGGAAAATAAATACTGACCTGGAGAGTACAATATATACAGATCTTTGGAGTACAATAAATACTGACCTGGAGAGTACAATGAATACTGACCTGGAGAGTACAATAAATACAGACTTGGAGAGTGTAATAAATATTGACTTGGAGAGTACAATAAATACTAACCTGGAGAGTACAATAAATACTGACCTGTAGAATACAATAAATACTGACCTGGAGAGTACAATAAATACTGACCTGGAGACTGTAATACATAGTGTCCTGGAGAGTACAATAAATAGTGACCTGGAGAGTACAATAAATACGGACCTGGAGATTACAATAAATACTGACCTGGAGAATACAATAAATACTGACTTGGAGATTACAATAAGTACTGACCTGGAGAGGGCAATAAATACTAACCTAGAGAGGGCAATAAATATTAACCTGGAGAGTGCAAAAAATAGTGACCAGGAGAGTATAATAAATACTGACTTGGACAGTACAATAAATACTGACTTGGAGAGGGTAATAAATACTGACCTGGAGAGTACAATGAATACTGATTTGGAGAGGGTATTAAATAATGACCTGGAGAGGGTAATAAATACAGACCTGGAGAGTAAAATAAATACTAATCTGAAGAGTAAAATAAATATTGACCTGTAGGGTACAATAAATACTGACCTGGAGACTACAACACATACTGACCTGCAGAGGACAATAAATACGGACCAGGAGAGCACAATAAATACTGCACTGTATAGTACAATAAATACTGACCTGGAGAGTACATATAAACACTGACCTTGAGAGTACAAGAAATACTGACATGGAGAGTACAATTAATACAGACATGAAGAATACAATAAATACTGACCTGGAGAGTACAATAAAAACTGTCCTGGAGACTGCAATAAATAGTGACCTGGAGAGTCCAATAAATAGTGACCTGGAGAGTACAATAAATACTGACCTGGAGAGTACAATAAATACTGACCTGGGGAGTACAATAAATACGGAACTGGAGAGGGTAATAAATACTGACCTGGAGAGTACAATAAATTCTCACCTGGAGAGTACAATAAATACTGATCTGGAGAGTACAATAACTAGTGACCTGGAGAGGTTAAGAAATACTGAATTGGTGAGTACTATAAAAACTGACCTGGAGAGTACAGTAAATACTGACCTGGAGAGGGTAATAAATACAGACCTGGAGGGTACAATAACTCGTGACCTGGAGAGGTTAAGAAATACTGAATTGGTGAGTACTATAAATACTGACCTGGAGTGTACAATAATTACTGATCTGGAGAGTACAATAAATACTGACCTGGAGAGTACAATAAATACTGACCTGGAAAGTACAATAAGTACTGATCTAGAGAGGGTAATAAATACTGACCTGGAGTGCACAATAAATACTGACCTGGAGAGGACAATAAATATTGACCTGGAGATTACAATAAAGACTGACCTGGAGAATACAATAACTACTGACCTGGAGAGTACAATAAATACTGACCTGGAGAGGGCAATAAATACTGAACTGGAGAGTACAATAAATACTGACCTGGAGATTACAATAAATATTGACCTGGAGAGTACAATATACACTGAGCTGGAGTTTACAATAAATACTGACCTGGAGAGGACAATAAATACGGACCTGGAGAGGGTAATATATACTGGCCTGGAGAGTACAATAAATTCTGACGTGGAGAGTACAATAACTACTGACCTGGAGAGTTCTATAAATACTGACCTGGAGCGTACAACAATTACAGACCTGGAGAGTACAATAAATACAGACATGGAGAATACAATAAATACTGACCTGGAGAGGGCAATAAATATTGACATGGAGGGTGCAATAAATACTGACCTGAAGAGTACAATAAAAACTGACCTGGAGAATACAATACATACTCACCTGGAGAGTATAATAAATACTGACCTGGAGAGTACAATAAATACTGACCAGGTGAGGGCAATAAATATTGACCGGCATAGTGCAATATATACTGACCTGGAGAGTATAATATATACTGACCTGGAGAGTACAATAAATACTGACCTGGAGGGCACGATAAATACTGACCTGGAGAGGGTAATAATTGCAGATTTGGAGAGTCCAATAAATTCTTTCCTGGAGAGTACAATAAATAGTGACCTGCAGGGTACAATAAATACTGACACGGAGAGTACAATAAATACTGACCTGGAGAGTACATATAAATACTGACCTTGAGAGTACAAGAAATACTGACATGGAGAGTACAATTAATACAGACATGAAGAATACAATAAATACTGACCTGGAGAGTACAATAAAAACTGACCTGGAGACTGCAATAAATAGTGACCTGGAGAGTCCAATAAATAGTGACCTTGAGAGTACAATAAATACTGACCTGGACAATACAATAAATAGTGACCTGGAGAGTACAATAAATACTGACCTGGAGAGTACAATAAATACTGACCTGGGGAGTACAATAAATACGGACCTGGAGAGGGTAATAAATACTGACCTGGAGAGTACAATAAATACTGACCTGGAGAGTACAATAAATACTGACCTGGAGAGGGCAATAAATACTGACCTGGAGAGGGAAATAAATATTGAACTGGAGAGTGCAATAAATAATGACCTGGAGAGTACAAAAAACACTATCCTGGTCAGTGCAATAAATACTGACCTGGAGAGGACAATAAATACTGACCTGGAGAGTACAATCAATTCTGACCTGGAGAGTACAATAAATACTGCCCTGGAGAGTGCAATAAATACTGACCTGGAGAGTGCAATAAATATTGACCTGTAGGGTACAATAAATACTCACCTGGAGAGTACAATAAATATTGACCTGGAGAGGACAATACATATAGACTTGGAGAGTACAATAAATACTGACCTGGAGACTGTAATAAATTGTGACCTGGAGAGTTCAATAAATAGTGACCTGGAGAGTACAATAAATACTGACCTGGACAGTACAATAAATAGTGACCTGGAGAATACAATAAACACTGACCTGGAGAGTACAATAAATACTGACCTGGAGAGTACAATAAAAACTGGCCTGGAGAGTACAATAAATACTGACCTGGAGAGTACAATAAATACGGACCTGGAGACGGTAATAAATACTGACCTGGAGAGTGTAATAAATAATGACCTGGAGAGTACAGTAAATACCGACCTGGAGAGTACAATAAATACTGACCTTGTAAGTACAACAAGTACTGACCTGGAGAGTACAATGAATACAGACCTGGAGAGTAAAATAAATACTAACCTGGAGAGCACAATAAATAATGATCTGTAGGGTACAATAAATACTGAAATGGAGAGTACAATAAATACTGACCTGGAGAGGACCATAAATACTGACCTGGAGAGTACAATGAATACTGACCTGGAGAGTACAACAAATACTGACCTGGAGAGCGTAATAAATATTGACCTGTAGAGTACAATAAATACTAACATGGAGAGTACAATAAATAATCACCTGCAGAGTAAAATAAATACTGACATGGAGAGTACAATAAATACTGACCTGGAGAGTACAATAAATACTGACCGGGTGAGTACAAAAAATAATGACCTGTAGTGTACAATAAATACTGAAATGGAGAGTACAATAAATACTGACTTGGAGAGGACAATAAATACTGACCTGCAGAGTACAATAAATACTGATCTGGAGAGGGCAATAAAAACTGACCTTGAGAGGACAATAAATGCTGACCTGGAGAGTACAATAACTCTAGACCTGGAGAGGGCAATAAATACTGACCTGGAGAGTGTAATAAATAATGACCTGTAGAGTACAATAAATACTGACCTGGAGAGTACAATAAATAGTGACCTGGAGAGTACAACAAATACTGACCTGGAGAGTACAATAAATACAGACATGGAGAATACAATAAATACTGACCTGGAGAATAAAATAAATACTGACATGGAGAGGGCAATAAATACTGACCTGGAGAGGGCAATAAATATTGACCTGCAGAGTGTAATAAATACTGACCTAGAGAGGGTAATAAATACTGACGTGGAGTGCACAATAAATACTGACCTGGAGAGTACAATAAATACTGACTTGGATATTACAATAAACACTGACCTGGAGAATACAATAACTATTGACCTGGAGAGTACAATAAATACTGACCTGGAGAGTACAATAAATACTGGCCTGGAGAGTACAATAAATTCTGACGTGGAGAGTACAATAACTACTGACCTGGAGAGTTCTATAAATACTGACCTGGAGTGGGCAATAAATACTGACCTGGAGAGTGCAATAAATACTGACCTGGAGAGTACAATACATACTGATCTGGAGAGAACAATACATACTGACCTGGGGAGGGTAATAAATACTGATCTGGAGAGTATAATAAATACTGACCTGACAGTACAATAAATACTGACCTGGAGAGTACAAAAAATAATGACCTTTTTAGTACAATAAATACTGACCTGGAGAATACAATAAATACGGACCTGGAGAGGGTAATAAATACTGACCTGGAGAGTACAATAAATTCTGAACTGCAGAGTACAATAAATACTGACCTGAAGAGTACAATAAACACTGACATGGAGAATACAATAACTAGTCACCTGGAGAGTACAATAAATACTGAACTGGAGAGGGCAATAAAAACTGACCTTGAGAGGACAATAAATGCTGACCTGGAGAGTACAATAACTCTAGACCTGGAGAGGGTAATAAATACTGATCTGGAGAGTACAATAAATACTGACCTGGAGAGTACAATAAATACTGACCTGGAGATTACAACAAATACTGACCTGTAGAGTACAATAAATACAGACACGGAGAATATAATAAATACTGACTTGGAGAGTACAATAAATACTGACCTGGGGAGTACAATAAATACTGACCTGGAGGGCACAATAAATACTGACCTGGAAAGGGTAATAAATGTTGACCTGGAGAGGGTAATAAGTACAGATTTGGAGAGTCCAATAAATGCTTTCCTGGAGAGTACAATAAATAGTGACCTGCAGGGTACAATAAATACTGACACGGAGAGTACAATAAATACTGACCTGGAGAGTACAATAAATACTGACCTGGAGAGTACAAATAAATACTGACCTTGAGAGTACTAGAAATACTGACATGGAGATTACAATAAATACAGACATGAAGAATACAATAACTACTGACCAGGAGAGTACAAGAAATACTGACATGGAGAGTACAATACACAGAGTCTTGAAGAATACAATAAATATTGACCTGGAGAGTACAATAAAAACTGACCTGGAGACTGTAATAAATAGTGACCTGGAGAGTTCAATAAATAGTGACCTGGAGAGTACAATAAATACTGACCTGGACAGTACAATAAATAGTGACCTGGAGAATACAATAAACACTGACCTGGAGAGTACAATAAATACTGACCTGGAGAGTACAATAAAAACTGGCCTGGAGAGTACAATAAATACTGACCTGGAGAGTACAATAAATACGGACCTGGAGACGGTAATAAATACTGACCTGGAGAGTGTAATAAATAATGACCTGGAGAGTACAGTAAATACCGACCTGGAGAGTACAATAAATACTGACCTTGTAAGTACAACAAGTACTGACCTGGAGAGTACAATGAATACAGACCTGGAGAGTAAAATAAATACTAACCTGGAGAGCACAATAAATAATAATCTGTAGGGTACAATAAATACTGAAATGGAGAGTACAATAAATACTGACCTGGAGAGGACCATAAATACTGACCTGGAGAGTACAATGAATACTGACCTGGAGAGTACAACAAATACTGACCTGGAGAGCGTAATAAATATTGACCTGGAGAGTACAATAAATACTAACATGGAGAGTACAATAAATAATCACCTGCAGAGTAAAATAAATACTGACATGGAGAGTACAATAAATACTGACCTGGAGAGTACAATAAATACTGACCGGGTGAGTACAAAAAATAATGACCTGTAGGGTACAATAAATACTGAAATGGAGAGTACAATAAATACAAACCTGGAGAGTACAATAAATACTGACCTGTAGAATACAATAAATACTGACCTGGAGAGTACAATAAATACTGACCTGGAGACTGTAATACATAGTGACCTGGAGAGTACAATAAATAGTGACCTGGAGAGTACAATAAATACGGACCTGGAGATTACAATAAATACTGACCTGGGGAATACAATAACTACTGACTTGGAGATTACAATAAGTACTGACTTGGAGAGGGCAATAAATACTAACCTAGAGAGGGCAATAAATATTAACCTGGAGAGGGCAAAAAATAGTGACCAGGAGAGTATAATAAATACTGACTTGGACAGTACAATAAATACTGACTTGGAGATGGTATTAAATAATGACCTGGAGAGGGTAATAAATACAGACCTGGAGAGTAAAATAAATACTAACCTGGAGAGTAAAATAAATATTGACCTGTAGGGTACAATAAATACTGACCTGGAGACTACAACACATACTGACCTGCAGAGGACACTAAATACGGACCTGGAGAGCACAATAAATACTCATCTGGAGAGTACAATAAATGCTGCCCTGGAGAGGGTAATACAGATTGACCTGGAGAATATAATAAATACTGACCTGGAGAGTACAGTAAATACTGACCTGGAGAGGGTAATAAATACAGACCTGGAGGGTACAATAAATAGTGACCTGGAGAGGTTAAGAAATACTGAATTGGTGAGTACTATAAATACTGACCTGGAGTGTACAATCATTACTGACCTGGAGAGCACAATAAATGCTGACCTGGAGAGTACAATAAATACTGACCTGGAGAGTACCATAAATACTGACCTGGAGAGTACAATAAATACTGACCTGGAGAGTGCAATAAATAATGACCTGGAGAGTACAATAAAAACTGACCTGGAGAGTACAATAAATACTGACCTGGAGAGTACAACAAATACTGACCTGGAGAGTACAATAAATACAGACATGGAGAATAAAATAAATAATGACCTGAAGAATAAAATAAATACTGACATGGAGAGGGCAATAACTACTGACCTGGAGAGGGCAATAAATATTGACCTGCAGAGTGTAATAAATACTCACCTAGAGAGGGTAATAAATACTGACCTGGAGTGCACAATAAATACTGACCTGGAGAGTACAATAAATACTGACCTGGAGATTACAATAAACACTTACCTGGAGAATACAATAACTACTGACCTGGACAGTACAATAAATACTGACCTGGAGAGGGCAATAAATACTGACCTGGAGAGTGTAATAAATAATGACCTGTAGAGTACAATAAATACTGACCTGGAGAGTACAATAAATAGTGACCTGGAGAGTACAACAAATACTGACCTGGAGAGTACAATAAATACAGACATGGAGAATACAATAAATACTGACCTGGAGAATAAAATAAATACTGACATGGAGAGGGCAATAAATACTGACCTGGAGAGGGCAATAAATATTGACCTGCAGAGTGTAATAAATACTGACCTAGAGAGGATAATAAATACTGACCTAGAGTGCACAATAAATACTGACCTGGAGAGTACAATAAATACTGACTTGGATATTACAATAAACACTGACCTGGAGAATACAATAACTATTGACCTGGAGAGTACAATAAATACTGACCTGGAGAGGGCAATAAATACTGAACTGGAGAGTACAATAAATACTGACCTGGAGATTACAATAAATATTGACCTGGAGAGTACAATATATACTGAGCTGGAGTTTACAATAAATACTAACCTGGAGAGGACAATAAATACGGACCTGGAGAGGGTATAAAATACTGGCCTGGAGAGTACAATAAATTCTGACGTGGAGAGTACAATAACTACTGACCTGGAGAGTTCTATAAATACTGACCTGGAGTGGGCAATAAATACTGACCTGGAGAGTGCAATAAATACTGACCTGGAGAGTACAATACATACTGATCTGGAGAGAACAATACATACTGACCTGGGGAGGGTAATAAATACTGATCTGGAGAGTATAATAAATACTGACCTGGAGAGTACAAAAAATAATGACCTTTTTAGTACAATAAATACTGACCTGGAGAATACAATAAATACGGACCTGGAGAGGGTAATAAATACTGACCTGGAGAGTACAATAAATTCTGAACTGCAGAGTACAATAAATACTGACCTGAAGAGTACAATAAACACTGACATGGAGAATACAATAACTAGTGACCTGGAGAGTACAATAAATACTGAACTGGAGAGGGCAATAAAAACTGACCTTGAGAGGACAATAAATGCTGACCTGGAGAGTACAATAACTCTAGACCTGGAGAGGGTAATAAATACTGATCTGGAGAGTACAATAAATACTGACCTGGAGAGTACAATAAATACTGACCTGGAGATTACAACAAATACTGACCTGTAGAGTACAATAAATACAGACACGGAGAATATAATAAATACTGACTTGGAGAGTACAATAAATACTGACCTGGGGAGTACAATAAATACTGACCTGGAGGGCACAATAAATACTGACCTGGAAAGGGTAATAAATGCTGACCTGGAGAGGGTAATAAGTACAGATTTGGAGAGTCCAATAAATGCTTTCCTGGAGAGTACAATAAATAGTGACCTGCAGGGTACAATAAATACTGACACGGAGAGTACAATACACAGAGTCTTGAAGAATACAATAAATATTGACCTGGAGAGTACAATAAAAACTGACCTGGAGACTGTAATAAATAGTGACCTGGAGAGTTCAATAAATAGTGACCTGGAGAGTACAATAAATACTGACCTGGACAGTACAATAAATAGTGACCTGGAGAATACAATAAACACTGACCTGGAGAGTACAATAAATACTGACCTGGAGAGTACAATAAAAACTGGCCTGGAGAGTACAATAAATACTGACCTGGAGAGTACAATAAATACGGACCTGGAGACGGTAATAAATACTGACCTGGAGAGTGTAATAAATAATGACCTGGAGAGTACAGTAAATACCGACCTGGAGAGTACAATAAATACTGACCTTGTAAGTACAACAAGTACTGACCTGGAGAGTACAATGAATACAGACCTGGAGAGTAAAATAAATACTAACCTGGAGAGCACAATAAATAATGATCTGTAGGGTACAATAAATACTGAAATGGAGAGTACAATAAATACTGACCTGGAGAGGACCATAAATACTGACCTGGAGAGTACAATGAATACTGACCTGGAGAGTACAACAAATACTGACCTGGAGAGCGTAATAAATATTGACCTGGAGAGTACAATAAATACTAACATGGAGAGTACAATAAATAATCACCTGCAGAGTAAAATAAATACTGACATGGAGAGTACAATAAATACTGACCTGGAGAGTACAATAAATACTGACCGGGTGAGTACAAAAAATAATGACCTGTAGTGTACAATAAATACTGAAATGGAGAGTACAATAAATACTGACTTGGAGAGGACAATAAATACTGACCTGCAGAGTACAATAAATACTGATCTGGAGAGGGCAATAAAAACTGACCTTGAGAGGACAATAAATGCTGACCTGGAGAGTACAATAACTCTAGACCTGGAGAGGGCAATAAATACTGACCTGGAGAGTGTAATAAATAATGACCTGTAGAGTACAATAAATACTGACCTGGAGAGTACAATAAATAGTGACCTGGAGAGTACAACAAATACTGACCTGGAGAGTACATTAAATACAGACATGGAGAATACAATAAATACTGACCTGGAGAATAAAATAAATACTGACATGGAGAGGGCAATAAATACTGACCTGGAGAGGGCAATAAATATTGACCTGCAGAGTGTAATAAATACTGACCTAGAGAGGGTAATAAATACTGACCTGGAGTGCACAATAAATACTGACCTGGAGAGTACAATAAATACTGACTTGGATATTACAATAAACACTGACCTGGAGAATACAATAACTATTGACCTGGAGAGTACAATAAATACTGACCTGGAGAGTACAATAAATACTGGCCTGGAGAGTACAATAAATTCTGACGTGGAGAGTACAATAACTACTGACCTGGAGAGTTCTATAAATACTGACCTGGAGTGGGCAATAAATACTGACCTGGAGAGTGCAATAAATACTGACCTGGAGAGTACAATACATACTGATCTGGAGAGAACAATACATACTGACCTGGGGAGGGTAATAAATACTGATCTGGAGAGTATAATAAATACTGACCTGACAGTACAATAAATACTGACCTGGAGAGTACAAAAAATAATGACCTTTTTAGTACAATAAATACTGACCTGGAGAATACAATAAATACGGACCTGGAGAGGGTAATAAATACTGACCTGGAGTGGGCAATAAATACTGACCTGGAGAGTGCAATAAATACTGACCTGGAGAGTACAATACATACTGATCTGGAGAGAACAATACATACTGACCTGGGGAGGGTAATAAATACTGATCTGGAGAGTATAATAAATACTGACCTGACAGTACAATAAATACTGACCTGGAGAGTACAAAAAATAATGACCTTTTTAGTACAATAAATACTGACCTGGAGAATACAATAAATACGGACCTGGAGAGGGTAATAAATACTGACCTCGAGAGTACAATAAATTCTGAACTGCAGAGTACAATAAATACTGACCTGAAGAGTACAATAAACACTGACATGGAGAATACAATAACTAGTGACCTGGAGAGTACAATAAATACTGAACTGGAGAGGGCAATAAAAACTGACCTTGAGAGGACAATAAATGCTGACCTGGAGAGTACAATAACTCTAGACCTGGAGAGAGTAATAAATACTGATCTGGAGAGTACAATAAATACTGACCTGGAGAGTACAATAAATACTGACCTGGAGATTACAACAAATACTGACCTGTAGAGTACAATAAATACAGACACGGAGAATATAATAAATACTGACTTGGAGAGTACAATAAATACTGACCTGGGGAGTACAATAAATACTGACCTGGAGGGCACAATAAATACTGACCTGGAAAGGGTAATAAATGTAGACCTGGAGAGGGTAATAAGTACAGATTTGGAGAGTCCATTAAATGCTTTCCTGGAGAGTACAATAAATAGTGACCTGCAGGGTACAATAAATACTGACACGGAGAGTACAATAAATACTGACCTGGAGAGTACAATAAATACTGACCTGGAGAGTACAAATAAATACTGACCTTGAGAGTACTAGAAATACTGACATGGAGATTTCAATAAATACAGACATGAAGAATACAATAACTACTGACCAGGAGATTACAAGAAATACTGACATGGAGAGTACAATACACAGAGTCTTGAAGAATACAATAAATATTGACCTGGAGAGTACAATAAAAACTGACCTGGAGACTGTAATAAATAGTGACCTGGAGAGTTCAATAAATAGTGACCTGGAGAGTACAATAAATACTGACCTGGACAGTACAATAAATAGTGACCTGGAGAATACAATAAACACTGACCTGGAGAGTACAATAAATACTGACCTGGAGAGTACAATAAAAACTGGCCTGGAGAGTACAATAAATACTGACCTGGAGAGTACAATAAATACGGACCTGGAGACGGTAATAAATACTGACCTGGAGAGTGTAATAAATAATGACCTGGAGAGTACAGTAAATACCGACCTGGAGAGTACAATAAATACTGACCTTGTAAGTACAACAAGTACTGACCTGGAGAGTACAATGAATACAGACCTGGAGAGTAAAATAAATACTAACCTGGAGAGCACAATAAATAATGATCTGTAGGGTACAATAAATACTGAAATGGAGAGTACAATAAATACTGACCTGGAGAGGACCATAAATACTGACCTGGAGAGTACAATGAATACTGACCTGGAGAGTACAACAAATACTGACCTGGAGAGCGTAATAAATATTGACCTGGAGAGTACAATAAATACTAACATGGAGAGTACAATAAATAATCACCTGCAGAGTAAAATAAATACTGACATGAAGAGTACAATAAATACTGACCTGGAGAGTACAATAAATACTGACCGGGTGAGTACAAAAAATAATGACCTGTAGTGTACAATAAATACTGAAATGGAGAGGGCAATAAATACTGAACTGGAGAGTACAATAAATACTGACCTGGAGATTACAATAAATATTGACCTGGAGTGTACAATATATACTGAGCTGGAGTTTACAATAAATACTAACCTGGAGAGGACAATAAATACGGACCTGGAGAGGGTATAAAATACTGGCCTGGAGAGTACAATAAATTCTGACGTGGAGAGTACAATAACTACTGACCTGGAGAGTTCTATAAATACTGACCTGGAGTGGGCAATAAATACTGACCTGGAGAGTGCAATAAATACTGACCTGGAGAGTACAATACATACTGATCTGGAGAGAACAATACATACTGACCTGGGGAGGGTAATAAATACTGATCTGGAGAGTATAATAAATACTGACCTGACAGTACAATAAATACTGACCTGGAGAGTACAAAAAATAATGACCTTTTTAGTACAATAAATACTGACCTGGAGAATACAATAAATACGGACCTGGAGAGGGTAATAAATACTGACCTGGAGAGTACAATAAATTCTGAACTGCAGAGTACAATAAATACTGACCTGAAGAGTACAATAAACACTGACATGGAGAATACAATAACTAGTGACCTGGAGAGTACAATAAATACTGAACTGGAGAGGGCAATAAAAACTGACCTTGAGAGGACAATAAATGCTGACCTGGAGAGTACAATAACTCTAGACCAGGAGAGGGTAATAAATACTGATCTGGAGAGTACAATAAATACTGACCTGGAGAGTACAATAAATACTGACCTGGAGATTACAACAAATACTGACCTGTAGAGTACAATAAATACAGACACGGAGAATATAATAAATACTGACTTGGAGAGTACAATAAATACTGACCTGGGGAGTACAATAAATACTGACCTGGAGGGCACAATAAATACTGACCTGGAAAGGGTAATAAATGCTGACCTGGAGAGGGTAATAAGTACAGATTTGGAGAGTCCAATAAATGCTTTCCTGGAGAGTACAATAAATAGTGACCTGCAGGGTACAATAAATACTGACACGGAGAGTACAATAAATACTGACCTGGAGAGTACAATAAATACTGACCTGGAGAGTACAAATAAATACTGACCTTGAGAGTACTAGAAATACTGACATGGAGATTACAATAAATACAGACATGAAGAATACAATAACTACTGACCAGGAGAGTACAAGAAATACTGACATGGAGAGTACAATACACAGAGTCTTGAAGAATACAATAAATATTGACCTGGAGAGTACAATAAAAACTGACCTGGAGACTGTAATAAATAGTGACCTGGAGAGTTCAATAAATAGTGACCTGGAGAGTACAATAAATACTGACCTGGACAGTACAATAATAGTGACCTGGAGAATACAATAAACACTGACCTGGAGAGTACAATAAATACTGACCTGGAGAGTACAATAAAAACTGGCCTGGAGAGTACAATAAATACTGACCTGGAGAGTACAATAAATACGGACCTGGAGACGGTAATAAATACTGACCTGGAGAGTGTAATAAATAATGACCTGGAGAGTACAGTAAATACCGACCTGGAGAGTACAATAAATACTGACCTTGTAAGTACAACAAGTACTGACCTGGAGAGTACAATGAATACAGACCTGGAGAGTAAAATAAATACTAACCTGGAGAGCACAATAAATAATGATCTGTAGGGTACAATAAATACTGAAATGGAGAGTACAATAAATACTGACCTGGAGAGGACCATAAATACTGACCTGGAGAGTACAATGAATACTGACCTGGAGAGTACAACAAATACTGACCTGGAGAGCGTAATAAATATTGACCTGGAGAGTACAATAAATACTAACATGGAGAGTACAATAAATAATCACCTGCAGAGTAAAATAAATACTGACATGGAGAGTACAATAAATACTGACCTGGAGAGTACAATAAATACTGACCGGGTGAGTACAAAAAATAATGACCTGTAGGGTACAATAAATACTGAAATGGAGAGTACAATAAATACTGACTTGGAGAGGACAATAAATACTGACCTGCAGAGTACAATAAATACTGATCTGGGGAGTACAATAAATACTGACCTGGAGAGTACAATGAATACTGACCTGGAGAGTACTATAAATACTGACCTGGAGAGTGTAATAAATATTGACCTGGAGAGTGCAATAAATACTAACCTGGAGAGTACAATAAAAACTGGCCTGGAGAGTACAATAAATACTGACCTGGAGAGTACAATAAATACGGACCTGGAGACGGTAATAAATACTGACCTGGAGAGTGTAATAAATAATGACCTGGAGAGTACAGTAAATACCGACCTGGAGAGTACAATAAATACTGACCTTGTAAGTACAACAAGTACTGACCTGGAGAGTACAATGAATACAGACCTGGAGAGTAAAATAAATACTCACCTGGAGAGCACAATAAATAATGATCTGTAGGGTACAATAAATACTGAAATGGAGAGTACAATAAATACTGACCTGGAGAGGACCATAAATACTGACCTGGAGAGTACAATGAATACTGACCTGGAGAGTACAACAAATACTGACCTGGAGAGCGTAATAAATATTGACCTGGAGAGTACAATAAATACTAACATGGAGAGTACAATAAATAATCACCTGCAGAGTAAAATAAATACTGACATGGAGAGTACAATAAATACTGACCTGGAGAGTACAATAAATACTGACCGGGTGAGTACAAAAAATAATGACCTGTAGTGTACAATAAATACTGAAATGGAGAGTACAATAAATACTGACTTGGAGATGACAATAAATACTGACCTGCAGAGTACAATAAATACTGATCTGGAGAGGGCAATAAAAACTGACCTTGAGAGGACAATAAATGCTGACCTGGAGAGTACAATAACTCTAGACCTGGAGAGGGCAATAAATACTGACCTGGAGAGTGTAATAAATAATGACCTGTAGAGTACAATAAATACTGACCTGGAGAGTACAATAAATACAGACATGGAGAATACAATAAATACTGACCTGGAGAATAAAATAAATACTGACATGGAGAGGGCAATAAATACTGACCTGGAGAGGGCAATAAATATTGACCTGCAGAGTGTAATAAATACTGACCTAGAGAGGGTAATAAATACTGACCTGGAGTGCACAATAAATACTGACCTGGAGAGTACAATAAATACTGACTTGGATATTACAATAAACACTGACCTGGAGAATACAATAACTATTGACCTGGAGAGTACAATAAATACTGACCTGGAGAGTACAATAAATACTGGCCTGGAGAGTACAATAAATTCTGACGTGGAGAGTACAATAACTACTGACCTGGAGAGTTCTATAAATACTGACCTGGAGTGGGCAATAAATACTGACCTGGAGAGTGCAATAAATACTGACCTGGAGAGTACAATACATACTGATCTGGAGAGAACAATACATACTGACCTGGGGAGGGTAATAAATACTGATCTGGAGAGTATAATAAATACTGACCTGACAGTACAATAAATACTGACCTGGAGAGTACAAAAAATAATGACCTTTTTAGTACAATAAATACTGACCTGGAGAATACAATAAATACGGACCTGGAGAGGGTAATAAATACTGACCTGGAGAGTACAATAAATTCTGAACTGCAGAGTACAATAAATACTGACCTGAAGAGTACAATAAACACTGACATGGAGAATACAATAACTAGTGACCTGGAGAGTACAATAAATACTGAACTGGAGAGGGCAATAAAAACTGACCTTGAGAGGACAATAAATGCTGACCTGGAGAGTACAATAACTCTAGACCTGGAGAGGGTAATAAATACTGATCTGGAGAGTACAATAAATACTGACCTGGAGAGTACAATAAATACTGACCTGGAGATTACAACAAATACTGACCTGTAGAGTACAATAAATACAGACACGGAGAATATAATAAATACTGACTTGGAGAGTACAATAAATACTGACCTGGGGAGTACAATAAATACTGACCTGGAGGGCACAATAAATACTGACCTGGAAAGGGTAATAAATGTTGACCTGGAGAGGGTAATAAGCACAGATTTGGAGAGTCCAATAAATGCTTTCCTGGAGAGTACAATAAATAGTGACCTGCAGGGTACAATAAATACTGACACGGAGAGTACAATAAATACTGACCTGGAGAGTACAATAAATACTGACCTGGAGAGTACAAATAAATACTGACCTTGAGAGTACTAGAAATACTGACATGGAGATTACAATAAATACAGACATGAAGAATACAATAACTACTGATCAGGAGAGTACAAGAAATACTGACATGGAGAGTACAATACACAGAGTCTTGAAGAATACAATAAATATTGACCTGGAGCGTACAATAAAAACTGACCTGGAGACTGTAATAAATAGTGACCTGGAGAGTTCAATAAATAGTGACCTGGAGAGTACAATAAATACTGACCTGGACAGTACAATAAATACTGACCTGGAGAATACAATAAACACTGACCTGGAGAGTACAATAAATACTGACCTGGAGAGTACAATAAAAACTGGCCTGGAGAGTACAATAAATACTGACCTGGAGAGTACAATAAATACGGACCTGGAGACGGTAATAAATACTGACCTGGAGAGTGTAATAAATAATGACCTGGAGAGTACAGTAAATACCGACCTGGAGAGTACAATAAATACTGACCTTGTAAGTACAACAAGTACTGACCTGGAGAGTACAATGAATACAGACCTGGAGAGTAAAATAAATACTAACCTGGAGAGCACAATAAATAATGATCTGTAGGGTACAATAAATACTGAAATGGAGAGTACAATAAATACTGACCTGGAGAGGACCATAAATACTGACCTGGAGAGTACAATGAATACTGACCTGGAGAGTACAACAAATACTGACCTGGAGAGCGTAATAAATATTGACCTGGAGAGTACAATAAATACTAACATGGAGAGTACAATAAATAATCACCTGCAGAGTAAAATAAATACTGACATGGAGAGTACAATAAATACTGACCTGGAGAGTACAATAAATACTGACCGGGTGAGTACAAAAAATAATGACCTGTAGGGTACAATAAATACTGAAATGGAGAGTACAATAAATACTGACTTGGAGAGGACAATAAATACTGACCTGCAGAGTACAATAAATACTGATCTGGAGAGGGCAATAAAAACTGACCTTGAGAGGACAATAAATGCTGACCTGGAGAGTACAATAACTCTAGACCTGGAGAGGGCAATAAATACTGACCTGGAGAGGGTAATAAATAATGACCTGTAGAGTACAATAAATACTGACCTGGAGAGTACAATAAATAGTGACCTGGAGAGTACAACAAATACTGACCTGGAGAGTACAATAAATACAGACATGGAGAATACAATAAATACTGACCTGGAGAATAAAATAAATACTGACATGGAGAGGGCAATAAATACTGACCTGGAGAGGGCAATAAATATTGACCTGCAGAGTGTAATAAATACTGACCTAGAGAGGGTAATAAATACTGACCTGGAGTGCACAATAAATACTGACCTGGAGAGTACAATAAATACTGACTTGGATATTACAATAAACACTGACCTGGAGAATACAATAACTATTGACCTGGAGAGTACAATAAATACTGACCTGGAGAGGGCAATAAATACTGAACTGGAGAGTACAATAAATACTGACCTGGAGATTACAATAAATATTGACCTGGAGAGTACAATATATACTGAGCTGGAGTTTACAATAAATACTAACCTGGAGAGGACAATAAATACGGACCTGGAGAGGGTATAAAATACTGGCCTGGAGAGTACAATAAATTCTGACGTGGAGAGTACAATAACTACTGAACTGGAGAGTTCTATAAATACTGACCTGGAGTGGGCAATAAATACTGACCTGGAGAGTGCAATAAATACTGACCTGGAGAGTACAATACATACTGATCTGGAGAGAACAATACATACTGACCTGGGGAGGGTAATAAATACTGATCTGGAGAGTATAATAAATACTGACCTGACAGTACAATAAATACTGACCTGGAGAGTACAAAAAATAATGACCTTTTTAGTACAATAAATACTGACCTGGAGAATACAATAAATACGGACCTGGAGAGGGTAATAAATACTGACCTGGAGAGTACAATAAATTCTGAACTGCAGAGTACAATAAATACTGACCTGAAGAGTACAATAAACACTGACATGGAGAATACAATAACTAGTGACCTGGAGAGTACAATAAATACTGAACTGGAGAGGGCAATAAAAACTGACCTTGAGAGGACAATAAATGCTGACCTGGAGAGTACAGTAACTCTAGACCTGGAGAGGGTAATAAATACTGATCTGGAGAGTACAATAAATACTGACCTGGAGAGTACAATAAATACTGACCTGGAGATTACAACAAATACTGACCTGTAGAGTACAATAAATACAGACACGGAGAATATAATAAATACTGACTTGGAGAGTACAATAAATACTGACCTGGGGAGTACAATAAATACTGACCTGGAGGGCACAATAAATACTGACCTGGAAAGGGTAATAAATGCTGACCTGGAGAGGGTAATAAGTACAGATTTGGAGAGTCCAATAAATGCTTTCCTGGAGAGTACAATAAATAGTGACCTGCAGGGTACAATAAATACTGACACGGAGAGTACAATAAATACTGACCTGGAGAGTACAATAAATACTGACCTGGAGAGTACAAATAAATACTGACCTTGAGAGTACTAGAAATACTGACATGGAGATTACAATAAATACAGACATGAAGAATACAATAACTACTGACCAGGAGAGTACAAGAAATACTGACATGGAGAGTACAATACATACTGATTTGGAGAGGGTATTAAATAATGACCTGGAGAGGGTAATAAATACAGACCTGGAGAGTAACATAAATACTAACCTGGAGAGTAAAATAAATATTGACCTGTAGGGTACAATAAATACTGACCTGGAGACTACAACACATACTGACCTGGAGAGGACAATAAATACGGACCTGGAGAGTACAATAAATACTGATCTGTATAGTACAATAAATACTCACCTGGAGAGTACAATAAATACTGATTTGGAGAGTACAATAACTAGTGACCTGGAGAGGTTAAGAAATACTGAATTGGTGAGTACTATAAAAACTGACCTGGAGAGTACAGTAAATACTGACCTGGAGAGGGTAATAAATACAGACCTGGAGGGTACAATAACTCGTGACCTGGAGAGGTTAAGAAATACTGAATTGGTGAGTACTATAAATACTGACCTGGAGTGCACAATAATTACTGACCTGGAGAGTACAATAAATACTGACCTGGAGAGTACAATAAATACTGACCTGGAGAGTACAATCAATACTGACCTAGAGAGGGTAATAAATACTGACCTGGAGTGCACAATCAATACTGACCTGGAGAGTACAATAAATATTGACCTGGAGATTACAATAAACACTGACCTGGAGAATACAATAACTACTGACCTGGAGAGTACAATAAATACTGACCTGGAGAGGGCAATAAATACTGAACTGGAGAGTACAATAAATACTGACCTGGAGATTACAATAAATATTGACCTGGAGAGTACAATATACACTGAGCTGGAGTTTACAATAAATACTGACCTGGAGAGGACAATAAATACGGACCTGGAGAGGGTAATATATACTGGCCTGGAGAGTACAATAAATTCTGACGTGGAGAGTACAATAACTACTGACCTGGAGAGTTCTATAAATACTGACCTGGAGATTTCAAGAAATACTGACCTGGAAAGTACAACAATTACAGACCTGGAGAGTACAATAAATACAGACATGGAGAATACAATAAATACTGACCTGGAGAGGGCAATAAATATTGACATGGAGAGTGCAATAAATACTGACCTGAAGAGTACAATAAATACTGACCTGGAGAGTACAATACATACTCACCTGGAGAGTACAATACATAGTGACCTGGAGAGTACAATAAATACTGACCAGGTGAGGGCAATAAATATTGACCTGCAGAGTGCAATATATACTGACCTGGAGAGTATAATATATACTGACCTGGAGAGTACAATAAATACTGACCTGGAGGGCACAATAAATACTGACCTGGAGAGGGTAATAATTGCAGATTTGGAAAGTCCAATAAATTCTTTCCTGGAGAGTACAATAAATAGTGACCTGCAGGGTACAATTAATACTGACACGGAGAGTACAATAAATACTGACCTGGAGAGTACATATAAATACTGACCTTGAGAGTACAAGAAATACTGACATGGAGAGTACAATTAATACAGACATGAAGAATACAATAAATACTGACCTGGAGAGTACAATAAAAACTGTCCTGGAGACTGCAATAAATAGTGACCTGGAGAGTCCAATAAATAGTGACCTTGAGAGTACAATAAATACTGACCTGGACAGTACAATAAATAGTGACCTAGAGAGTACAATAAATACTGACCTGGAGAGTACAATAAATACTGACCTGGGGAGTACAATAAATACGGACCTGGAGAGGGTAATAAATACTGACCTGGAGAGTACAATAAATTCTCACCTGGAGAGTACAATAAATACTGATCTGGAGAGTACAATAACTAGTGACCTGGAGAGGTTAAGAAATACTGAATTGGTGAGTACTATAAAAACTGACCTGGAGAGTACAGTAAATACTGACCTGGAGAGGGTAATAAATACAGACCTGGAGGGTACAATAACTCGTGACCTGGAGAGGTTAAGAAATACTGAATTGGTGAGTACTATAAATACTGACCTGGAGTGTACAATAATTACTGACCTGGAGAGTACAATAAATACTGACCTGGAGCGTACAATAAATACTGACCTGGAAAGTACAATAAATACTGACCTAGAGAGGGTAATAAATACTGACCTGGAGTGCACAATAAATACTGACCTGGAGAGTACAATAAATATTGACCTGGAGATTACAATAAACACTGACCTGGAGAATACAATAACTACTGACCTGGAGAGTACAATAAATACTGACCTGGAGAGGGCAATAAATACTGAACTGGAGAGTACAATAAATACTGACCTGGAGATTACAATAAATATTGACCTGGAGAGTACAATATACACTGAGCTGGAGTTTACAATAAATACTGACCTGGAGAGGACAATAAATACGGACCTGGAGAGGGTAATATATACTGGCCTGGAGAGTACAATAAATTCTGACGTGGAGAGTACAATAACTACTGACCTGGAGAGTTCTATAAATACTGACCTGGAGAGTACAACAATTACAGACCTGGAGAGTACAATAAATACAGACATGGAGAATGCAATAAATACTGACCTGGAGAGGGCAATAAATATTGACATGGAGAGTGCAATAAATACTGACCTGAAGAGTACAATAAATACTGACCTGGAGAGTACAATACATACTCACCTGGAGAGTATAATAAATACTGACCTGGAGAGTACAATAAATACTGACCAGGTGACTGCAATAAATATTGACCTGCAGAGTGCAATATATACTGACCTGGAGAGTATAATATATACTGACCTGGAGAGTACAATAAATACTGACCTGGAGGGCACAATAAATACTGACCTGGAGAGGGTAATAATTGCAGATTTGGAGAGTCCAATAAATTCTTTCCTGGAGAGTACAATAAATAGTGACCTGCAGGGTACAATAAATACTGACACGGAGAGTACAATAAATAATGACCTGGAGAGTACATATAAATACTGACCGTGAGAGTACAAGAAATACTGACATGGAGAGTACAATTAATACAGACATGAAGAATACAATAAATACTGACCTGGAGAGTACAATAAAAACTGACCTGGAGACTGCAATAAATAGTGACCTGGAGAGTCCAATAAATAGTGACCTTGAGAGTACAATAAATACTGACCTGGACAGTACAATAAATAGTGACCTGGAGAGTACAATAAATACTGACCTGGAGAGTACAATAAATACTGACCTGGGGAGTACAATAAATACGGACCTGGAGAGGGTAATAAATACTGACCTGGAGAGTACAATAAATACTGACCTGGAGAGTACAATAAATACTGACCTGGAGAGGGCAATAAATACTGACCTGGAGAGGGCAATAAATATTGAACTGGAGAGTGCAATAAATAATGACCTGGAGAGTACAAAAAACACTATCCTGGTCAGTGCAATAAATACTGACCTGGAGAGGACAATAAATACTGACCTGGAGAGTACAATCAATTCTGACCTGGAGAGTACAATAAATACTGCCCTGGAGAGTGCAATAAATACTGACCTGGAGAGTGCAATAAATATTGACCTGTAGGGTACAATAAATACTCACCTGGAGAGTACAATTAATATTGACCTGGAGAGGACAATACATATAGACTTGGAGAGTACAATAAATACTGACTTGGAGTGTGTAATAAAAAGTGACCTGGAGAGTGCAATAAATAATTACCTGGAGAGTACAATAAATACTGACCTGGAGAGTACAATAAATACTGACCTGGAGAGTACAACAAATACTGACCTGGAGAGTACAATAAATACAGACATGGAGAATACAATAAATATTGACCTGGAGAGGGCAATAAATATTGACATGGAGAGTGCAATAAATACTGACCTGGAGAGTACAATAAATACTGACCTGTAGAGTACAGTATTTACTCACCTGGAGAGTATATTAAATACTGACCTGGAGAGTACAATAAATACTGACCAGGTGAGGGCAATAAATATTGACCTGCAGAGTGCAATAAATACTGACCTGGAGAGTATAATAAATACTGACCTGGAGAGTACAATAAATACTGACCTGGAGGGCACAATAAATACTGACCAGGAGAGGGTAATAAAAACTGACTTGGAGAGGGTAATAAATACAGATCTGGAGAGTACAAGAAATACTAACCTGGAGTGTACAATAAATAGTGACCTGTAGGGTACAATAAATACTGAAATGGAGAGTACAATAAATACTGACCTGGAGAGGAAAATAAATACTGACCTGGAGAGTACAATATATACAGATCTGGGGAGTACAATAAATACTGACCTGGAGAGTACAATGAATACTGACCTGGAGAGTACAATAAATACAGACTTGGAGAGTGTAATAAATATTGACCTGGAGAGTACAATAAATACTAACCTGGAGAGTACAATAAATACTGACCTGTAGAATACAATAAATACTGACCTGGAGAGTACAATAAATACGGACCTGGAGATTACAATAAATACTGACCTGGAGAATACAATAAATACTGACTTGGAGATTACAATAAGTACTGACCTGGAGAGGGCAATAAATACTAACCTAGAGAGGGCAATAAATATTAACCTGGAGAGTGCAAAAAATAGTGACCAGGAAAGTATAATAAATACTGACTTGGACAGTACAATAAATACTGACTTGGAGAGGGTAATAAATACTGACCTGGAGAGTACAATGAATACTGATTTGGAGAGGGTATTAAATAATGACCTGGAGAGGGTAATAAATACAGACCTGGAGAGTAAAATAAATACTAATCTGAAGAGTAAAATAAATATTGACCTGTAGGGTACAATAAATACTGACCTGGAGACTACAACACATACTGACCTGCAGAGGACAATAAATACGGACCATGAGAGCACAATAAATACTGATCTGTATAGTACAATAAATGCTCACCTGGAGAGTACAATAAATGCTGCCCTGGAGAGGGTAATACAGAGTGACCTGGAGAATATAATAAATACTGACCTGGAGAGTACAGTAAATACTGACCTGGAGAGGGTAATAAATACAGACCTGGAGGGTACAATAAATAGTGACCTGGAGAGGTTCAGAAATACTGAATTGGTGAGTACTATAAATACTGACCTGGAGTGTACAATAATTACTGACCTGGAGAGTACAATAAATACTGACCTGGAGAGTACCATAAATACTGACCTGGAGAGTACAATAAATACTGACCTGGAGAGTTAATAAATAATGACCTGGAGAGTACAATAAATACTGACCTGGAGAGTACAATACATACTGACCTGGAGAGTACAGCAAATACTGACCTGGAGAGTACAATAAATACAGACATGGAGAATACAATAAATACTGACCTGAAGAATAAAATAAATACTGACATGGAGAGGGCAATAAATACTGACCTGGAGAGGGCAATAAATATTGACCTGCAGAGTGTAATAAATACTGACCCAGAGAGGGTAATAAATACTGACCTAGAGTGCACAATAAGTACTGACCTGGAGAGTACAATAAATACTGACCTGGAGATTACAATAAACACTGACCTGGAGAATACAATAACTACTGACCTGGAGAGTACAATAAATACTGACCTGGAGAGTACAATAAATACTGACATGGAGAGCACAACAAATACTGACCTGGAGAGTACAATAAATACAGACATGGAGAATACAATAAATACTGACCTGGAGAATAAAATAAATACTGACATGGAGAGGGCAATAAATACTGACCTGGAGAGGGCAATAAATATTGACCTGCAGACTGTAATAAATACTGACCTAGAGAGGGTAATAAATACTGACCTGGAGTGCACAATAAATACTAACCTGGAGAGTACAATAAATACTGACCTGGAGATTACAATAAACACTGACCTGGAGAATACAATAACTACTGACCTGGAGAGTACAATAAATACTGACCTGGAGAGGGCAATAAATACTGAACTGGAGAGTACAACAAATACTGACCTGAAGATTACAATAAATATTGACCTGGAGAGTACAATATATACTGACCTGGAGAGTACAATAAATCTAGACCTGGAGAGGGTAATAAATACTGATCTGGAGAGTACAATAAATACTGACCTGGAGAGTACAAGAAATACTGACCTGGAGAGTACAACAAATACAGACCTGGAGAGTACAATAAATACAGGCATGAAGAATACAATAAATACTGACCTGGAGAGGGCAATAAATATTGAAATGGAGAGTGCAATAAATACTGACCTGAAGAGTATAATAAATACTGACCTGGAGAGTACAATAAATACTGACCAGGTGAGGGCAATAAATATTGACCTGCAGAGTGCAATAAATACTGACCTGGAGAGTATAATATATACTGACCTGGAGAGTACAATAAATACTGACCTGGAGGGCACAATAAATACTGGCCTGGAGAGGGTAATAATTGCAGATTTGGAGAGTCCAATAAATTCTTTCCTGGAGAGTACAATAAATAGTGACCTGCAGGGTACAATAAATACTGACACGGAGAGTACAATAGATACTGACCTGGGGAGTACAATAAATACGGACCTGGAGAGGGTAATAAATACTGACCTGGAGAGTACAATAAATTTTGACCTGGAGAGTACAATAAATACTGACCTGGAGAGTACAATAAATACTGACCTGGAGAGGGCAATAAATACTGACCTGGAGATTACAATAAATATTGACCTGGAGAGTACAATATACACTGAGCTGGAGTTTACAATAAATACTGACCTGGAGAGGACAATAAATACGGACCTGGAGAGGGTAATATATACTGGCCTGGAGAGTACAATAAATTCTGACGTGGAGAGTACAATAACTACTGACCTGGAGAGTTCTATAAATACTGACCTGGAGAGTACAACAATTACAGACCTGGAGAGTACAATAAATACAGACATGGAGAATGCAATAAATACTGACCTGGAGAGGGCAATAAATATTGACATGGAGAGTGCAATAAATACTGACCTGAAGAGTACAATAAATACTGACCTGGAGAGTACAATACATACTCACCTGGAGAGTATAATAAATACTGACCTGGAGAGTACAATAAATACTGACCAGGTGAGGGCAATAAATATTGACCTGCAGAGTGCAATATATACTGACCTGGAGAGTATAATATATACTGACCTGGAGAGTACAATAAATACTGACCTGGAGGGCACAATAAATACTGACCTGGAGAGGGTAATAATTGCAGATTTGGAGAGTCCAATAAATTCTTTCCTGGAGAGTACAATAAATAGTGACCTGCAGGGTACAATAAATACTGACACGGAGAGTACAATAAATACTGACCTGGAGAGTACATATAAATACTGACCTTGAGAGTACAAGAAATACTGACATGGAGAGTACAATTAATACAGACATGAAGAATACAATAAATACTGACCTGGAGAGTACAATAAAAACTGACCTGGAGACTGCAATAAATAGTGACCTGGAGAGTCCAATAAATAGTGACCTTGAGAGTACAATAAATACTGACCTGGACAGTACAATAAATAGTGACCTGGAGAGTACAATAAATACTGACCTGGAGAGTACAATAAATACTGACCTGGGGAGTACAATAAATACGGACCTGGAGAGGGTAATAAATACTGACCTGGAGAGTACAATAAATACTGACCTGGAGAGTACAATAAATACTGACCTGGAGAGGGCAATAAATACTGACCTGGAGAGGGCAATAAATATTGAACTGGAGAGTGCAATAGATAATGACCTGGAGAGTACAAAAAACACTATCCTGGTCAGTGCAATAAATACTGACCTGGAGAGGACAATAAATACTGACCTGGAGAGTACAATCAATTCTGACCTGGAGAGTACAATAAATACTGCCCTGGAGAGTGCAATAAATATTGACCTGTAGGGTACAATAAATACTCACCTGGAGAGTACAATAAATATTGACCTGGAGAGGACAATACATATAGACTTGGAGAGTACAATAAATACTGACTTGGAGTGTGTAATAAAAAGTGACCTGGAGAGTGCAATAAATAATTACCTGGAGAGTACAATAAATACTGACCTGGAGAGTACAATAAATACTGCCCTGGAGAGTGCAATAAATATTGACCTGTAGGGTACAATAAATACTCACCTGGAGAGTACAATAAATATTGACCTGGAGAGGACAATACATATAGACTTGGAGAGTACAATAAATACTGACTTGGAGTGTGTAATAAAAAGTGACCTGGAGAGTGCAATAAATAATTACCTGGAGAGTACAATAAATACTGACCTGGAGAGTACAATAAATACTGACCTGGAGAGTACAACAAATACTGACCTGGAGAGTACAATAAATACAGACATGGAGAATACAATAAATACTGACCTGGAGAGGGCAATAAATATTGACATGGAGAGTGCAATAAATACTGACCTGGAGAGTACAATAAATACTGACCTGTAGAGTACAGTATTTACTCACCTGGAGAGTATATTAAATACTGACCTGGAGAGTACAATAAATACTGACCAGGTGAGGGCAATAAATATTGACCTGCAGAGTGCAATAAATACTGACCTGGAGAGTATAATAAATACTGACCTGGAGAGTACAATAAATACTGACCTGGAGGGCACAATAAATACTGACCAGGAGAGGGTAATAAAAACTGACTTGGAGAGGGTAATAAATACAGATCTGGAGAGTACAAGAGATACTAACCTGGAGTGTACAATAAATAGTGACCTGTAGGGTACAATAAATACTGAAATGGAGAGTACAATAAATACTGACCTGGAGAGGAAAATAAATACTGACCTGGAGAGTACAATATATACAGATCTGGGGAGTACAATAAATACTGACCTGAAGAGTACAATGAATACTGACCTGGAGAGTACAATAAATACAGACTTGGAGAGTGTAATAAATATTGACCTGGAGAGTACAATAAATACTAACCTGGAGAGTACAATAAATACTGACCTGTAGAATACAATAAATACTGACCTGGAGAGTACAATAAATACGGACCTGGAGATTACAATAAATACTGACCTGGAGAATACAATAAATACTGACTTGGAGATTACAATAAGTACTGACCTGGAGAGGGCAATAAATACTAACCTAGAGAGGGCAATAAATATTAACCTGGAGAGTGCAAAAAATAGTGACCAGGAAAGTATAATAAATACTGACTTGGACAGTACAATAAATACTGACTTGGAGAGGGTAATAAATACTGACCTGGAGAGTACAATGAATACTGATTTGGAGAGGGTATTAAATAATGACCTGGAGAGGGTAATAAATACAGACCTGGAGAGTAAAATAAATACTAATCTGAAGAGTAAAATAAATATTGACCTGTAGGGTACAATAAATACTGACCTGGAGACTACAACACATACTGGCCTGCAGAGGACAATAAATACGGACCAGGAGAGCACAATAAATACTGATCTGTATAGTACAATAAATACTCACCTGGAGAGTACAATAAATGCTGCCCTGGAGAGGGTAATACAGAGTGACCTGGAGAATATAATAAATACTGACCTGGAGAGTACAGTAAATACTGACCTGGAGAGGGTAATAAATACAGACCTGGAGGGTACAATAAATAGTGACCTGGAGAGGTTAAGAAATACTGAATTGGTGAGTACTATAAATACTGACCTGGAGTGTACAATAATTACTGACCTGGAGAGTACAATAAATACTGACCTGGAGAGTACCATAAATACTGACCTGGAGAGTACAATAAATACTGACCTGGAGAGTTAATAAATAATGACCTGGAGAGTACAATAAATACTGACCTGGAGAGTACAATACATACTGACCTGGAGAGTACAGCAAATACTGACCTGGAGAGTACAATAAATAATGACATGGAGAATACAATAAATACTGACCTGAAGAATAAAATAAATACTGACATGGAGAGGGCAATAAATACTGACCTGGAGAGGGCAATAAATATTGACCTGCAGAGTGTAATAAATACTGACCCAGAGAGGGTAATAAATACTGACCTGGAGTGCACAATAAGTACTGACCTGGAGAGTACAATAAATACTGACCTGGAGATTACAATAAACACTGACCTGGAGAATACAATAACTACTGACCTGGAGAGTACAATAAATACTGACCTGGAGAGGGCAATAAATACTGAACTGGAGAGTACAACAAATACTGACCTGAAGATTACAATAAATATTGACCTGGAGAGTACAATATATACTGACCTGGAGAGTACAATAAATCTAGACCTGGAGAGGGTAATAAATACTGATCTGGAGAGTACAATAAATACTGACCTGGAGTGTACAAGAAATACTGACCTGGAGAGTACAACAAATACAGACCTGGAGAGTACAATAAATACAGGCATGAAGAATACAATAAATACTGACCTGGAGAGGGCAATAAATATTGACATGGAGAGTGCAATAAATACTGACCTGAAGAGTATAATAAATACTGACCTGGAGAGTACAATAAATACTGACCAGGTGAGGGCAATAAATATTGACCTGCAGAGTGCAATAAATACTGACCTGGAGAGTATAATATATACTGACCTGGAGAGTACAATAAATACTGACCTGGAGGGCACAATAAATACTGGCCTGGAGAGGGTAATAATTGCAGATTTGGAGAGTCCAATAAATTCTTTCCTGGAGAGTACAATAAATAGTGACCTGCAGGGTACAATAAATACTGACACGGAGAGTACAATAAATACTGACCTGGAGAGTACATATAAATACTGACCTTGAGAATACAAGAAATACTGACATGGAGAGTACAATTAATACAGACATGAAGAATACAATAAATACTGACCTGTAGAGTACAATAAAAACTGACCTGGAAACTTCAATAAATAGTGACCTGGAGAGTCCAATAAATAGTGACCTTGAGAGTACAATAAATACTGACCTGGAGAGTACAATAAATACTGACCTGGGGAGTACAATAAATACGGACCTGGAGAGGGTAATAAATACTGACCTGGAGAGTACAATAAATTTTGACCTGGAGAGTACAATAAATACTGACCTGGAGAGTACAATAAATACTGACCTGGAGAGGGCAATAAATACTGACCTGGAGAGGGCAATAAATATTGAACTGGAGAGTGCAATAAATAATGACCTGGAGAGTACAAAAAACACTGACCTGGTCAGTACAATAAATACTGACCTGTAGAGGACAATAAATACTGACCTGGAGTGTACAATCAATTCTGACCTGGAGAGTACAATAAATACTGCCCTGGAGAGTGCAATAAATACTGACCTGGAGAGTGCAATATATATTGACCTGTAAGGTACAATAAATACTCACCTGGAGAGTACAATAAATATTGACTTGGAGAGTACAATAAATACTGACTTGGAGTGTGTAATAAAAAGTGACCTGGAGAGTGCAATAAATAATTACCTGGAGAGTACAATAAATACTGACCTGGAGAGTACAATAAATACTGACCTGGAGCGTACAACAAATACTGACCTGGAGAGTACAATAAATACAGACATGGAGAATACAATAAATACTCACCTGGAGAGGGCAATAAATATTGACATGGAGAGTGCAATAAATACTGACCTGGAGAGTACAATAAATACTGACCTGGAGAGTACAATACATACTCACCTGGAGAGTATAATAAATACTGACCTGGAGAGTACAATAAATACTGACCAGGAGAGGGCAATAAATATTGACCTGCAGAGTGCAATAAATACTGACCTGGAGAGTATAATAAATACTGACCTGGAGAGTACAATAAATACTGACATGGAGGGCACAATAAATACTGACCAGGAGAGGGTAATAAAAACTGACTTGGAGAGGGTAATAAATACAGATCTGGAGATTACAAGAAATACTAACCTGGAGAGTACAATAAATAGTGAATATAGGGTACAATAAATACTGCAATGGAGAGTACAATAAATACTGACCTGGAGAGGAAAATAAATACTGACCTGGAGTGTACAATATATACTGATCTGGGGAGTACAATAAATACTGACCTGGAGAGTACAATGAATACTGACCTGGAGAGTACAATAAATACTGACTTGGAGAGTGTAATAAATATTGACCTGGAGAGTACAATAAATACTAACCTGGAGAGTACAATAAATACTGACCTGTAGAATACAATAAATACTGACCTGGAGAGTACAATAAATACTGACCTGGAGACTGTAATACATAGTGACCTGGAGAGTACAATAAATAGTGACCTGGAGAGTACAATAACTACTGACTTGGAGATTACAATAAGTACTGACTTGGAGAGGGCAATAAATACTAACCTAGAGAGGGCAATAAATATTAACCTGGAGAGGGCAAAAAATAGTGACCAGGAGAGTATAATAAATACTGACTTGGACAGTACAATAAATACTGACTTGGAGAGGGTAATAAATACTGACCTGGAGAGTACAATGAATACTGATTTGGAGATGGTATTAAATAATGACCTGGAGAGGGTAATAAGTACAGACCTGGAGAGTAAAATAAATACTAACCTGGAGAGTAAAATAAATATTGACCTGTAGGGTACAATAAATACTGACCTGGAGACTACAACACATACTGACCTGCAGAGGACACTAAATACGGACCTGGAGAGCACAATAAATACTCATCTGGAGAGTACAATAAATGCTGCCCTGGAGAGGGTAATACAGATTGACCTGGAGAATATAATAAATACTGACCTGGAGAGTACAGTAAATACTGACCTGGAGAGGGTAATAAATACAGACCTGGAGGGTACAATAAATAGTGACCTGGAGAGGTTAAGAAATACTGAATTGGTGAGTACTATAAATACTGACCTGGAGTGTACAATAATTACTGACCTGGAGAGCACAATAAATGCTGACCTGGAGAGTACAATAAATACTGACCTGGAGAGTACCATAAATACTGACCTGGAGAGTACAATAAATACTGACCTGGAGAGTGCAATAAATAATGACCTGGAGAGTACAATAAAAACTGACCTGGAGAGTACAATAAATACTGACCTGGAGAGTACAACAAATACTGACCTGGAGAGTACAATAAATACAGACATGGAGAATAAAATAAATAATGACCTGAAGAATAAAATAAATACTGACATGGAGAGGGCAATAACTACTGACCTGGAGAGGGCAATAAATATTGACCTGCAGAGTGTAATAAATACTCACCTAGAGAGGGTAATAAATACTGACCTGGAGTGCACAATAAATACTGACCTGGAGAGTAAAATAAATACTGACCTGTAGATTACAATAAACACTAACCTGGAGAATACAATAACTACTGACCTGGACAGTACAATAAATACTGACCTGGAGAGGGCAATAAATACTGACCTGGAGAGTGTAATAAATAATGACCTGTAGAGTACAATAAATACTGACCTGGAGAGTACAATAAATAGTGACCTGGAGAGTACAACAAATACTGACCTGGAGAGTACAATAAATACAGACATGGAGAATACAATAAATACTGACCTGGAGAATAAAATAAATACTGACATGGAGAGGGCAATAAATACTGACCTGGAGAGGGCAATAAATATTGACCTGCAGAGTGTAATAAATTCTGACCTAGAGAGGGTAATAAATACTGACCTGGAGTGCACAATAAATACTGACCTGGAGAGTACAATAAATACTGACTTGGATATTACAATAAACACTGACCTGGAGAATACAATAACTATTGACCTGGAGAGTACAATAAATACTGACCTGGAGAGGGCAATAAATACTGAACTGGAGAGTACAATAAATACTGACCTGGAGATTACAATAAATATTGACCTGGAGAGTACAATATATACTGAGCTGGAGTTTACAATAAATACTAACCTGGAGAGGACAATAAATACGGACCTGGAGAGGGTATAAAATACTGGCCTGGAGAGTACAATAAATTCTGACGTGGAGAGTACAATAACTACTGACCTGGAGACTTCTATAAATACTGACCTGGAGTGGGCAATAAATACTGACCTGGAGAGTGCAATAAATACTGACCTGGAGAGTACAATACATACTGATCTGGAGAGAACAATACATACTGACCTGGGGAGGGTAATAAATACTGATCTGGAGAGTATAATAAATACTGACCTGACAGTACAATAAATACTGACCTGGAGAGTACAAAAAATAATGACCTTTTTAGTACAATAAATACTGACCTGGAGAATACAATAAATACGGACCTGGAGAGGGTAATAAATACTGACCTGGAGAGTACAATAAATTCTGAACTGCAGAGTACAATAAATACTGACCTGAAGAGTACAATAAACACTGACATTGAGAATACAATAACTAGTGACCTGGAGAGTACAATAAATACTGAACTGGAGAGGGCAATAAAAACTGACCTTGAGAGGACAATAAATGCTGACCTGGAGAGTACAATAACTCTAGACCTGGAGAGGGTAATAAATACTGATCTGGAGAGTACAATAAATACTGACCTGGAGAGTACAATAAATACTGACCTGGAGATGACAACAAATACTGACCTGTAGAGTACAATAAATAGTGACCTGCAGGGTACAATAAATACTGACACGGAGAGTACAATAAATACTGACCTGGAGACTGTAATAAATAGTGACCTGGAGAGTTCAATAAATAGTGACCTGGGGAGTACAATAAATACTGACCTGGACAGTACAATAAATAGTGACCTGGAGAATACAATAAACACTGACCTGGAGAGTACAATAAATACTGACCTGGAGAGTACAATAAAAACTGGCCTGGAGAGTACAATAAATACTGACCTGGAGAGTACAATAAATACGGACCTGGAGACGGTAATAAATACTGACCTGGAGAGTGTAATAAATAATGACCTGGAGAGTACAGTAAATACCGACCTGGAGAGTACAATAAATACTGACCTTGTAAGTACAACAAGTACTGACCTGGAGAGTACAATGAATACAGACCTGGAGAGTAAAATAAATACTAACCTGGAGAGCACAATAAATAATGATCTGTAGGGTACAATAAATACTGAAATGGAGAGTACAATAAATACTGACCTGGAGAGGACCATAAATACTGACCTGGAGAGTACAATGAATACTGACCTGGAGAGTACAACAAATACTGACCTGGAGAGCATAATAAATATTGACCTGGAGAGTACAATAAATACTAACATGGAAAGTACAATAAATAATCACCTGCAGAGTAAAATAAATACTGACATGGAGAGTACAATAAATACTGACCTGGAGAGTACAATAAATACTGACCGGGTGAGTACAAAAAATAATGACCTGTAGGGTACAATAAATACTGAAATGGAGAGTACAATAAATACTGACTTGGAGAGGACAATAAATACTGACCTGCAGAGTACAATAAATACTGATCTGGGGAGTACAATAAATACTGACCTGGAGAGTACAATGAATACTGACCTGGAGAGTACTATAAATACTGACCTGGAGAGTGTAATAAATATTGACCTGGAGAGTGCAATAAATACTAACCTGGAGAGTACAATAAATACTGACTTGGAGAGTTCAAGAAATACTGACCTGGAGAATTCAATAAATACTAACTTAGAGAGGGCAATAAATATTAACCTGGAGAGTGCAAAAAATAGTGACCTGGAGAGTATAATAAATACTGACCTGGAGAGTACAATAATACTGACTAAGGAGAGTAGAATATATATTGACCTGGACATTACAATAAATACTGACCTGGAGAGTGAAATAAATACTGACTTGGAGAGTACAATAAATGCTGATCTGGAGAGGATATTAAATACTGACCTGGAGAGGGAAATAAATACAGACATGGAGAGTAAAATAAATACTAACCTGGAGAGTACAATAAATAATGACCTGTAGGGTACAATAAATACTGACCTGGAGATTACAATACATACTGACCTGGAGAGGAAAATAAATACTGACCTGGAGAGTTCAATAACTACTGATCTGCAGAGTACAATAAATACTCACCTGGAGAGTACAATAAATACTGACCTGGAGAGTACAATAAATACTGACCTGGAGAGTGTAATAAATAGTGACCTGGAGGGTA
Organism: Pristiophorus japonicus; assembly: GCF_044704955.1. Classification (NCBI taxonomy): domain Eukaryota; kingdom Metazoa; phylum Chordata; class Chondrichthyes; family Pristiophoridae; genus Pristiophorus; species Pristiophorus japonicus. The sequence goes on along the minus strand of NC_092001.1, from coordinate 13,833,969 downwards.
CAATAAATAGTGACCTGGTGAGGGGAAGAAATACTGAATTGGTGAGTACAATAAATACTGACCTGGAGAGTACAATAATTACTGACCTGGAGAGTACAATAAATACTGACCTGGAGAGTGCAATAAATACTGACCTGGAGAGTACAATAACTATGACCTGGAGAGTACAATAAATATTGACTTGGACAGTACAATAAATACTGTCCTGGAGAGGGTAATAAATACTGACCTGGAGAGTACAATAAATACTGACATGGAAAGGGTATTAAATACTGACCTGGAGAGGGAAATAAATACAGACCTGGAGAGTAAATTAAATACTAACCTGGAGAGTACAATAAATATTGACCTGCAGGGTACAATAAATACTGTCCTGGAGACTACAATACATACTGACCTGGAGAGGACAATAAATACTGACCTGGAGAGTTCAATAAATACTGATCTGTAGAGTACAATATATACTCACCTGTAGAGTACAATAAATACTGACCTGGAGAGTACAATAAATACTGACCTGGAGAGTGTAATAAATAGTGACATGGAGAATATAATAAATACTGACCTGGTGAGTACAATACATACTGACCTGGAGACTACAATAAATACTGTCCTGGAGAGAATAATAAATACAGACCTGGAGTGTACAATAAATATTGACCTGCAGAGGGTAAGAAATACTGAATTGGTGAGTACAATAAATACTGACCTGGAGACTACAATAATTACTGACCTGGAGAGTACAATAAATACTGTCCTGGAGAGTACAATAAATACTGACCTGGAGAGTACAATAAATACTGACCTGGAGAGTGTAATAAATAATGACCTGGAGAGTACAGTAAATACCGACCTGGAGATACAATAAATACTGACCTTGTAAGTACAACAAGTACTGACCTGGAGAGTACAATGAATACAGACCTGGAGAGTAAAATAAATACTAACCTGGAGAGCACAATAAATAGTGACCTGTAGGGTACAATAAATACTGAAATGGAGAGTACAATAAATACTGACCTGGAGAGGACAATAAATACTGACCTGGAGAGTACAATAAATACTGATCTGGGGAGCACAATAAATACTGACCTGAGAGTACAATGAATACTGACCTGGAGAGTACAACAAATACTGACCTGGAGATTGTAATAAATATTGACCTGGAGAGTACAATAAATACTAACATGGAGAGTACAATAAATAATGACCTGTAGGGTACAATAAATACTGAAATGGAGAGTACAATAAATACTGACTTGGAGAGGACAATAAATACTGACCTGCAGAGTACAAGAAATACTGATCTGGGGAGTACAATAAATACTGACCTGGAGAGTACAATGAATACTGACCTGGAGAATACTATAAATACTGACCTGTAGAGTGTAATAAATATTGACCTGGAGAGTGCAGTAAATACTAACCTGGAGAGTACAATAAATACTGACTTGGAGAGTACAATAAATACTGACCTGGAGAAGTCAATAAATACTAACTTAGAGAGGGCAATAAATATTAACCTGGAGAGTGCAAAAAATAGTGACCTGGAGAGTATAATAAATACTGACCTGGAGAGTACAATAAATACTGACTAAGGAGAGTAGAATAAATATTGCTCTGGCCATTACAATAAATACTGACCTGGAGAGGGAAATAAATACAGACATGGAGAGTAAAATAAATACTAACCTGGAGAGTACAATAAATAATGACCTGTAGGGTACAATAAATACTGACCTGGAGATTACAATACATACTGACCTGCAGAGTACAATAAATACTGACCTGGAGATTACAATACATACTGACCTGCAGAGTACAATAAATACTGACCAGGAGAGGGTAATAAATGGTGACCTGGAGAATATAATAAATACAGACCTGGAGAGTACAATAAATACTGACCTGGAGAGGGTAATAAATAGTGACCTGGAGGGTACAATAAATAGTGACCTGGAGAGGGGAAGAAATACTGAATTGGTGAGTACAATAAATACTGACCTGGAGAGTACAATAATTACGGACCTGGAGAGTACAATAAATACTGACCTGGAGAGTACAATAAATATGACCTGGAGAGTACAATAAATACTGACCTGGAGACTGTAATAATTAGTGACCTGGAGAGTACAATAAATAGTGAACTAGAGAGTACAATAAATACTGATCTGGGGAGTAAAATAAATACTGACCTGGAGAGTACGATGAATACTGACCTGGAGAGCACAATAAATACTGACCTGGAGAGTACAATAAATACTGACCTGTAGAGTACAATAAATATTGACCTGGACAGTACAATAAATACTGACCTGGAGAGGGTAATAAATACAGACCTGGAGAGTACAATAAATACTGACATGGAGAGGGTATTAAATACTGACCTGGAGAGGGTAATCAATACAGAACTGGAGAGTAAATTAAATATTAACCTGGAGAGTACAACAAATATTGACCTGTCGGGTACAATAAATACTGTCTTGGAGATGACAATACATACTGACCTGGAGAGGACAATAAATACTGATCTGGAGAGTTCAATAAATACTGATCTGGAGAGTACAATAAATACTCACCTGGAGAGTACAATAAACACTGACCTGGAGAGTACAATTGATACTGAGCTGGAGAGTGTAATAAATAGTGACATGGAGAATATAATAAATACTGACCTGGTGAGTACAATAAATACAGACATGGAGAATACAATAAATACCTACTTGGAGAGGACAATAAATACTGACCTGGAGAGTACAATAAATACTGATCTGGGGAGTACAATATATACTGACCTGGAGAGTACTATGAATACTGACCTGGAGAGTACAATAAATACTGACCTGTAGAGTGTAATAAATATCGACCTGGAGAGTACAATAAATACTAACCTGGAGAGTACAATAAATACTGACCTGTAGAGTACAATAATTATTGACCTGGAGACTGTAATAAATAGTGACCTGGTGAGTACAATAAATACTGATCTGGAGAGGGTATTAAATACTGACCTGGAGAGGGAAATAAATACAGACCTGGAGAGTAAAATAAATACTAACCTGGAGAGTACAATAAATACTGACCAGGAGAGGGTAATAAATACAGACCTGGAGAGTAAATTAAATGCTAACCTGGAGAGTACAATAAATATTGATCTGTAGGGTACAATAAATACTGACCTGGAGATTACAATACATACTGACCTGGAGAGGACAATAAATACTGACCTGGAGAGTTCAATAACTACTGATCTGCAGAGTACAATAAATACTCACCTGGAGAGTACAATAAATACTGACCTGGAGAGTACAATAAATACTAACCAGGAGAGAGTAATAAATGGTGACCTGGAGAATATAATAAATACTGACCTGGAGAGTACAATAAATACTGACCTGGAGACTACAAAAAATACTGACCTGGAGAGTACAATAAATATTGACCTGGAAAGTACAATAAATATGAACTGGAGAGTACAATAAATACTGACCTGGAAACTGTAATAATTAGTGACCTGGAGAGTACAATAAATAGTGAACTAGAGAGTACAATAAATACTGATCTGGGGAGTAAAATAAATACTGACCTGGAGAGTACGATGAATACTGACCTGGAGTGTACAATAAATACTGACCTGGAGAGTACAATAAATACTGACCTGGAGAGTACAATAAGTACGGACCTGGAGATTACAATAAATACTGACCTGGAGAGTACAATAAATACTGACCTGGAGAGTACAATAAATATTGACATGGACAGTACAATAAATACTGACCTGGAGAGGGTAATAAATACTGACCTGGAGAGTACAATAAATACTGACATGGAGAGGGTATTAAATACCGACCTGGAGAGGGTAATCAATACAGAACTGGAGAGTAAATTAAATACTAACCTGGAGAGTACAATAAATATTGACCTGTCGGGTACACTAAATACTGTCTTGGAGACGACAATACATACTGACCTGGAGAGGACAATAAATACTGACCTGGAGAGTTCAATAAATACTGACCTGGAGAGTACAACAAATACTGACCTGGAGAGGACAATAAATACTGACCTGGAGAGGGTAATAAATACTGATCTGGAGAGGGTAATAAATACAGACATGGAGAGTACAATAAATACTGACCTGGAGAGGACAATAAATACTGACATGGACAGTACAATAAACACTGAGCTGGAGAGTATAATAAATACTGACCTGGAGAGTACAATAAATACTGACATGGAGAGTACAATAAATACTGACCTGGAGTGTACAATAAATAATGACCTGGAGAGTACAATAAATACGAACCTGGAGAGTACAATAAATACTGACCTGTCGAGTAAAATAAATACAGACCTGGAGAGGGCAATAAATACTGACCTGGAGAGTAAAATATATACGGACCTGGAGAGTACAATAAATACTGAGTCGAGAGTAGAACAAATGCTCACCTGGAGAGTACAATAAATACTGACCTGGATTGTAAAATAAATACTGACCTGGAGAGTACAATAAATACTGACCTGGAGAGGACAATAAATACAAACCTGGACAGTAAAATTAATACTGACCTGGAGAGGCTATTAAATACTGATCTGGAGAGGGTAATAAATACAGACCTGGATAGTACAATTAATACTGACCTGGAGAGGACAATAAATACTGACCTGGACAGTACAATAAGCACTGAGCTGGAGAGTATAATAAATACTGACCTGGAGAGTACAATAAATAGTGACCTGGAGAGTACAGTAAATACTGACCTGGAGAGTACAATAAATACTGACCTGGAGAATACAATATATACTGACCTAGAGAGTAAAATAAATACTGACCTGGAGTGTAGATAAATAATGACCTTGAGAGTACAATAAATACTAACCTGGAGAGTACAATAAACACTGAGCTGTAGAGTATAATAAATATGGACCTGGAGAGCACAATAAATGCTGACCTGGAGAGTACAATCAATACTGATCTGGGGAGTAAAATAAATACTGACCTGGAGAGTACGATGAATACTGACCTGGAGTGTACAATAAATACTGACCTGGAGAGTACAATAAATACTGACCTGGAGAGTACAATAAATACGGACCTGGAGATTACAATAAATACTGACCTGGAGAGTACAATAAATACTGACCTGGAGAGTACAATAGATATTGACATGGACAGTGCAATAAATACTGACCTGGAGAGGGTAATAAATACTGACCTGGAGAGTACAATAAATACTGACATGGAGAGGGTATTAAATACCGACCTGGAGAGGGTAATCAATACAGAACTGGAGAGTAAATTAAATACTAACCTGGAGAGTACAATAAATATTGACCTGTCGGGTACAATAAATACTGTCTTGGAGACGACAATACATACTGACCTGGAGAGGACAATAAATACTGACCTGGAGAGTTCAATAAATACTGATCTAGAGAGTACAATAAATACTCACCTGGAGAGTACAATAAACACTGACCTGGAGAGTAAAATTGATACTGACCTGGAGAGTGTAATAAATAGTGACATGGAGAATATAATAAATACTGACCTGGTGAGTACAATAAATACTGACCTAGTTAATACAATAAATACTGACCTAGAGAGGATAATAAATACTGACCTGAAGGGTGCAATAAATAGTGACCTGGAGAGGGTAATAAATACTGAATTGGTGAGTACAATAAATACTGACCTGGAGAGTACAATAATTACTGACCTGGAGAGTACAATAAATACTGACCTGTAGAGTACAATAAATACTGACCTGGAGAGTACAATAAATACTGACCTGGAGAGTGTAATAAATAATGACCTGGAGAGTACAATAATTACCGATCTGGAGAGTACAATAAATACTGACCTGGAGAGTACAACAAGTACTGACCTGGAGAGTACAATAAATACAGACCTGGAGAGTAAAATAAATACTGACCTGGAGAGTACAATAAATACTGACTTGGAGAGTACAATAAGTACTGATCTGGAGAGTGAGTACAATAAATACTGACCTGGAGAGTACAATAAATACTGACCTGGAGAGTGTAATAACAAGTGACCTGGAGAGTGCAATAAATAATTACCTGGAGAGTACAATAAATACTGACCAGTATAGTACAATAAATACTGACCTGGAGAATAAAACAAATACTGACCTGGATAGTACAATAAATACAGACATGGAGAATACAATAAATACTGACCTGGAGAGGGTAAGAAATACTGACCTGGAGTGGGTAATAAATGCAGATCTGGAAGTACAATAAATACTAACCTGGAGAGCACAATAAATAGTGACCTGTAGGTTACAATAAATACTAAAATGGAGAGTACAATAAATACTGACCTGGAGAGGACAATAAATACTGACCTGGAGAGTACAATAAATACTGATCTGGCGAGTACAATAAATACTGACCTGGAGAGTACAATGAATAATGACCTGGAGAGTATAACAAATACTGACCTGGAGAGTGTAATAAATATTGACCTGGAGAGTACAATAAATACTAACCTGGAGAGTACAATAAATACTGACCTGGAGAGTGTAATAAATATTGACCTGGAGAGCACAATAAATACTAACATGGAGAGTACAATAAATAATGACCTGTAGAGTATAATAAATACAGACATGGAGAGTACAATAAATACTGACCAGGAGAGTCCAATAAATACTGACTTGGAGAGAACAATAAATACGGACCTGGAGATTACAATACATACTGACCTGGAGAATAATATAAATACTGACATGGACAGTACAATAAATGCTGACCTGGAGAGGGCAATAAATACTAACCTAGAGAGGGCAAGAAATATTAACCTGGATAGTGCAAAAAATAGTGACCTGGTGAGTACAATAAATATTGACCTGGAGAGGGTATTAAATACTGACCTGGAGAGGGTAATAAATACAGACCTTGGGAGTAAAATAAATACTAACCTGGAGAGTACAACAAATATTGACCTGTAGGGTACAATAAATACTGACCTGGAGACTACAATGCATACTGACCTGGAGAGGACAATAAATACTGACCTGGAGAGTACAATAAATACTGATCTGGAGAGTACAAAAAATACTCACCAGGAGAGTACAATAAATACTGACCTGGAGAGTACAATAAATACCACCCTGGAGAGGGTAATAAATAGTAACCTGGAGAAGATAATCAATACTGACCTGGAGAGTACAATAAATACTGACATGGAGACCACAATAAATACTGACCTGGAGAGGGTAATAAATACTGACCTGGAGGGTACAATTCATAGTGACCTGGAGAGGTTAAGAAATACTGAATTGGTGAGTACTATAAATACTGATCTGGAGAGTACAATAATTACTGACCTGTAGAGTACAATAAATACTGACCTGGAGTGTACAATGAATAGTGACCTGGAGAGTACAATAAATACTGACCTGGAGAGTACAATAAATACTGACTTGGAGAGAACAATAAATGCGGACCTGGAGATTACTATAAATACTAACCTGGAGATTACAATAAATACTGACTTGGAGAGTACAATAAATACTGACCTGGAGAGGGCTATCAATACTAACCTAGAGAGGGCAATAAATATTAACCTCGAGAGTACAAAAAATAGTGACCTGTAGAGTATAATAAATACTGACCTGGAGAGTGCAATAAATACTGACCTGGAGAGTACAATAAATATTGACCTGGACAGTACAATAAATACTGACCTGGAGAGGGTAATAAATACTGACCTGGAGAGGACAATAAATACTGAACTGGTGAGGGTATTAAATACTGACCTGGAGAGGGTAATAAATACAGACCTGTAGAGTAAAATAAATACTAACCTGGATAGTACAATAAATATTGATCTGTAGGGTACAATAAATACTTACGTGGAGACTACAATACATACTGACCTGGAAAGGACAATAAATACTGACCTGGAGAGTAGCATAAATACTGATCTGGAGAGAGTAATATCTGCTGACCTGGAGAGTGCAATAAATAATGAGCTGGAGAGTACAATAAATATTGACCTGGAGAGTACAATAAATACTGACCTGGAGAGTACAACAATTACTGACCTGCAGATTACAATAAATACTGACCTTGAGATTACAATAAATACTTACCTGGAGAGTGTAATAAAAAGTGACCTGGAGAGTGCAATAAATAATTACCTGGAGAGTACAATAAATACTGACCTGGAGAGTACAATAAATATTGACCTAGAGAGTACCATAAATACTGACCTGGAGAGTACCATATATACTGACCTGGAGAGTACAATAAATACTGACCTGTAGAGTACAATAAATACTGACCTGGAGAGTACAACAAATACTGACCTGCAGATTACAATAAATACTGACCTGGAGAGTACAATAAATACTGATCTGGAGAGTACAATAAATACTGACCTGGAGAGTACAATAAATAATGATCTGCAGAGTGTAATAAAAAGTGACCTGGAGAGTGCAATAAATAATTACCTGGAGAGTACAATAAATACTGACCTGGAGAGTACAATAAATACTGACCTGGAGACTACAATAAATACAGAAATGGAGAATACAATAAATATTGACCTGGAGAGTACAATAAATACTGACCTGGAGAATACAATTCATACTGACCTGGAGAGTACAATAAATACTGACCTGGAGAGTACCATAAATACTGACCTGGAGAGTACAATAAATACTGACCTGGAGAGTACAATAAATACAGACCTGAAGAGTACAATAAATACTGACCTGGAGACTACAAAAAATACTGAGCTGGAGCGTACAATAAATACGGACCTGGAGAGGGTAATAAACACTGACCTGGAGAGTACAATAAATTTTGACCTGGAGAGTACAATAAATACTGACCTGGAGAGTACAATAAATACTTACCTGGAGATTACAATAAACACTGACCTGGAGAATACAATAAATACTGACCTGGAGAGGGCAATAAATTCTGACCTGGAGAGGGCAATAAATATTGACCAGGAGAGTGCAATAAATACTGACCTGGTGAGTACAATAAATATGCCCTGGTGAGTACAATAAATACTGCCCTGGAGAGTACAACAAATACTGACCTGCAGATTACAATAAATACTGACCTGGATAGTACAATAAAAACTGATCCGGAGAGTACAATAAATACTGACCTGGAGAGTACAATAAATACTGACCTGGAGAGTACAATAAATACTGACCTGGAGTGTACAACAAATACTGACCTGGAGAGTACAATACATACAGACATGGAGAATACAATAAATACTGACCTGGAGAGTACAATAAGTACTGACATGGAGAGGGCAATATATACTGACCTGCAGAGGGCAATAAATATTGACCTGCAGAGTGCAATAAATACTGACCTGGAGTTTATAATAAATACTGACCTGGAGAGTACAATAAATACTGACCTGGAGGGTACAATAAAATTGACCTGGAGAGGGTAATAAATACTGACATGGAGAGTACAATAAATATTGACCTATAGGGTACAATAAATACTGACCTGTAGAGTACAACAAATACTGCCCTGGAGAGTTCAATAAATACAGACATGGAGAATACAATAAATACTGACCTGGAGAGAGCAATAAATATGAACATGGAGAGTGCAATAAATACTGTCCTGGAGAGTACAATAAATACAGACCTGGAGCGTACAATACATACTCACCTGGAGAGTATAATAAATACTGACCTGGAGAGTACAATAAATACTGACCAGGAGAGAGTAATAAATATTGACCTGGAGAGGGTAATAAATACAGATCTGGAGCGTACAATAAATACTGACCTGGAGAGTACAACAAATACTGACCTGCAGATTACAATAACTACTGACCTGGAGAGTACAATAAATACTGATCTGGAGAGTACAATAAATACTGACCTGGAGAGTACAATACATAATGACCTGGAGAGTGTAATAAAAAGTGACCTGGAGAGTGCAATAAATAATTACCTGGAGAGTACAATAAATACTGACCTGGAGAGTACAATAAATACTGACCTGGAGACTACAATAAATACAGAAATAGAAAATACAATAAATAATTACCTGGAGAGTACAATAAATACTGACCTGTAGAGTATAATAAATACTGACCTGGAGAGTACAATAAATACTGACCTGGAGAGTAGAACAATTACTGACCTGCAGATTACAATAAATACTGACCTTGAGATTACAATAAATACTTACCTGGAGAGTGTAATAAAAAGTGACCTGGAGAGTGCAATAAATAATTACCTGGAAAGTACAATAAATACTGACCTGGAGAGTACAATAAATATTGACCTAGAGAGTACCATAAATACTGACCTGGAGAGTACCATATATACTGACCTGGAGAGTACAATAAATACTGACCTGTAGAGTACAATAAATACTGACCTGGAGAGTACAACAAATACTGACCTGCAGATTACAATAAATACTGACCTGGACAGTACAATAAATACTGATCTGGAGAGTACAATAAATACTGACCTGGAGAGTACAATAAATAATGACCTGCAGAGTGTAATAAAAAGTGACCTGGAGAGTGCAATAAAAAATTACCTGGAGAGTACAATAAATACTGACCTGGAGAGTACAATAAATACTGACCTGGAGACTACAATAAATACAGAAATGCAGAATACAATAAATATTGACCTGGAGAGTACAATAAATACTGACCTGGAGAATACAATTCATACTGACCTGGAGAGTACAATAAATACTGACCTGGAGAGTACCATAAATACTGACCTGGAGAGTACAATAAATACTGACCTGGAGAGTACAATAAATACTACCTGAAGCTTACAATAAATACTGACCTGGAGAGTACAATAAATACTGACCTGGAGCGTACAATAAATACGGACCTGGAGAGGGTAATAAACACTGACCTGGAGAGTACAATAAATTTTGACCTGGAGAGTACAATAAATACTGAGTTGGAGAGTACAATAAATACTGACCTGGAGATTACAATAAACACTGACCTGGAGAATACAATAAATACTGACCTGGAGAGTACAATAAATAATGATCTGCAGAGTGTAATAAAAAGTGACCTGGAGAGTGCAATAAATAATTACCTGGAGAGTACAATAAATACTGACCTGGAGAGTACAATAAATACTGACCTGGAGACTACAATAAATACAGAAATGGAGAATACAATAAATATTGACCTGGAGAGTACAATAAATACTGACCTGGAGAATACAATTCATACTGACCTGGAGAGTACAATAAATACTGACCTGGAGAGTACCATAAATACTGACCTGGAGAGTACAATAAATACTGACCTGGAGAGTACAATAAATACAGACCTGAAGAGTACAATAAATACTGACCTGGAGACTACAAAAAATACTGAGCTGGAGCGTACAATAAATACGGACCTGGAGAGGGTAATAAACACTGACCTGGAGAGTACAATAAATTTTGACCTGGAGAGTACAATAAATACTGACCTGGAGAGTACAATAAATACTTACCTGGAGATTACAATAAACACTGACCTGGAGAATACAATAAATACTGACCTGGAGAGGGCAATAAATTCTGACCTGGAGAGGGCAATAAATATTGACCAGGAGAGTGCAATAAATACTGACCTGGTGAGTACAATAAATATGCCCTGGTGAGTACAATAAATACTGCCCTGGAGAGTACAACAAATACTGACATGCAGATTACAATAAATACTGACCTGGATAGTACAATAAAAACTGATCCGGAGAGTACAATAAATACTGACCTGGAGAGTACAATAAATACTGACCTGGAGAGTACAATAAATACTGACCTGGAGTGTACAACAAATACTGACCTGGAGAGTACAATACATACAGACATGGAGAATACAATAAATACTGACCTGGAGAGTACAATAAGTACTGACATGGAGAGGGCAATATATACTGACCTGCAGAGGGCAATAAATATTGACCTGCAGAGTGCAATAAATACTGACCTGGAGTTTATAATAAATACTGACCTGGAGAGTACAATAAATACTGACCTGGAGGGTACAATAAAATTGACCTGGAGAGGGTAATAAATACTGACATGGAGAGTACAATAAATATTGACCTATAGGGTACAATAAATACTGACCTGTAGAGTACAACAAATACTGCCCTGGAGAGTTCAATAAATACAGACATGGAGAATACAATAAATACTGACCTGGAGAGAGCAATAAATATGAACATGGAGAGTGCAATAAATACTGTCCTGGAGAGTACAATAAATACAGACCTGGAGCGTACAATACATACTCACCTGGAGAGTATAATAAATACTGACCTGGAGAGTACAATAAATACTGACCAGGAGAGAGTAATAAATATTGACCTGGAGAGGGTAATAAATACAGATCTGGAGCGTACAATAAATACTGACCTGGAGAGTACAACAAATACTGACCTGCAGATTACAATAACTACTGACCTGGAGAGTACAATAAATACTGATCTGGAGAGTACAATAAATACTGACCTGGAGAGTACAATACATAATGACCTGGAGAGTGTAATAAAAAGTGACCTGGAGAGTGCAATAAATAATTACCTGGAGAGTACAATAAATACTGACCTGGAGAGTACAATAAATACTGACCTGGAGACTACAATAAATACAGAAATAGAAAATACAATAAATAATTACCTGGAGAGTACAATAAATACTGACCTGTAGAGTATAATAAATACTGACCTGGAGAGTACAATAAATACTGACCTGGAGAGTAGAACAATTACTGACCTGCAGATTACAATAAATACTGACCTTGAGATTACAATAAATACTTACCTGGAGAGTGTAATAAAAAGTGACCTGGAGAGTGCAATAAATAATTACCTGGAAAGTACAATAAATACTGACCTGGAGAGTACAATAAATATTGACCTAGAGAGTACCATAAATACTGACCTGGAGAGTACCATATATACTGACCTGGAGAGTACAATAAATACTGACCTGTAGAGTACAATAAATACTGACCTGGAGAGTACAACAAATACTGACCTGCAGATTACAATAAATACTGACCTGGACAGTACAATAAATACTGATCTGGAGAGTACAATAAATACTGACCTGGAGAGTACAATAAATAATGACCTGCAGAGTGTAATAAAAAGTGACCTGGAGAGTGCAATAAAAAATTACCTGGAGAGTACAATAAATACTGACCTGGAGAGTACAATAAATACTGACCTGGAGACTACAATAAATACAGAAATGCAGAATACAATAAATATTGACCTGGAGAGTACAATAAATACTGACCTGGAGAATACAATTCATACTGACCTGGAGAGTACAATAAATACTGACCTGGAGAGTACCATAAATACTGACCTGGAGAGTACAATAAATACTGACCTGGAGAGTACAATAAATACTACCTGAAGCTTACAATAAATACTGACCTGGAGAGTACAATAAATACTGACCTGGAGCGTACAATAAATACGGACCTGGAGAGGGTAATAAACACTGACCTGGAGAGTACAATAAATTTTGACCTGGAGAGTACAATAAATACTGAGTTGGAGAGTACAATAAATACTGACCTGGAGATTACAATAAACACTGACCTGGAGAATACAATAAATACTGACCTGGAGAGGGCAATAAATTCTGACCTGGAGAGGGCAATAAATATTGACCAGGAGAGTGCAATAAATACTGACCTGGTGAGTACAATAAATACTGCCCTGGTGAGTACAATAAATACTGATCTGGAGAGTACAACAAATACTGACCTGCAGATTACAATAAATACTGACCTGGAGAGTACAATAAATACTGACCTGGAGTGTACAACAAATACTGACCTGGAGAGTACAATACATACAGACATGGAGAATACAATAAATACTGACCTGGAGTGTACAATAAATACTGACCTGGAGTGTACAACAAATACTGACCTGGAGAGGGCAATAAATATGGACATGGAGAGTGCAATAAATACTGTCCTGGAGATTACAATAAATACAGACCTGGAGAGTACAATACATACTCACCTGGAGAGTATAATAAATACTGACCTGGAGAGTACAATAAATACTGACCAGGAGAGAGTAATAAATGTTGACCTGGAGAGGGTAATAAATACAGATCTGGAGCGTACAATAAATACTGATATGGGGAGTACAATAAATAGTGACCTGGAGAGTACAATAAATACTGACCAGGAGAGTAGAATAAATACTGACCTGGAGAGTGTAATAAATAGTGACTTGGAGAGTACAATAAATAGTGACCTGGAGAGTACAATAAATACTGATCTCGGGAGTACAAAAATACTGACCTGGAGAGTACAATGAATACTGACCTGGAGAGTACAATAAATACTGACCTGGAGAGTACAATAAATACTGACTTGGAGAGAACAATAAATACGGACCTGGAATTTACAATAAATACTAACCTGGAGAATACAATAAATACTGACTTGGAGAGTACAATAAATACTGACCTGGAGAGGTCCATCAATACTAACCTAGAGAGGGCAATAAATATTAACCTGGACAATACAAAAAATAGTGACCTGTAGAGTATAATAAATACTGACCTGGAGAGTGCAATAAATACTGACCTGAAGAGTACAATAAATATTGACCTGGACAGTACAATAAATACTGACCTGGAGAGTACAATAAATACTGATCTGGAGAGTACAATAAATACTGACCTGGAGAGTACAATAAATACTTACCTGGAGAGTTTAATAAAAAGTGACCTGGAGAGTGCAATAAATAATTACCTGGAGAGTACAATAAATACTGACCTGGAGAGTACAATAAATATTGACCTGGAGAGTACCATAAATACTGACCTGGAGAGTACCATATATACTGACCTGGAGAGTACAATAAATACTGACCTGGAGAGTACAATAAATACTGACCTGGAGAGTACAACAAATACTGACCTGCAGATTACAATAAATACTGACCTGGAGAGTACAATAAATACTGATCTGGAGAGTACAATAAATACTGACCTGGAGAGTACAATAAATAATGACCTGGAGAGTATAATAAAAAGTGACCTTGAGAGTGCAATAAATAATTACCTGGAGAGTACAATAAATACTGACCTGGAGAGTACAATAAATACTGACCTGGAGACTACAATAAATACAGAAATAGAGAATACAATAAATATTGACCTGGAGAGTACAATAAATACTGACCTGGAGAATGCAATTAATAGTGACCTGGAGAGTACAATAAATACTGACCTGGAGAGTACCATAAATACTGACCTGGAGAGTACAATAAATACTGACCTAGAGAGTACAATAAATACTGACCTGAAGAGTACAATAAATACTGACATGGAGAGTACAATAAATACTGACCTGGAGAGTACAACAAATACTGACCTGCAGATTACAATAAATACTGACCTGGAGAGTACAATAAATACTGATCTGGAGAGTACAATAAATACTGACCTGGAGAGTACAATAAATAATGACCTGCAGAGTGTAATAAAAAGTGACCTGGAGAGTGCAATAAAAAATTACCTGGAGAGTACAATAAATACTGACCAGGAGAGTACAATAAATACTGACCTGGAGAATACAATAAATACAGAAATGCAGAATACAATAAATATTGACCTGGAGAGTACAATAAATACTGACCTGGAGAGTACCATAAATACTGACCTGGAGAGTACCATAAATACTGACCTGGAGAGTACAATAAATACTGACCTGGAGAGTACAATAAATACTACCTGAAGCTTACAATAAATACTGACCTGGAGAGTACAATAAATACTGACCTGGAGCGTACAATAAATACGGACCTGGAGAGGGTAATAAACACTGACCTGGAGAGTACAATAAATTTTGACCTGGAGAGTACAATAAATACTGAGTTGGAGAGTACAATAAATACTGACCTGGAGATTACAATAAACACTGACCTGGAGAATACAATAAATACTGACCTGGAGAGGGCAATAAATTCTGACCTGGAGAGGGCAATAAATATTGACCAGGAGAGTGCAATAAATACTGACCTGGTGAGTACAATAAATACTGCCCTGGTGAGTACAATAAATACTGATCTGGAGAGTACAACAAATACTGACCTGCAGATTACAATAAATACTGACCTGGAGAGTACAATAAATACTGACCTGGAGTGTACAACAAATACTGACCTGGAGAGTACAATACATACAGACATGGAGAATACAATAAATACTGACCTGGAGTGTACAATAAATACTGACCTGGAGTGTACAACAAATACTGACCTGGAGAGGGCAATAAATATGGACATGGAGAGTGCAATAAATACTGTCCTGGAGAGTACAATAAATACAGACCTGGAGAGTACAATACATACTCACCTGGAGAGTATAATAAATACTGACCTGGAGAGTACAATAAATACTGATATGGGGAGTACAATAAATAGTGACCTGGAGAGTACAATAAATACTGACCAGGAGAGTAGAATAAATACTGACCTGGAGAGTGTAATAAATAGTGACTTGGAGAGTACAATAAATAGTGACCTGGAGAGTACAATAAATACTGATCTGGGGAGTACAATAAATACTGACCTGGAGAGTACAATGAATACTGACCTGGAGAGTACAATAAATACTGACCTGGAGAGTACAATAAATACTGACTTGGAGAGAACAATAAATACGGACCTGGAATTTACAATAAATACTAACCTGGAGAATACAATAAATACTGACTTGGAGAGTACAATAAATACTGACCTGGAGAGGTCCTTCAATACTAACCTAGAGAGGGCAATAAATATTAACCTGGAGAATACAAAAAATAGTGACCTGTAGAGTATAATAAATACTGACCTGGAGAGTGCAATAAATACTGACCTGGAGAGTACAATAAATATTGACCTGGACAGTACAATAAATACTGACCTGGAGAGTACAATAAATACTGAACTGGAGAGTACAATAAATACTGACCTGGAGAGTACAATAAATACTTACCTGGAGAGTGTAATAAAAAGTGACCTGGAGAGTGCAATAAATAATTACCTGGAGAGTACAATAAATACTGACCTGGAGAGTACAATAAATATTGACCTGGAGAGTACCATAAATACTGACCTGGAGAGTACCATATATACTGACCTGGAGAGTACAATAAATACTGACCTGGAGAGTACAATAAATACTGACCTGGAGAGTACAATAAATACTGACCTGGAGAGTACAATAAATACTGACCTGAAGAGTACAATAAATACTGACATGGAGAGTACAATAAATACTGACCTGGAGAGTACAATAAATACTGACCTGGAGATTACAATAAACACTGACCTGGAGAATACAATAAATACTGACCTGGAGAGGGCAATAAATTCTGACCTGGAGAGGACAATAAATATTGACCAGGAGCGTGCAATAAATACTGACTTGGTGAGTACAATAAATACTGCCCTGGTGAGTACAATAAATACTGCCCTGGAGAGTACAACAAATACTGACCTGCAGATTACAATAAATACTGACCTGGAGAGTACAATAAATACTGATCTGGAGAGTACAATAAATACTGACCTGGAGATTACAATAAATACTGACCTGGAGAGTACAATAAATACTGACCTGGAGTGTACAACAAATACTGACCTGGAGAGTACAATACATACAGACATGGAGAATACAATAAATACTGACCTGGAGAGTACAATAAGTAATGACATGGAGAGGGCAATAAATACTGACCTGCAGAGGGCAATAAATATTGACCTGCAGAGTGCAATAAATACTGACCTGGAGTGTATAATAAATACTGACCTGGAGAGTACAATAAATACTGACCTGGAGGGTACAATAAAAACTGACCTGGAGAGGGTAATAAATACTGACATGGAGTTTACAATAAATACAGACATTAAGAATACAATAAATACTGACAAGGAGAGTACAATAAACACTGACCTGGGGACTGTAATAAATAGTGACCTGGAGAGTTCAATAAATAGTGACCTGGAGAGTATAATAAATACTGACCTGGAGAGTACAATAAATACTTATCTGGAGAGTACAATAAATACTCACCTGGAGAGAACCATAAATACAGACATGGAGAGTACAATAAATACATCCCTGGAGAGGGTAATAAATAGTGACCTGGAGAGGGTAATAAATACTGACCTGGAGAATATAATAAATACTGATCTGGAGAGTACAGTAAATACTGACCTGGAGACTACAATAAATACTGACCTGGAGAGGGTAATAAATACTGACCTGGAGGGTACAATAAATAGTGACCTGGAGAGGTTAAGAAATACTGAATTGGTGAGTACTATAAATACTGACCTGGAGAGTACAATAATTACTGACCTGGAGAGTGCAATAAATAATGACCTGGAGATTAAAATAAATACTGACCTGGAGAGTGTAATAAATAATGACCTGGAGAGTGCAATAAATACTAACCTGGAGAGTACAACAAATACTGACCTGGAGTGTACAATACATACTCACCTGGAGAGTATAATAAATACTGACCTGGAGAGTACAATAAATACTGACCTGGAGAGTACAATAAATACTGACCAGGAGAGTAGAATAAATACTGACCTGGAGAGTGTAATAAATAGTGACTTGGAGAGTACAATAAATAGTGACCTGGAGAGTGCAATAAATACTGATCTGGGGAGTACAATAAATACTGACCTGGAGAGTACAATACATACTCACCTGGAGAGTATAATAAATACTGACCTGGAGAGTACAATAAATACTGACCAGGAGAGAGTAATAAATATTGACCTGGAGAGGGTAATAAATACAGATCTGGAGCGTACAATAAATACTGATATGGGGAGTACAATAAATACTGAACTGGAGTGTACAATAAATACTGACCAGGAGAGTAGAATAAATACTGACCTGGAGAGTGTAATAAATAGTGACTTGGAGAGTACAATAAATAGTAACCTGGAGAGTACAATAAATACTGATCTGGGGAGTACAATAAATACTTACTTGGAGAGTACAATGAATAATGACCTGGAGAGTACAATAAATACTGACCTGGAGAGTACAATAAATACTGACTTGGAGAGAAAAATAAATACGGACCTGGAATTTACAATAAATACTAACCTGGAGAATACAATAAATACTGACTTGGAGAGTACAATAAATACTGACCTGGAGAGGGCTATCAATACTGACCTGGAGGGTACAATAAATAGTGACCTGGAGAGGTTAAGAAATACTGAATTGGTGAGTACTATAAATACTGACCTGGAGAGTACAATAATTACTGACCTGGAGAGTGCAATAAATAATGACCTGGAGATTAAAATAAATACTGACCTGGAGAGTGTAATAAATAATGACCTGGAGAGTGCAATAAATACTAACCTGGAGAGTACAATAAATACTGACCTGGAGAGTACAACAAATACTGACCTGGAGTGTAAAATACATACTCACCTGGAGAGTATAATAAATACTGACCTGGAGAGTACAATAAATACTGCCCAGGAGAGTAGAATAAATACTGACCTGGAGAGTGTAATAAATAGTGACTTGGAGAGTACAATAAATAGTGACCTGGAGAGTACAATAAATACTGATCTGGGGAGTACAATAAATACTGACCTGGAGAGTACAATACATACTCACCTGGAGAGTATAATAAATACTGACCTGGAGAGTACAATAAATACTGACCAGGAGAGAGTAATAAATATTGACCTGGAGAGGGTAATAAATACAGATCTGGAGCGTACAATAAATACTGATATGGGGAGTACAATAAATACTGAACTGGAGTGTACAATAAATACTGACCAGGAGAGTAGAATAATTACTGACCTGGAGAGTGCAATAAATAATGACCTGGAGATTAAAATAAATACTGACCTGGAGAGTGTAATAAATAATGACCTGGAGAGTGCAATAAATACTAACCTGGAGAGTACAATAAATACTGACCTGGAGAGTACAACAAATACAGACCTGGAGTGTACAATACATACTCACCTGGAGAGTAAAATAAATACTGACCTGGAGAGTACAATAAATACTGACCAGGAGAGTAGAATAAATACTGACCTGGAGAGTGTAATAAATAGTGACTTGGAGAGTACAATAAATAGTGACCTGGAGAGTACAATAAATAATGATCTGGGGAGTACAATAAATACTGACCTGGAGAGTACAATACATACTCACCTGGAGAGTATAATAAATACTGACCTGGAGAGTACAATAAATACTGACCAGGAGAGAGTAATAAATATTGACCTGGAGAGGGTAATAAATACAGATCTGGAGCGTACAATAAATACTGATATGGGGAGTACAATAAATACTGAACTGGAGTGTACAATAAATACTGACCAGGAGAGTAGAATAAATACTGACCTGGAGAGTGTAATAAATAGTGACTTGGAGTGTACAATAAATACTGACCAGGAGAGTAGAATAAATACTGACCTGGAGAGGGCAATAAATATTAACCTGGAGAGTACAAAAAATAGTGATCTGTAGAGTATAATAAATACTGACCTGGAGAGTGCAATAAATACTGACCTGGAGAGTACAATAAATATTGACCTGGACAGTACAATAAATACTGACCTGGAGAGTACAATAAATACTTATCTGGAGAGTACAATAAATACTGACCTGGAGAGTACAATAAATACTTACCTGGAGAGTGTAATAAAAAGTGACCTGGAGAGTGCAATAAATAATTACCTGGAGAGTACAATAAATACTGACCTGGAGAGTACAATAAATATTGACCTGGAGAGTACCATAAATACTGACCTGGAGAGTACCATATATACTGACCTGGAGAGTACAATAAATACTGACCTGGAGAGTACAATAAATATTGACCTGGAGAGTACAACAAATACTGACCTGCAGATTACAATAACCACTGACCTGGAGAATACAATAAATACTGATCTGGAGAGTACAATAATTACTGACCTGGAGAGTACAATAAATAATGACCTGGAGAGTGTAATAAAAAGTGACCTGGAGAGTGCAATAAATAATTACCTGGAGAGTACAATAAATACTGACCTGGAGAGTACAATAAATATTGACCTGGAGAGTACCAGAAATACTGACCTGGAGAGTACCATATATACTGACCTGGAGAGTACAATAAATACTGACCTGGAGAGTACCAGAAATACTGACCTGGAGAGTACCATATATACTGACCTGGAGAGTACAATAAATACTGACCTGGAGACGACAATAAATACAGAAATGCAGAATACAATAAATATTGACCTGGAGAGTACCATAAATACTGACCTGGAGAGTACAATAAATACTGACCTGGAGAGTACAATAAATACTGACCTGAAGAGTACAATAAATACTGACCTGGAGAGTACAATAAATACTGACCTGGAGCGTACAATAAATACGGACCTGGAGAGGGTAATAAACACTGACCTGGAGAGTACAATAAATACGGACCTGGAATTTACAAAAAATACTAACCTGGAGAATACAATAAATACTGACTTGGAGAGTACAATAAATACTGACCTGGAGAGGGCTATCAATACTAACCTAGAGAGGGCAATAAATATTAACCTGGAGAATACAAAAAATAGTGACCTGTAGAGTATAATAAATACTGACCTGGAGAGTGCAATAAATACTGACCTGGAGAGTACAATAAATATTGATCTGGACAGTACAATAAATACTGACCTGGAGAGTACAATAAATAGTGATCTGGAGAGTACAATAAATACTGACCTGGAGAGTACAATAAATACTGACCTGGAGAGTACAATAAATATTGACCTGGAGAGTACCATAAATACTGACCTGGAGAGTACCATATATACTGACCTGCAGAGTGTAATAAAAAGTGACCTGGAGAGTACAATAAATAATTACCTGGAGAGTACAATAAATACTGACCTGGAGAGTACAATAAATACTGACCTGGAGACTACAATAAATACAGAAATAGAAAATACAATAAATAATTACCTGGAGAGTACAATAAATACTGACCTGTAGAGTATAATAAATGCTGACCTGGAGAGTGCAATAAATACTGACCTGGAGAGTAGAATAAATATTGACCTGGACAGTACAATAAATACTGACCTGCAGAGGGTAATAAATACTGACCTGGAGAGGACAATAAATACTGAACTGGTGAGGGTATTAAATACTGACCTGGAGAGGGTAATAAATACAGACCTGTAGAGTAAAATAAATACTAACCTGGATAGTACAATAAATATTGATCTGTAGGGTACAATAAATACTGACCTGGAGACTACAATACATACTGACATGGAAAGGACAATAAATACTGACCTGGAGAGTAGCATAAATACTGATCTGGAGAGAGTAATATATGCTGACCTGGAGAGTGCAATAAATAATGACCTGGAGAGTACAATAAATACTGACCTGGAGAGTACAATAAATACTGACCTGGAGAGTAAAACAATTTCTGACCTGCAGATTACAATAAATACTGACCTTGAGATTACAATAAATACTTACCTGGAGAGTGTAATAAAAAGTGACCTGGAGAGTGCAATAAATAATTACCTGGAGAGTACAATAAATACTGACCTGGAGAGTACAATAAATATTGACCTGGAGAGTACCATAAATACTGACCTGGAGAGTACAATATATACTGACCTGGAGAGTACAATAAATACTGACCTGTAGAGTACAATAAATACTGACCTGGAGAGAACAACAAATACTGACCTGCAGATTACAATAAATACTGACCTGGAGAGTACAATAAATAATGACCTGCAGAGTGTAATACAAAGTGACCTGGAGAGTGCAATAAATAATTACCTGGAGAGTACAATATATACTGACCTGGAGAGTACAATAAATACTGACCTGGAGACGACAATAAATACAGAAATGCAGAATACAATAAATATTGACCTGGAGAGTACAATAAATACTGACCTGGAGAATACAATTCATACTGACCTGGAGAGTACAATAAATACTGACCTGGAGAGTACCATAAATACTGACCTGGAGAGTACAATAAATACTGACCTGGAGAGTACAATAAATACTGACCTGAAGAGTACAATAAATACTGACCTGGAGAGTACAATAAATACTGACCTGGAGCGTACAATAAATACGGACCTGGAGAGGGTAATAAACACTGACCTGGAAAGTACAATAAATTTTGACCTGGAGAGGGCAATACATATTGACCAGGAGAGTGCAATAAATACTGACCAGGTGAGTACAATAAATACTGCCCTGGTGAGTACAATAAATACTGATCTGGAGAGTACAACAAATACTGACCTGCAGATTACAATAAATACTGACCTGGAGAGTACAATAAATACTGACCTGGAGTGTACAACAAATACTGACCTGGAGAGTACAATAAATACTGACCTGGAGTGTACAACAAATACTGACCTGGAGAGTACAATACATACAGACATGGAGAATACAATAAATACTGACCTGGAGAGTACAATAAGTAATGACATGGAGAGGGCAATAAATACTGACCTGCAGAGGGCAATAAATATTGACCTGCAGAGTGCAATAAATACTGACCTGGAGTGTATAATAAATACTGACCTGGAGAGTACAATAAATACTGACCTGGAGGGTACAATAAAAACTGACCTGGAGAGGGTAATAAATACTGACATGGAGTTTACAATAAATACAGACATTAAGAATACAATAAATACTGACAAGGAGAGTACAATAAACACTGACCTGGGGACTGTAATAAATAGTGACCTGGAGAGTTCAATAAATAGTGACCTGGAGAGTATAATAAATACTGACCTGGAGAGTACAATAAATACTTATCTGGAGAGTACAATAAATACTCACCTGGAGAGTACCATAAATACAGACATGGAGAGTACAATAAATACATCCCTGGAGAGGGTAATAAATAGTGACCTGGAGAGGGTAATAAATACTGACCTGGAGAATATAATAAATACTGATCTGGAGAGTACAGTAAATACTGACCTGGAGACTACAATAAATACTGACCTGGAGAGGGTAATAAATACTGACCTGGAGGGTACAATAAATAGTGACCTGGAGAGGTTAAGAAATACTGAATTGGTGAGTACTATAAATACTGACCTGGAGAGTACAATAATTACTGACCTGGAGAGTGCAATAAATAATGACCTGGAGATTAAAATAAATACTGACCTGGAGAGTGTAATAAATAATGACCTGGAGAGTGCAATAAATACTAACCTGGAGAGTACAACAAATACTGACCTGGAGTGTACAATACATACTCACCTGGAGAGTATAATAAATACTGACCTGGAGAGTACAATAAATACTGACCTGGAGAGTACAATAAATACTGACCAGGAGAGTAGAATAAATACTGACCTGGAGAGTGTAATAAATAGTGACTTGGAGAGTACAATAAATAGTGACCTGGAGAGTGCAATAAATACTGATCTGGGGAGTACAATAAATACTGACCTGGAGAGTACAATACATACTCACCTGGAGAGTATAATAAATACTGACCTGGAGAGTACAATAAATACTGACCAGGAGAGAGTAATAAATATTGACCTGGAGAGGGTAATAAATACAGATCTGGAGCGTACAATAAATACTGATATGGGGAGTACAATAAATACTGAACTGGAGTGTACAATAAATACTGACCAGGAGAGTAGAATAAATACTGACCTGGAGAGTGTAATAAATAGTGACTTGGAGAGTACAATAAATAGTAACCTGGCGAGTACAATAAATACTGATCTGGGGAGTACAATAAATACTTACTTGGAGAGTACAATGAATAATGACCTGGAGAGTACAATAAATACTGACCTGGAGAGTACAATAAATACTGACTTGGAGAGAAAAATAAATACGGACCTGGAATTTACAATAAATACTAACCTGGAGAATACAATAAATACTGACTTGGAGAGTACAATAAATACTGACCTGGAGAGGGCTATCAATACTGACCTGGAGGGTACAATAAATAGTGACCTGGAGAGGTTAAGAAATACTGAATTGGTGAGTACTATAAATACTGACCTGGAGAGTACAATAATTACTGACCTGGAGAGTGCAATAAATAATGACCTGGAGATTAAAATAAATACTGACCTGGAGAGTGTAATAAATAATGACCTGGAGAGTGCAATAAATACTAACCTGGAGAGTACAATAAATACTGACCTGGAGAGTACAACAAATACTGACCTGGAGTGTACAATACATACTCACCTGGAGAGTATAATAAATACTGACCTGGAGAGTACAATAAATACTGACCAGGAGAGTAGAATAAATACTGACCTGGAGAGTGTAATAAATAGTGACTTGGAGAGTACAATAAATAGTGACCTGGAGAGTACAATAAATACTGATCTGGGGAGTACAATAAATACTGACCTGGAGAGTACAATACATACTCACCTGGAGAGTATAATAAATACTGACCTGGAGAGTACAATAAATACTGACCAGGAGAGAGTAATAAATATTGACCTGGAGAGGGTAATAAATACAGATCTGGAGCGTACAATAAATACTGATATGGGGAGTACAATAAATACTGAACTGGAGTGTACAATAAATACTGACCAGGAGAGTAGAATAATTACTGACCTGGAGAGTGCAATAAATAATGACCTGGAGATTAAAATAAATACTGACCTGGAGAGTGTAATAAATAATGACCTGGAGAGTGCAATAAATACTAACCTGGAGAGTACAATAAATACTGACCTGGAGAGTACAACAAATACAGACCTGGAGTGTACAATACATACTCACCTGGAGAGTATAATAAATACTGACCTGGAGAGTACAATAAATACTGACCAGGAGAGTAGAATAAATACTGACCTGGAGAGTGTAATAAATAGTGACTTGGAGAGTACAATAAATAGTGACCTGGAGAGTACAATAAATAATGATCTGGGGAGTACAATAAATACTGACCTGGAGAGTACAATACATACTCACCTGGAGAGTATAATAAATACTGACCTGGAGAGTACAATAAATACTGACCAGGAGAGAGTAATAAATATTGACCTGGAGAGGGTAATAAATACAGATCTGGAGCGTACAATAAATACTGATATGGGGAGTACAATAAATACTGAACTGGAGTGTACAATAAATACTGACCAGGAGAGTAGAATAAATACTGACCTGGAGAGTGTAATAAATAGTGACTTGGAGTGTACAATAAATACTGACCAGGAGAGTAGAATAAATACTGACCTGGAGAGGGCAATAAATATTAACCTGGAGAGTACAAAAAATAGTGATCTGTAGAGTATAATAAATACTGACCTGGAGAGTGCAATAAATACTGACCTGGAGAGTACAATAAATATTGACCTGGACAGTACAATAAATACTGACCTGGAGAGTACAATAAATACTTATCTGGAGAGTACAATAAATACTGACCTGGAGAGTACAATAAATACTTACCTGGAGAGTGTAATAAAAAGTGACCTGGAGAGTGCAATAAATAATTACCTGGAGAGTACAATAAATACTGACCTGGAGAGTACAATAAATATTGACCTGGAGAGTACCATAAATACTGACCTGGAGAGTACCATATATACTGACCTGGAGAGTACAATAAATACTGACCTGGAGAGTACAATAAATATTGACCTGGAGAGTACAACAAATACTGACCTGCAGATTACAATAACCACTGACCTGGAGAATACAATAAATACTGATCTGGAGAGTACAATAATTACTGACCTGGAGAGTACAATAAATAATGACCTGGAGAGTGTAATAAAAAGTGACCTGGAGAGTGCAATAAATAATTACCTGGAGAGTACAATATATACTGACCTGGAGAGTACAATAAATATTGACCTGGAGAGTACCAGAAATACTGACCTGGAGAGTACCATATATACTGACCTGGAGAGTACAATAAATACTGACCTGGAGAGTACCAGAAATACTGACCTGGAGAGTACCATATATACTGACCTGGAGAGTACAATAAATACTGACCTGGAGACGACAATAAATACAGAAATGCAGAATACAATAAATATTGACCTGGAGAGTACCATAAATACTGACCTGGAGAGTACAATAAATACTGACCTGGAGAGTACAATAAATACTGACCTGAAGAGTACAATAAATACTGACCTGGAGAGTACAATAAATACTGACCTGGAGCGTACAATAAATACGGACCTGGAGAGGGTAATAAACACTGACCTGGAGAGTACAATAAATACGGACCTGGAATTTACAAAAAATACTAACCTGGAGAATACAATAAATACTGACTTGGAGAGTACAATAAATACTGACCTGGAGAGGGCTATCAATACTAACCTAGAGAGGGCAATAAATATTAACCTGGAGAATACAAAAAATAGTGACCTGTAGAGTATAATAAATACTGACCTGGAGAGTGCAATAAATACTGACCTGGAGAGTACAATAAATATTGATCTGGACAGTACAATAAATACTGACCTGGAGAGTACAATAAATAGTGATCTGGAGAGTACAATAAATACTGACCTGGAGAGTACAATAAATACTGACCTGGAGAGTACAATAAATATTGACCTGGAGAGTACCATAAATACTGACCTGGAGAGTACCATATATACTGACCTGCAGAGTGTAATAAAAAGTGACCTGGAGAGTACAATAAATAATTACCTGGAGAGTACAATAAATACTGACCTGGAGAGTACAATAAATACTGACCTGGAGACTACAATAAATACAGAAATAGAAAATACAATAAATAATTACCTGGAGAGTACAATAAATACTGACCTGTAGAGTATAATAAATGCTGACCTGGAGAGTGCAATAAATACTGACCTGGAGAGTAGAATAAATATTGACCTGGACAGTACAATAAATACTGACCTGCAGAGGGTAATAAATACTGACCTGGAGAGGACAATAAATACTGAACTGGTGAGGGTATTAAATACTGACCTGGAGAGGGTAATAAATACAGACCTGTAGAGTAAAATAAATACTAACCTGGATAGTACAATAAATATTGATCTGTAGGGTACAATAAATACTGACCTGGAGACTACAATACATACTGACCTGGAAAGGACAATAAATACTGACCTGGAGAGTAGCATAAATACTGATCTGGAGAGAGTAATATATGCTGACCTGGAGAGTGCAATAAATAATGACCTGGAGAGTACAATAAATACTGACCTGGAGAGTACAATAAATACTGACCTGGAGAGTAAAACAATTTCTGACCTGCAGATTACAATAAATACTGACCTTGAGATTACAATAAATACTTACCTGGAGAGTGTAATAAAAAGTGACCTGGAGAGTGCAATAAATAATTACCTGGAGAGTACAATAAATACTGACCTGGAGAGTACAATAAATATTGACCTGGAGAGTACCATAAATACTGACCTGGAGAGTACAATATATACTGACCTGGAGAGTACAATAAATACTGACCTGTAGAGTACAATAAATACTGACCTGGAGAGTACAACAAATACTGACCTGCAGATTACAATAAATACTGACCTGGAGAGTACAATAAATAATGACCTGCAGAGTGTAATACAAAGTGACCTGGAGAGTGCAATAAATAATTACCTGGAGAGTACAATATATACTGACCTGGAGAGTACAATAAATACTGACCTGGAGACGACAATAAATACAGAAATGCAGAATACAATAAATATTGACCTGGAGAGTACAATAAATACTGACCTGGAGAATACAATTCATACTGACCTGGAGAGTACAATAAATACTGACCTGGAGAGTACCATAAATACTGACCTGGAGAGTACAATAAATACTGACCTGGAGAGTACAATAAATACTGACCTGAAGAGTACAATAAATACTGACCTGGAGAGTACAATAAATACTGACCTGGAGCGTACAATAAATACGGACCTGGAGAGGGTAATAAACACTGACCTGGAGAGTACAATAAATTTTGACCTGGAGAGGGCAATACATATTGACCAGGAGAGTGCAATAAATACTGACCAGGTGAGTACAATAAATACTGCCCTGGTGAGTACAATAAATACTGATCTGGAGAGTACAACAAATACTGACCTGCAGATTACAATAAATACTGACCTGGAGAGTACAATAAATACTGACCTGGAGTGTACAACAAATACTGACCTGGAGAGTACAATACATACAGACATGGAGAATACAATAAATACTGACCTGGAGAGTACAATAAGTACTGACATGGAGAGGGCAATAAATACTGACCTGCAGAGGGCAATAAATATTGACCTGCAGAGTGCAATAAATACTGACCTGGAGTGTATAATAAATACTGACCTGGAGAGTACAATAAATACTGACCTGGAGGGTATAATAAAAATTGACCTGGAGAGGGTAATAAATACTGACATGGAGAGTACAATAAATATTGACCTACAGGGTACAATAAACACTGACCTGTAGAGTACAACAAATACTGCCCTGGAGAGTTCAATAAATACAGACATGGAGAATACAATAAATACTGACCTGGAGAGGGCAATAAATATGGACATGGAGAGTGCAATAAATACTGTCCTGGAGAGTACAATAAATACAGACCTGGAGAGTACAATACATACTCACCTGGAGAGTATAATAAATACTGACCTGGAGAGTACAATAAATACTGACCAGGAGAGAGTAATAAATATTGACCTGGAGAGGGTAATAAATACAGATCTGGAGCGTACAATAAATACTGATATGGGGAGTACAATAAATACTGACCTGGAGAGTACAATAAATACTGACCAGGAGAGTAGAATAAATACTGACCTGGAGAGTGTAATAAATAGTGACTTGGAGAGTACAATAAATAGTGACCTGGAGAGTACAATAAATACTGATCTGGGGAGTACAATAAATACTGACCTGGAGAGTACAATGAATACTGACCTGGAGAGTACAATAAATACTGACCTGGAGAGTACAATAAATACTGACTTGGAGAGAACAATAAATACGGACCTGGAATTTACAAAAAATACTAACCTGGAGAATACAATAAATACTGACTTGGAGAGTACAATAAATACTGACCTGGAGAGGGCTATCAATACTAACCTAGAGAGGGCAATAAATATTAACCTGGAGAATACAAAAAATAGTGACCTGTAGAGTATAATAAATACTGACCTGGAGAGTGCAATAAATACTGACCTGGAGAGTACAATAAATATTGACCTGGACAGTACAATAAATATTGACCTGGAGAGTACCATAAATACTGACCTGGAGAGTACCATATATACTGACCTGGAGAGTACAATAAATACTGACCTGGAGAGTACAATAAATACTGACCTGGAGAGTACAACAAATACTGACCTGCAGATTACAATAAATACTGACCTGGAGAGTACAATAAATACTGATCTGGAGAGTACAATAAATACTGACCTGGAGAGTACAATAAATAATGACCTGGAGAGTGTAATAAAAAGTGACCTGGAGAGTGCAATAAATAATTACCTGGAGAGTACAATAAATACTGACCTGGAGAGTACAATAAATACTGACCTGGAGACTACAATAAATACAGAAATAGAGAATACAATAAATATTGACCTGGAGAGTACAATAAATACTGACCTGGAGAATACAATTAATAGTGACCTGGAGAGTACAATAAATACTGACCTGGAGAGTACCATAAATACTGACCTGGAGAGTACAATAAATACTGACCTGGAGAGTACAATAAATACTGACCTGAAGAGTACAATAAATACTGACATGGAGTGTACAATAAATACTGACCTGGAGCGTACAATAAATACGGACCTGGAGAGGGTAATAAACACTGACCTGGAGAGTACAATAGATTTTGACCTGGATAATACAATAAATACTGACCTGGAGAGTACAATAAATACTGACCTGGAGATTACAATAAACACTGACCTGGAGAATACAATAAATACTGACCTGGAGAGGGCAATAAATTCTGACCTGGAGAGGACAATAAATATTGACCAGGAGAGTGCAAT
Organism: Pristiophorus japonicus; assembly: GCF_044704955.1. Classification (NCBI taxonomy): domain Eukaryota; kingdom Metazoa; phylum Chordata; class Chondrichthyes; family Pristiophoridae; genus Pristiophorus; species Pristiophorus japonicus. The sequence goes on along the minus strand of NC_092001.1, from coordinate 13,802,872 downwards.
AAATACTGACCTGGTGAGTACAATAAATACTACCCTGGTGAGTACAATAAATACTGCCCTGGAGAGTACAACAAATACTGACCTGCAGATTACAATAAATACTGACCTGGAGAGTACAATAAATACTGATCTGGAGAGTACAATAAATACTGACCTGGAGAGTACAATAAATACTGACCTGGAGAGTACAATAAATACTGACCTGGAGTGTACAACAAATACTGACCTGGAGAGTACAATACATACAGACATGGAGAATACAATAAATACTGACCTGGAGAGTACAATAAGTACTGACATGGAGAGGGCAATAAATACTGACCTGCAGAGGGCAATAAATATTGACCTGCAGAGTGCAATAAATACTGACATGGAGTTTACAATAAATACAGACATTAAGAATACAATAAATACTGACAAGGAGAGTACAATAAACACTGACCTGGGGACTGTAATAAATAGTGACCTGGAGAGTTCAATAAATAGTGACCTGGAGAGTATAATAAATACTGACCTGGAGAGTACAATAAATACTGATCTGGAGAGTACAATAAATACTCACCTGGAGAGTACCATAAATACAGACGTGGAGAATACAATAAATACAGCCCTGGAGAGGGTAATAAATAGTGACCTGGAGAGGGTAATAAATACTGACCTGGAGAATATAATAAATACTGATCTGGAGAGTACAGTAAATACTGACCTGGAGACTACAATAAATACTGACCTGGAGAGGGTAATAAATAATGACCTGGAGGGTACAATAAATAGTGACCTGGAGAGGTTAAGAAATACTGAATTGGTGAGTACTATAAATACTGACCGGGAGAGTACAATAATTACTGACCTGGAGAGTGCAATAAATACTAACCTGGAGAGTACAATAAATACTGACCTGGAGAGTACAACAAATACTGACCTGGAGTGTACAATACATACAGACATGGAGAATACAATAAATACTGACCTGGAGAGTACAATAAATACTGACATGGAGAGGGCAATAAATATTGACCTGCAGACTGCAATAAATACTGACCTGGAGAGTGTAATAAATACTGACCTGGAGAGTACAATAAATACTGACCTGGAGGTTACAATAAAAACTGACCTGGAGAGGGTAATAAATACTGACATGGAGAGTACAATAAATACAGACATTAAGAATACAATAAATACTGAAAAGGAGAGTACAATAAACACTGACCTAGAGACTGTAATAAATAGTGACCTGGAGAGTTCAATAAATAGTGACCTGGAGAGTACAATAAATACTTACCTGGAGAGTGTAATAAAAAGTGACCTGGAGAGTGCAATAAATAATTACCTGGAGAGTACAATAAATACTGACCTGGAGAGTACAATAAATATTGACCTGGAGAGTACCATAAATACTGACCTGGAGAGTACCATATATACTGACCTGGAGAGTACAATAAATACTGACCTGGAGAGTACAATAAATGCTGACCTGGAGAGTACAACAAATACTGACCTGCAGATTACAATAAATACTGACCTGGAGAGTACAATAAATACTGATCTGGAGAGTACAATAAATACTGACCTGGAGAGTACAATAAATAATGACCTGGAAAGTGTAATAAAAAGTGACCTGGAGAGTGCAATAAATAATTCCCTGGAGAGTACAATAAATACTGACCTGGAGAGTACAATAAATACTGACCTGGAGACTACAATAAATACAAAAATAGAGAATACAATAAATATTGACCTGGAGAGTACAATAAATACTGACCTGGAGAATACAATTAATAGTGACCTGGAGAGTACAATAAATACTGACCTGGAGAGTACCATAAATACTGACCTGGAGAGTACAATAAATACTGACCTGGAGAGTACAATAAATACTGACCTGAAGAGTACAATAAATACTGACATGGAGAGTACAATAAATACTGACCTGGAGCGTACAATAAATACGGACCTGGAGAGGGTAATAAACACTGACCTGGAGAGTATAATAAATTTTGACCTGGAGAGTACAATAAATACTGACCTGGAGAGTACAATAAATACTGACCTGGAGATTACAATAAACACTGACCTGGAGAATACAATAAATACTGACCTGGAGAGGGCAATAAATTCTGACCTGGAGAGGACAATAAATATTGACCAGGAGAGTGCAATAAATACTGATCTGGTGAGTACAATAAATACTGCCCTGGTGAGTACAATAAATACTGCCCTGGAGAGTACAAAAAATACTGACCTGCAGATTACAATAAATACTGACCTGGAGAGTACAATAAATACTGATCTGGAGAGTACAATAAATACTGACCTGGAGAGTACAATAAATACTGACCTGGAGAGTACAATAAATACTGACCTGGAGTGTACAACAAATACTGACCTGGAGAGTACAATACATACAGACATGGAGAATACAATAAATACTGACCTGGAGAGTACAATAAGTACTGACATGGAGAGGGCAATAAATAATGACCTGCAGAGGGCAATAAATACTGACCTGCAGAGTGCAATAAATACTGACCTGGAGTATATAATAAATACTGACCTGGAGAGTACAATAAATACTGACCTGGAGGGTACAATAAAAACTGACCTGGAGAGGGTAATAAATACTGACATGGAGTTTACAATAAATACAGACATTAAGAATACAATAAATACTGACAAGGAGAGTACAATAAACACTGACCTGGGGACTGTAATAAATAGTGACCTGGAGAGTTCAATAAATAGTGACCTGGAGAGTATAATAAATACTGACCTGGAGAGTACAATAAATACTGATCTGGAGAGTACAATAAATACTCACCTGGAGAGTACCATAAATACAGACATGGAGAGTACAATAAATACAGCCCTGGAGAGGGTAATAAATAGTGACCTGGAGAGGGTAATAAATACTGACCTGGAGAATATAATAAATACTGATCTGGAGAGTACAGTAAATACTGACCTGGAGACTACAATAAATACTGACCTGGAGAGGGTAATAAATACTGACCTGGAGGGTACAATAAATAGTGACCTGGAGAGGTTAAGAAATACTGTATTGGTGAGTACTATAAATATTGACCTGGAGAGTACAATAATTACTGACCTGGAGAGTGCAATAAATAATGACCTGGAGATTAAAATAAATACTGACCTGGAGAGTGTAATAAATAATGACCTGGAGAGTGCAATAAATACTGACCTGGAGAGTACAATAAATACTGACCTGGAGAGTACAACAAATACTGACCTGGAGTGTACAATACATACAGACATGGAGAATACAATAAATACTGACCTGGAGAGTACAATAAATACTGACATGGAGAGGGCAATAAATATTGACCTGCAGACTGCAATAAATACTGACCTGGAGAGTGTAATAAATACTAACCTGGAGAGTACAATAAATACTGACCTGGAGGTTACAATAAAAACTGACCTGGAGAGGGTAATAAATAGTGACCTGGAGAGTTCAATAAATAGTGACCTGGAGAGTAAAACAAATACTGACCTGGACAGTACAATAAATAGTTACCTAGACAGTAGAATAAACACTGACCTGGAGAGTACAATAAATACTGACCTGGAGAGTACAATAAATACTGACCTGGAGAGTGTAATAAATAATGACCTGGAGAGTGCAATAAATACTGACCTGGAGAGTACAATAAATACTGACCTGGAGAGTACAACAAATACTGACCTGGAGTGTACAATACATACAGACATGGAGAATACAATAAATACTGACCTGGAGAGTACAATAAATACTGACATGGAGAGGGCAATAAATATTGACCTGCAGACTGCAATAAATACTGACCTGGAGAGTGTAATAAATACTGACCTGGAGAGTACAATAAATACTGACCTGGAGGTTACAATAAAAACTGACCTGGAGAGGGTAATAAATACTGACATGGAGAGTACAATAAATACAGACATTAAGAATACAATAAATACTGAAAAGGAGAGTACAATAAACACTGACCTAGAGACTGTAATAAATAGTGACCTGGAGAGTTCAATAAATAGTGACCTGGAGAGTACAATAAATACTTACCTGGAGAGTGTAATAAAAAGTGACCTGGCGAGTGCAATAAATAATTACCTGGAGAGTACAATAAATACTGACCTGGAGAGTACAATAAATATTGACCTGGAGAGTACCATAAATACTGACCTGGAGAGTACCATATATACTGACCTGGAGAGTACAATAAATACTGACCTGGAGAGTACAATAAATGCTGACCTGGAGAGTACAACAAATACTGACCTGCAGATTACAATAAATACTGACCTGGAGAGTACAATAAATACTGATCTGGAGAGTACAATAAATACTGACCTGGAGAGTACAATAAATAATGACCTGGAGAGTGTAATAAAAAGTGACCTGGAGAGTGCAATAAATAATTCCCTGGAGAGTACAATAAATACTGACCTGGAGAGTACAATAAATACTGACCTGGAGACTACAATAAATACAAAAATAGAGAATACAATAAATATTGACCTGGAGAGTACAATAAATACTGACCTGGAGAATACAATTAATAGTGACCTGGAGAGTACAATAAATACTGAACTGGAGAGTACCATAAATACTGACCTGGAGAGTACAATAAATACTGACCTGGAGAGTACAATAAATACTGAACTGAAGAGTACAATAAATACTGACATGGAGAGTACAATAAATACTGACCTGGAGCGTACAATAAATACGGACCTGGAGAGGGTAATAAACACTGACCTGGAGAGTATAATAAATTTTGACCTGGAGAGTACAATAAATACTGACCTGGAGAGTACAATAAATACTGACGTGGAGATTACAATAAACACTGACCTGGAGAATACAATAAATACTGACCTGGAGAGGGCAATAAATTCTGACCTGGAGAGGACAATAAATATTGACCAGGAGAGTGCAATAAATACTGACCTGGTGAGTACAATAAATACTGCCCTGGTGAGTACAATAAATACTGCCCTGGAGAGTACAAAAAATACTGACCTGCAGATTACAATAAATACTGACCTGGAGAGTACAATAAATACTGATCTGGAGAGTACAATAAATACTGACCTGGAGAGTACAATAAATACTGACCTGGAGAGTACAATAAATACTGACCTGGAGTGTACAACAAATACTGACCTGGAGAGTACAATACATACAGACATGGAGAATACAATAAATACTGACCTGGAGAGTACAATAAGTACTGACATGGAGAGGGCAATAAATAATGACCTGCAGAGGGCAATAAATACTGACCTGCAGAGTGCAATAAATACTGACCTGGAGTATATAATAAATACTGACCTGGAGAGTACAATAAATACTGACCTGGAGGGTACAATAAAAACTGACCTGGAGAGGGTAATAAATACTGACATGGAGTTTACAATAAATACAGACATTAAGAATACAATAAATACTGACAAGGAGAGTACAATAAACACTGACCTGGGGACTGTAATAAATAGTGACCTGGAGAGTTCAATAAATAGTGACCTGGAGAGTATAATAAATACTGACCTGGAGAGTACAATAAATACTGATCTGGAGAGTACAATAAATACTCACCTGGAGAGTACCATAAATACAGACATGGAGAGTACCATAAATACAGCCCTGGAGAGGGTAATAAATAGTGACCTGGAGAGGGTAATAAATACTGACCTGGAGAATATAATAAATACTGATCTGGAGAGTACAGTAAATACTGACCTGGAGACTACAATAAATACTGACCTGGAGAGGGTAATAAATACTGACCTGGAGGGTACAATAAATAGTGACCTGGAGAGGTTAAGAAATACTGTATTGGTGAGTACTATAAATACTGACCTGGAGAGTACAATAATTACTGACCTGGAGAGTGCAATAAATAATGACCTGGAGATTAAAATAAATACTGACCTGGAGAGTGTAATAAATAATGACCTGGAGAGTGCAATAAATACTGACCTGGAGAGTACAATAAATACTGACCTGGAGAGTACAACAAATACTGACCTGGAGTGTACAATACATACAGACATGGAGAATACAATAAATACTGACCTGGAGAGTACAATAAATACTGACATGGAGAGGGCAATAAATATTGACCTGCAGACTGCAATAAATACTGACCTGGAGAGTGTAATAAATACTGACCTGGAGAGTACAATAAATACTGACCTGGAGGTTACAATAAAAACTGACCTGGAGAGGGTAATAAATAGTGACCTGGAGAGTTCAATAAATAGTGACCTGGAGAGTACAACAAATACTGACCTGGACAGTACAATAAATAGTGACCTAGACAGTAGAATAAACACTGACCTGGAGAGTACAATAAATACTGACCTGGAGAGTACAATAAATACTGACCTGGAGAGTGTAATAAATAATGACCTGGAGAGTACAACAAATACTGACCTTGAGAGTAAAATAAATACAGACATGGAGAATACAATAAATACTGACCTGTAGAGTACAGTAAATACTGACGTGGAGAGGGCAATAAATACTGACCTGGAGATGGCAATAAATATTGACCTGCAGAGTGCAATATATACTGACATAGAGAGTACAATAAATACTGACCTGGAGAGTACAATAAATACTGACCTGGAGAGTACAATAAATACTGACCTGGAGGTTGCAATAAAAACTGACCTGGAGAGGGTAATAAATACTGACATGGAGAGTACAATAAATACAGACATGGAGAGTACAATAAATACTGAACTGGAGAGGTCATTAATACTGACCTAGAGAGTACAATAAATACAGACATGAAGAATACAATAAATACTGACAAGGAGAGTACAATAAACACTGACCTGGAGACTGTAATAAATAATGAGCTGGAGAGTTCAATAAAAAGTGACCTGGAGAGTACAATAAATACTGACCTGGACAGTACAATAAATAGTGACCTGAACAGTACAATAAATACTGACCTGGAGAGTGTAATAAATAATGACCTGGAGAGTACAATAAATACTGACCTGGAGAGTACAATAAATGCAGACATGGAGAATACAATACATACTGACCTGGAGAGTACAATAATTACTGACATGGAGAGGGCAATAAAATACTGACCTGGAGAGGGCAATAAATATTGACCTACAGAGTGCAATAAATACTGACCTGGAGAGTACAATAAATGCAGACATGGAGAATACAATAAATACTGACCTGGAGAGTACAATAAATACTGACATGGGGAGGGCAATAAAATACTGACCTGGAGAGGACAATAAATATTGACCTGCAGAGTGCAATAAATACTGACATGGAGAGTACAATAAATACTGACCTGGAGAGGTCATTAATACTGACATGGAGAGTACAATAAATACAGACATGAAGAATACAATAAATACTGACAAGGAGAGTACAATAAACACTGACCTGGAGACTGTAATAAATAATGAGCTGGAGAGTTCAATAAATTGTGACCTGGAGAGTACAATAAATACTGTCTGGACAGTACAATAAATAGTGACCTGTACAGTAAAATAAATACTGACCTGCAGAGTACAATAAACATAGACCTGGAGATTACAATAAACACTGATCTGGAGAACACAATAACTACTGACCTGGAGAGTACAATAAATACTGACCTGGAGAGGGCAATAAATACTGACCTGGAGAGGGCAATAAATATTGACCAGGAGAGTGCAATACATACTGACCTGGTGAGTACAATAAATACTGCCTTGGATCTTGCAATAAATACTGAACTGGAGTGTGCAATAAATAATGACCTGGAGAGTACAATAAATACTGACCTGGAGAGTACAATAAATACTGACATGGAGAGAGTTATAAATACTGACCAGAACAGGGTAATAAATACTGACTTGGAGAGTACAATAAATACAGAACTGGAGAGGTTATTAAATACTGACCTGGAGAGTATAATAAATACAGACCTGGAAAGTAAAATAAATACTAGCCTGGAGAGTACAATAAATATTGACCTGTAGGGTACAATAAATACTCACCTGGAGAGGACAATAAATACTGACCTGGAGAGGACAATACAAACTGGCCTGGAGAGTACAATAAATACTGATCTGGAGAGTGTAATAAAAAGTGACCTGGAGAGTGCAACAAATGATTACCTGGAGAGTACAATAAAAATACTGCCCTGGAGAATACAATAAATACTGACCTGTAGATTACAACAAATACTGACCTGGAGAGTTCAATAAATACAGACATGGAGAATACAATAAATACTGACTTGGAGAAGGCAATAAATATGGACATGGAGAGTACAATAAATACTGTCCTGGAGAGTACAATAAATACAGACCTGGAGAGTACAATACATACTCACCTGTAGAGTATGATAAATACTGACCTGGAGAGTACAATAAATACTGACCAGGAGAGAGTAATAAATATTGACCTGGAGAGGGTAATAAATACAGATCTGGAGCGTACAATAAATACTGATATGGGGTGTACAATAAATACTGACCTGGAGAGTACAATAAATACTGACCAGGAGAGTGCAATAAATATTAACCTGGAGAGTGCAAAAAATAGTGACCTGTAGAGTATAATAAATATTGACCTGGAGAATGCAATAAATACTGACCTGGAGAGTACAATAAATATTGACCTGGGCAGTACAATAAATACTGACCTGGAGAGGGTAATAAATACTGACCTGGAGAGGACAATAAATACTGAACTGGTGAGGGTATTAAAGACTGACCTGGAGAGGGTAATAAATACAGACCTGCAGTGTAAAATAAATACTAACCTGGATAGTACAATAAATATTGATTTGTAGGGTACAATAAATACTGACCTGGAGACTACAATACATACTGACCTGGAAAGGTCAATAAATACTGACCTGGAGAGTAGAATAAATACTGATCTGGAGAGGGTAATATATGCTGACCTGGAGAGTGCAATGAATAATGACCTGGAGAGTACAATAAATACTGTCCTGGAGAGTACAATAAATACTGACCTGGAGAGTACAACAAATACTGACCTGCAGATTACAATAAATACTGACCTGGAGAGTACAATAAATACTGACCTGGAGAGTGTAATAAAAAGTGACCTGGAGAGTGCAATAAATAATTACCTGGAGAGTACAATAAATGCTGACCTGGAGAGCACAATAAATATTGACCTGGAGAGTACCATAAATACTGACCTGGAGAGTACCATAAGTACTGACCTGGAGAGTACAATAAATACTGACCTGGAGAGTACAATAAATACTGACCTGGAGAGTACAACAAATACTGACCTGCAGATTACAATTAATACTGACCTGGAGAGTACAATAAATACTGATCTGGAGAGTACAACAAATACTGACCTGGAGAGTTCAATAAATACAGACATGGAGAATACAATAAATACTGACCTGGAGAAGGCAATAAATATGGACATGGAGAGTGCAATAAATACTGTCCTGGAGAGTACAATAAATACAGACCTGGAGAGTACAATACATACTCACCTGGAGAGTATGATAAATACTGACCTGGAGAATACAATGAATACAGACAAGGAGAGAGTAATAAATATTGACCTGGAGAGGGTAATAAATACAGATTTGGAGCGTACAATAAATACTGATATGGGGTGTACAATAAAAACTGACCTGGAGAGTACAATAAATACTGACCAGGAGAGTGCAATAAATACTGACCTGGAGAGTGTAATAAATAGTGACTTGGAGAGTTCAATAAATAGTGACCTGGAGAGTACAATAAATACTGATCTGGGGAGTACAATAAATACTGACCTGGAGAGTACAATGAATACTGACCTGGAGAGGGTAATAAATACTGACCTGGAGAGGACAATAAATACTGAACTGGTGAGGGTATTAAAGACTGACCTGGAGAGGGTAATAAATACAGACCTGCAGTGTAAAATAAATACTAACCTGGATAGTACAATAAATATTGATTTGTAGGGTACAATAAATACTGACCTGGAGACTACAATACATACTGACCTGGAAAGGACAATAAATACTGACCTGGAGAGTAGAATAAATACTGATCTGGAGAGGGTAATATATGCTGACCTGGAGAGTGCAATGAATAATGACCTGGAGAGTACAATAAATACTTACCTGGAGAGTACAACAAATACTGACCTGCAGATTACAATAAATACTGACCTGGAGAGATCAATAAATACTGACCTGGAGAGTGTAATAAAAAGTGACTTGGAGAGTTCAATAAATAGTGACCTGGAGAGTACAATAAATACTGATCTGGGGAGTACAATAAATACTGACCTGGAGAGTACAATGAATACTGACATGGAGAGTACAATAAATACTGACCTGGAGAGTACAATAAATACTGACTTGGAGAGAACAATAAATACGGACCTGGAGATTACAATAAATACTAACCTGGAGAATACAATAAATACTGACTTGGAGAGTGCAATAAATACTGACCTGGAGTGGGCTATAAATACTAACCTAGAGAGGGCAATAAATATTAACCTGGAGAGTGCAATAAATAGTGACCTGTAGAGTATAATAAATACTGACATGGAGACTGCAATAAATACTGACCTGGAGAGTACAATAAATATTGACCTGGACAGTACAATAAATTCTGACCTGGAGAGGGTGATAAATACTGACCAGGAGAGGACAATAAATACTGAACTGGTGAGGGTATTAAAGACTGACCTGGAGAGGGTAATAAATACAGACCTGTGGTGTAAAATAAATACTAACGTGGATAGTACAATAAATATTGATTTGTAGGGTACAATAAATACTGACCTGGAGACTACAATACCTACTGACCTGGAAAGGACAATAAATACTAACCTGGAGAGGAGAATAAATACTGATCTGGAGAGGGTAATATATGCTGACCTGGAGAGTGCAATGAATAATGACCTGAAGAGTACAATACATACTGACCTGGAGAGTACAATAAATACTGACCTGGAGAGTACAACAAATACTGACCTGCAGATTACAATAAATACTGACCTGGAGAGTACAATAAATACTGACCTGGAGAGTGTAATAAAAAGTGACCTGGAGAGTGCAATAAATAATTATCTGGAGAGTACAATAAATACTGACCTGGAGAGTACAATAAATATTGACCTGGAGAGTACCATAAATACTGACCTGAAGAGTACCATAAATACTGACATGGAGAGTACAATAAATACTGACCTGGAGAGTACAATAAATACTGACCTGGAGAGTACAACAAATACTGACCTCCAGATTACAATTAATACTGACCTGGAGAGTACAATAAATACTGATCTGGAGAATACAACAAATACTGACCTGGAGAGTTCAATAAATACAGACATGGAGAATACAATAAATACTGACCTGGAGAAGGCAATAAATACGGACATGGAGAGTGCAATAAATACTGTCCTGGAGAGTACAATAAATACAGACCTGGAGAGTACAATACATACTCACCTGGAGAGTATGATAAATACTGACCTGGAGAGTACAACAAATACTGACCAGGAGAGAGTAATAAATATTGACCTGGAGAGGGTAATAAATACAGATCTGGAGCGTACAATAAATACCGATATGGGGTGTACAATAAAAACTGACCTGAAGAGTACAATAAATACTGACCAGGAGAGTGCAATAAATACTGACCTGGAGAGTGTAATAAATAGTGACTTGGAGAGTTCAATAAATAGTGTCCTGGAGAGTACAATAAATACTGATCTGGTGAGTACAATAAATACTGACCTGGATAGTACAATGAATACTGACATGGAGAGTACAATAAATACTGACCTGGAGAGTACAATAAATACTGACTTGGAGAGAACAATAAATACGGACCTGGAGATTACAATAAATACTGACTTGGAGAGTACAATAAATACTGACCTGGAGTGGGCTATAAATACTAACCTAGAGAGGGCAATAAATATTAACCTGGAGAGAGCAAAAAATAGTGACCTGTAGAGTATAATAAATACTGACCTGGAGACTGCAATAAATACTGACCTGGAGAGTACAATAAATATTGACCTGGACAGTACAATAAATAGTGACATGGAGAGGGTGATAAATACTGACCTGGAGAGGACAATAAATACTGAACTGTTGAGGGTATTAAAGACTGACCTGGAGAGGGTAATAAATACAGACCTGTGGTGTAAAATAAATACTAACCTGGATAGTACAATAAATATTGATTTGTAGGGTACAATAAATACTGAACTGGAGACTACAATACATACTGACCTGGAAAGGACAATAAATACTGACCTGTAGAGTAGAATAAATACTGATCTGGAGAGGGCAATATATGCTGACCTGGAGAGTGCAATGAATAATGACCTGGAGAGTGCAATGAATAATGACCTGGAGATTACAATAAATACTGACCTGGAGAGTACAATAAATACTGACCTGGAGAGTACAACAAATACGGACCTGCAGATTACAATAAATACTGACCTGGAGAGTACAATAAATACTGACCTGGAGAGTGTAATAAAAAGTGACCTGGAGAGTGCAATAAATAATTATCTGGAGAGTACAATAAATACTGACCTGGAGAGTACAATACATATTGACCTAGAGAGTACCATATATACTGACCTGGAGAGTACCATAAATACTGACCTGGAGAGTACAATAAATACTGACCTGGAGAGTACAATAAATACTGACCTGGAGAGTACAACAAATACTGACCTGCAGATTACAATTAATACTGACCTGGAGAGTACAATAAATAATGACCTGGAGAGTGTAATAAAAAGTGACCTGGAGAGTGCAATAAATATTTACCTGGAGAGTACAATAAATACTGACCTGGAGAGTACAATAAATACTGACATGGTGAGTACAATAGAAACAGACATGGAGAACACAATTAATACTGACTTGGAGAGTACAATAAATACTGACCTGGAGAGTACCATAAATACTGACCTGGAGAGTACAATAAATACTGACCTGGAGAGTACAATAAAAACTGACCTGAAGAGTACAATAAATACTGACCTGGAGACACAATAAATACTGACCTGGAGCGTACAATAAATACGGACCTGGAGAGGGTAATAAATAATGACCTGGAGAGTACAATAAATACTGAGCTGGAGATTACAATAAACACTGACCTGGAGATTACAATAAACACTGTCCTGGAGAATACAATAAATACTGACCTGGAGAGGGCAATAAATATTGACCAGGAGAGTGCAATAAAAACTGACCTGGTGAGTACAATAAATACTGCACTGGTGAGTAAATAAATACTGCCCTGGAAAGTGCAATAAATACTGACCTGGAGAGGGCAATAAATATTGACCAGGAGAGTGCAATAAATACTGACCTGGTGAGTACAATAAATTCTGCCCTAGTGAGTACAATAAATACTGCCCTGGAGAGTGCAATAAATACTGAACTAGAGAGTGCAACAAATACTGACCTGGAGAGGGTAATAAATACTGACAGGGAGAGTACAATAAATACTGACCTGGAGAGGGTATTAAATACTGACCTGGAGATGGTAATAAAGACAGACCTGGAAAGTAAAATAAATACTAACCTGGTGAGTACAATAAATATTGACCTCTGGGTACAATAAATACTCACCTGGAGAGTACAATAAATACTTATCTGGAGACGACAATAAATACTGACTTGGAGAGAACAATAAATACGGACCTGGAGATTACAAGAAATACTGACCTGGTGAATACAATAAATACTGACCTGTAGAGTACAATAAATACTGACCTGGACATTACAATAAATACTAACCTAGAGAGGGCAATAAGTATTAACCTGGAGAGTACAAAAAATAGTGACCTGGAGAGTATAATAAATACTGACCTGGAGAATACAATGAATACTGACATGGAGAGTACAATAAATATTGACCTGGAGAGTACAATAAATACTGACCTGGAGAGTACAATAAATACTGACCTGGAGAGTACAACAAATACTGACCTGGAGAGTACAATACATACAGACATGGAGAATACAATAAATACTGACCTGGAGAGTACAATAAATACTGACATGGAGAGGGCAATAAATACTGACCTGCAGAGGGCAATAAATATTGACCGAAGAGTGCAATAAATGCTGACCTGGAGAGTATAATAAATCCTGACCTGGATAGTACAATAAATACTGACCTGGAGGGTACAATAAAAACTGACCTGGAGAGGGTAATAAATACTGACATGGAGAGTACAATAAATACAGACATTAAGAATACAATAAATACTGACAAGGAGAGTACAATAAACACTGACCTGGAGAATGCAATAAATAGTGGCCTGGAGAGTTCAATAAATAGTGACCTGGAGAGTATAATAAATACTGACCTGGAGAGTACAATAAATACTGATCTGGAGAGTACAATAAATACTCACCTGGAGAGTACCATAAATACAGACATGGAGAGTACAAGAAATACTGCCCTGGAGAGGGTAATAAATAGTGACCTGGAGAGGGTAATAAATACTGACCTGGAGAATATCATAAATACTGACCTGAAGAGTACAGTAAATACTGACCTGGAGACTACAATAAATACTGACCTGGATAGGGTAATAAATACTGACCTGGAGGGTACAATAAATAGTGACCTGGAGAGGTTAAGAAATACTGAATTGGTGAGTACTAAAAATACTGACCTGGAGAGTACAATAATTACTGACCTGGAGAGTACAATAAATACTGACCTGGAGAGTACAATAAATACTGACCTGGAGAGTGTAATAAATAATGACCTGGAGAGTACAATAAATACTGACCTGGAGAGTACAATAAATACTGACCTGGAGAGTACAACAAATACTGACCTGGAGAGTACACTACATACAGACATGGAGAATACAATAAATACTGACCTGGAGAGTACAATAAATACTGACATGGAGAGGGCAATAAATACTGACCTGGAGAGGGCAATAAATATTGACATGCAGAGTGCAATAAATACTGACCTGGAGAGTGTAATGAATACTGACCTGGAAAGTACAATAAATACTGACCTGGAGAGGGTAATAAATACTGACATGGAGAGTACAATAAATACAGACATTAAGAATACAATTAATACTGACAAGGAGAGTACAATAAACACTGACCCGGAGACTTTAATAAATAGTGACCTGGAGAGTTCAATAAATAGTGACCTGGAGAGTACAATAAATACTGACCTGTACAGTACATTAAATAGTGACCTGGACTCTACAATAAACACTGACCTGGAGAGTACAATAAATACTGACCTGGAGAGTACAATAATTACTGACTTGGAGAGTACAATAAATACTGACCTAGAGAGTACAATAAATACTGAACTGGAGAGTGTAATAAATAATGACCTGGAGAGTACAATAAATACTGACCTGTAGAGTAAATTAAATACAGACATGGAGAATACAATAAATACTGACGTGTAGAGTACAATAAATACTGACATGGAGAGGGCAATAAATACTGACCTGGAGAGGGCAATAAATATTGACCTGCAGAGTGCAATAAATACTGATCTGGAGAGTACAATAAATACTGACCTGGAGAGTAAAATAAATACAGACATGGAGAATACAATAAATACTATCCTGGAGGGTACAATAAAAACTGACCTGGAGAGTGTAATAAATACTGACATGGAGAGTACAATAAATACAGACCTGGAGAGGACAATAAATACGGACCTGGAGACGGTAATAAATACTGACATGGAGAGTACAATAAATACAGACATTAAGAATACAATAAATACTGACAAGGAGAGTACAATAAACACTGACCTGGAGACTGTAATAAATAGTGACCGGGAGTGTTCAATAAATAGTGCCCTGGAGAGTACAATAAATACTGACCTGGACAGTACAATAAATACTGTCCTGGAGGCTACAATAAAAACTGACCTGGAGAGTGCAATAAATACTGACCTGGAGAGAACAATAACTACTGACCTGGAGGGTACAATAAAAACTGACCTGGAAAGGGTAATAAATACTGACATGGAGAGTACAATAAATACAGACATTAAGAATACAATAAATACTGACAAGGAGAGTACAATAAACACTGACCTGGAGACTGTAATAAAAGTGACCTGGAGAGTTCAATAAATAGTGACCTGGAGAGTACATTAAATACTGACCTGGACAGTACAAAAAATAATGACCTGGACAGTACAATAAACACTGACCTGGAGAGTACAATAAATACTGACCTGGAGAGTACAATAAATACTGACCTGGAGAGTACAATAAATAATTACCTGGACAGTACAAAAAAACTGACCTGGAGAGTAAAATAAATACAGACATGGAGAATACAATAAATACTTACCTGTAGAGTACAATAAATACTGACATGGAGAGGGCAATAAATACTGACCTGGAGAGGGCAATAAATATTGACCTGCAGAGTGCAATAAATACTGACATGGAGAGTACAATAAATACTGACCTGGAGAGTACAATAAATACTGACCTGGAGAGTACAATAAATACTGTCCTGGAGGGTACAATAAAAACTGACCTGGAGAGGGTAATAAATACTGACATGGAGAGTACAATAAATACAGACATTAAGAATACAATAAATACTGACAAGGAGAGTACAATAAACACTGACCTTGAGACTGTAATAAATAGTGACCTGGAGAGTTCAATAAATAGTGACCTGGAGAGTACAATAAATAGTGACCTGGACAGTACAATAAATACTGACCTGGAGAGTACAATAAATACTGACCTGGCGAGTGTAATAAATAATGACCTGGAGAGTACAATAAATACTGACCTGGAGAGTACAATAAAAGCAGACATGGAGAATACAATAAATTCTGACCTGGAGAGTACAATAAATACTGACATAGAGAGGGCAATAAATACTGACCTGGAGAGGGCAATAAATTTTGACCTGCAGAGTGCAATAAATACTGACATGGAGAGTACAATAAATACTTATCTGGAGAGTACGATAATTACTGACCTGGAGAGTACAATAAATACAGACATGAGGAATACAATAAATACTGACAAGGAGAGTACAATAAACACTGACCTTGAGACTGTAATAAATAGTGAGATGGAGAGTTCAATTAATAGTGACCTGGAGTGTACACTAAATACTGTCTGGACAGTACAATAAAAAGTGACCTGGACAGTACAATAAATACTGACCTGGAGAGTACAATAAATACTGACCTGGAGAATACAATAAATACTGACCTGGAGAGTACAATAAATACTGACCTGGAGAGTACCATAAATACTGACCTGGAGAGTACAATAAATACTGATCTGGAGAGTACAATAAATACTGACCTGGAGAGTACAATAAATACTGACCTGGAGAGTGTAATAAAAAGTGACCTGGAGAGTTCAATAAATAATTACCTGGAGAGTACAATAAATACTGACCTGCAGAGTACAATAAATACGGACCTGGAGAGTACAATACATACTCTCCTGGAGAGTATAATAAATACTGACCTGGAGAGTACAATAAATACTGACCAGGAGAGAGTAATAAATATTGATCTGGAGAGAGTAATAAATACAGATCTGCAGAGTACAATAAATACTGATATGGGGAGTACAATAAATACTGACCTGGAGAGTACAACAAATATTGACCTGGAGAGGTTAATAAATACTGACCTGGAGAGGACAAAAATACTGAACTGGTGAGGGTATTAAATAATGACCTGGGGAGGGTAATAAATACAGACCTGGAGAGTAAAATAAATACTAACCTGGAGAGTACAATAAATATTGATCTGTCGGGTGCAATAAATACTGACCTGGAGACTACAATACCTACTGACCTGGAAAGGACAATAAATACTGACCTGGAGAGTACAATATATACTGACCTGGAGAGTACAACAAATACTGACCTGCAGATTACAATAAATACTGACCTGGAGAGTACAATAAATACTGACCTGGAGAGTGTAATAAAAAGTGACCTGGAGCATGCAATAAATAATTACCTGGAGAGTGCAATAAATACTGACCTGGAGAGTAGAATAAATATTGACCTGGAGAGTACCATAAATAGTGATCTGGAGAGTACCATAAATATTGACCTGGAGAGTACAATAAATACTGACCTGGAGAGTACAATAAATACTGACCTGGAGAGTACAACATATACTGACCTGCAGATTACAATAAATATCGACCTGGAGAGTACAATAAATACTGATCTGGAGAGTACAATAAATACTGACCTGGAGAGTACAATAAATTCTGACCTGCAGTGTGTAATAAAAAGTGACCTCTCGAGTGCAATAAATAATTACTTGGAGTGTACAATAAATATTTACCTGGAGAGTACCATAAATACTGACCTGGAGAGTACAATAAATACTGACCTGGAGAGTACAATAAATACTGACCTGAAGAGTACAATAAATACTGACCTGGAGAGTACAATAAATACTGACCAGGAGCGTACAATAAATTTTGACCTGGAGAGGGCAATAAATACTGACCTGGAGAGTACAATAAACACTGACCTGGACATTACAATTAAGACTGACCTGGAGAATACAATAACTACTGACCTGGAGAGTACAATAAATACTGACCTGGAGAGGGCAATAACTATTGACCAGGAGAGTGCAATAAATACTGACCTGGGGAGAACAATAAATACTGCCCTGGTGAGTACAATAAATACTGCCCTGGAGAGTGCAATAAATACTGAACTGGAGAGTGCAATAAATAATGACCTGGATAGTACAATAAATACTGACCTGGAGAGTACAATGTATACTGACCTGGCGAAGTTATAAATACTGACCTGGAGAGGGTAATAAATACTGACCTGGAGAGTACAATAAATACTGACCTGGAGAGGATATTAAATACTGATCTTGAGAGGGTAATAAATACTGACATGGAGAGTACAATAAATACAGACATTAAGAATACAATAAATACTGACAAGGAGAGTACAATAAACACTGACCTGGAGACTGTAATAAATAGTGACCTGGAGAGTTGAATAAATAGTGATCTGAAGAGTACAATAAATACTAACCTGGACAGTACAATAAATAGTGACCTGGACAGTACAATAAATACTGACCTGGAGAGTACAATAAATACTGACCTGGAGAGTACAATAAATACTGACCTGGAGAGTTCAATAAATGCAGACATGGAGAATACAATAAATACTGACCTGGAGAGTACAATAAATACTGACATGGAGAGGGCAATAAATATTGACCTGCAGAGTGCAATAAATACTGACCTGGAGAGTACAATAAATACTGCCCTGGAGAGGGTAATAAATAGTGACCTGGAGAATAAAATAAATCCTGACCTGGAGAGTACAGTAAATAGTGACCTGGAGACTACAATAAATACTGACATGAAGAGGGTAATAAATACTGACCTGGAGGGTACAATAAATAGTGACCTGGAGAGGTTAAGAAATAATGAATTGGTGAGTATTATAAATACTGACCTGGAGAGTACAATAATTACTGACCTGGAGAGTACAATAAATACTGACCTGGAGAGTACAATAAATACTGACCTGGAGAGTGTAATAAATAATGACCTGGAAAGTACAATAAATACTGACCTGGAGAGTACAATAATTACTGACCTGGAGAGTACAACAAATACTGACCTGGAGAGTACAATACATACAGACATGGAGAATACAATAAATACTGACCTGGCGAGTACAATAAATACTGACATGGAGAGGGCAATAAATACTGACCTGGAGAGGGCAATAAATATTGACCTGCAGAGTGCAATAAATACTGACCTGGAAAGTACAACAAATACTGACCTGGAGAGTACACTACATACAGACATGGAGAATACAATAAATACTGACCTGGAGAGTACAATAAATACTGACATGGAGAGGGCATTAAATACTGACCTGGAGAGGGCAATAAATATTGACATGCAGAGTGCAATAAATACTGACCTGGAGAGTGTAATGAATACTGACCTGGAAAGTACAATAAATACTGACCTGGAGAGGGTAATAAATACTGACATGGAGAGTACAATAAATACAGACATTAAGAATACAATTAATACTGACAAGGAGAGTACAATAAACACTGACCCGGAGACTTTAATAAATAGTGACCTGGAGAGTTCAATAAATAGTGACCTGGAGAGTACAATAAATACTGACTTGTACAGTACATTAAATAGTGACCTGGACTCTACAATAAACACTGACCTGGAGAGTACAATAAATACTGACCTGGAGAGTACAATAATTACTGACTTGGAGAGTACAATAAATGCTGACCTGGAGAGTACAATAAATACTGACCTAGAGAGTACAATAAATACTGAACTGGAGAGTGTAATAAATAATGACCTGGAGAGTACAATAAATACTGACCTGTAGAGTAAAATAAATACAGACATGGAGAATACAATAAATACTGACGTGTAGAGTACAATAAATACTGACATG
The DNA here is from genome assembly GCF_044704955.1 of Pristiophorus japonicus. NCBI lineage: Eukaryota > Metazoa > Chordata > Chondrichthyes > Pristiophoridae > Pristiophorus > Pristiophorus japonicus. Next base: position 13,782,371 of record NC_092001.1, on the reverse strand, counting down.
GAGAGGGCAATAAATACTAACCTGGAGAGTAAAATAAATACAGACATGGAGAATACAATAAATACTGTCCTGGAGGGTACAATAAAAACTGACCTGGAGAGTGTAATAAATACTGACATGGAGAGTACAATAAATACAGACCTGGAGAGGACAATAAATACGGACCTGGAGACGGTAATAAATACTGACATGGAGAGTACAATAAATACAGACATTAAGAATACAATAAATACTGACAAGGAGAGTACAATAAACACTGACCTGGAGACTGTAATAAATAGTGACCGGGAGTGTTCAATAAATAGTGCCCTGGAGAGTACAATAAATACTGACCTGGACAGTACAATAAATACTGTCCTGGAGGCTACAATAAAAACTGACCTGGAGAGTGCAATAAATACTGACCTGGAGAGAACAATAAATACTGACCTGGAGGGTACAATAAAAACTGACCTGGAGAGGGTAATAAATAATGACATGGAGAGTACAATAAATACAGACATTAAGAATACAATAAATACTGACAAGGAGAGTACAATAAACACTGACCTGGAGACTGTAATAAATAGTGACCTGGAGAGTTCAATAAATAGTGACCTGGAGAGTACATTAAATACTGACCTGGACAGTACAAAAAATAATGACCTGGACAGTACAATAAACACTGACCTGGAGAGTACAATAAATACTGACCTGGAGAGTACAATAAATAATTACCTGGACAGTACAAAAAAACTGACCTGGAGTGTACAATAATTACTGACCTGGAGAGTACAACAAATACTGACCTGGAGAGTACAATACATACAGACATGGAGAATACAATAAATACTGACCTGGCGAGTACAATAAATACTGACATGGAGAGGGCAATAAATACTGACCTGGAGAGGGCAATAAATATTGACCTGCAGAGTGCAATAAATACTGACCTGGAGAGTACAACAAATACTGACCTGGAGAGTACCCTACATACAGACATGGAGAATACAATAAATACTGACCTGGAGAGTACAATAAATACTGACATGGAGATGGCATTAAATACTGACCTGGAGAGGGCAATAAATATTGACATGCAGAGTGCAATAAATACTGACCTGGAGAGTGTAATGAATACTGACCTGGAAAGTACAATAAATACTGACCTGGACAGGGTAATAAATACTGACATGGAGAGTACAATAAATACAGACATTAAGAATACAATTAATACTGACAAGGAGAGTACAATAAACACTGACCCGGAGACTTTAATAAATAGTGACCTGGAGAGTTCAATAAATAGTGACCTGGAGAGTACAATAAATACTGACCTGTACAGTACATTAAATAGTGACCTGGATTCTACAATAAACACTGACCTGGAGAGTACAATAAATACTGACCTGGAGAGTACAATAATTACTGACTTGGAGAGTACAATAAATACTGACCTGGAGAGTACAATAAATACTGACCTAGAGAGTACAATAAATACTGACCTGGAGAGTGTAATAAATAATGACCTGGAGAGTACAATAAATACTGACCTGTAGTGTAAAATAAATACAGACATGAAGAATACAATAAATACTGACGTGTAGAGTACAATAAATACTGACATGGAGAGGGCAATAAATACTAACCTGGAGAGTAAAATAAATACAGACATGGAGAATACAATAAATACTGTCCTGGAGGGTACAATAAAAACTGACCTGGAGAGTGTAATAAATACTGACATGGAGAGTACAATAAATAGAGACCTGGAGAGGACAATAAATACGGACCTGGAGACGGTAATAAATACTGACATGGAGAGTACAATAAATACAGACATTAAGAATACAATAAATACTGACAAGGAGAGTACAATAAACACTGACCTGGAGACTGTAATAAATAGTGACCGGGAGTGTTCAATAAATAGTGCCCTGGAGAGTACAATAAATACTGACCTGGACAGTACAATAAATACTGTCCTGGAGGCTACAATAAAAACTGACCTGGAGAGTGCAATAAATACTGACCTGGAGAGAACAATAAATACTGTCCTGGAGGGTACAATAAAAACTGACCTGGAGACTGTAATAAATAGTGACCTGGAGAGTTCAATAAATAGTGACCTGGAGAGTACAATAAATACTGACCTGGACAGTACATTAAATAGTGACCTGGACAGTACAATAAATACTGACCTGGAGAGTACAATAAATACTGACCTGGCGAGTGTAATAAATAATGACCTGGAGAGTACAATAAATACTGACCTGGAGAGTACAATAAAAGCAGACATGGAGAATACAATAAATTCTGACCTGGAGAGTACAATAAATACTGACATAGAGAGGGCAATAAATACTGACCTGGAGAGGGCAATACATTTTGACCTGCAGAGTGCAATAAATACTGACATGGAGAGTACAATAAATACTGATCTGGAGAGTACGATAAATACTGACCTGGAGAGTACAATAAATACAGACATGAGGAATACAATAAATACTGACAAGGAGAGTACAATAAACACTGACCTTGAGACTGTAATAAATAGTGAGATGGAGAGTTCAATTAATAGTGACCTGGAGTGTACACTAAATACTGTCTGGACAGTACAATAAAAAGTGACCTGGACAGTACAATAAATACTGACCTGGAGAGTACAATAAATACTGACCTGGAGAATACAATAAATACTGACCTGGAGAGTACAATAAATACTGACCTGGAGAGTACCATAAATACTGACCTGGAGAGTACAATAAATACTGATCTGGAGAGTACAATAAATACTGACCTGGAGAGTACAATAAATACTGACCTGGAGAGTGTAATAAAAAGTGACCTGGAGAGTTCAATAAATAATTACCTGGAGAGTACAATAAATACTGACCTGCAGAGTACAATAAATACGGACCTGGAGAGTACAATACATACTCTCCTGGAGAGTATAATAAATACTGACCTGGAGAGTACAATAAATACTGACCAGGAGAGAGTAATAAATATTGACCTGGAGAGGGTAATAAATACTGACCTGGAGAGTACAACAAATACTGATCTGCAGAGTTCAATAAATACAGACATGGAGAATACAATAAATACTGACCTGGAGAGGGCAATAAATATGGACATGGAGAGTGCAATAAATACTGTCCTGGAGAGGACAATAAAAACAGACCTGGAAAGTACAATACATACTCTCCTGGAGAGTATAATAAATACTGACCTGGAGAGTACAATAAATACTGACCAGGAGAGAGTAATAAATATTGACCTGGAGAGAGTAATAAATACAGATCTGCAGAGTACAATAAATACTGATATGGGGAGTACAATAAATACTGACCTGGAGAGTACAACAAATAATGACCTGGGGAGGGTAATAAATACAGACCTGGAGAGTAAAATAAATACTAACCTGGAGAGTACAATAAATATTGATCTGTCGGGTACAATAAATACTGACCTGGAGACTACAATACCTACTGACCTGGAAAGGACAATAAATACTGACCTGGAGAGTACAATTAATACTGACCTGGAGAGTACAATAAATACTGACCTGGAGAGTACAACAAATACTGACCTGCAGATTACAATAAATACTGACCTGGAGAGTACAATAAATACTGACCTGGAGAGTGTAATAAAAAGTGACCTGGAGCGTGCAATAAATAATTACCTGGAGAGTGCAATAAATACTGACCTGGAGAGTAGAATAAATATTGACCTGGAGAGTACCATAAATAGTGATCTGGAGAGTACCATAAATATTGACCTGGAGAGTACAATAAAAACTGACCTGGAGAGTACAATAAATACTGACCTGGAGAGTACAACATATACTGACCTGCAGATTACAATAAATATCGACCTGGAGAGTACAATAAATACTGATCTGGAGAGTACAATAAATACTGACCTGGAGAGTACAATAAATTCTGACCTGCAGTGTGTAATAAAAAGTGACCTCTCGAGTGCAATAAATAATTACTTGGAGTGTACAATAAATATTTACCTGGAGAGTTCCATAAATACTGACCTGAAGAGTACAATAAATACTGACCTGGAGAGTACAATAAATACTGACCAGGAGCGTACAATAAATACGGACCTGGAGACGGTAATGAATACTGACCTGGAGAGTACAATAAATTTTGACCTGGAGAGGGCAATAAATACTGACCTGGAGAGTACAATAAACACTGACCTGGACATTACAATTAAGACTGACCTGGAGAATACAATAACTACTGACCTGGAGAGTACAATAAATACTGACCTGGAGAGGGCAATAACTATTGACCAGGAGAGTGCAATAAATACTGACCTGGTGAGAACAATAAATACTGCCCTGGTGAGTACAATAAATACTGCCCTGGAGAGTGCAATAAATACTGAACTGGAGAGTGCAATAAATAATGACCTGGATAGTACAATAATACTGACCTGGAGAGTACAATGTATACTGACCTGGCGAAGTTATAAATACTGACCTGGAGAGGGTAATAAATACTGACCTGGAGAGTACAATAAATACTGACCTGGAGAGGGTATTAAATACTGATCTTGAGAGGGTAATAAATACTGACATGGAGAGTACAATAAATACAGACATTAAGAATACAATAAATACTGACAAGGAGAGTACAATAAACACTGACCTGGAGACTGTAATAAATAGTGACCTGGAGAGTTGAATAAATAGTGATCTGAAGAGTACAATAAATACTAACCTGGACAGTACAATAAATAGTGACCTGGACAGTACAATAAATACTGACCTGGAGTGTACAATAAATACTGACCTGGAGAGTACAATAAATACTGACCTGGAGAGTTCAATAAATGCAGACATGGAGAATACAATAAATACTGACCTGGAGAGTACAATAAATACTGACATGGAGAGGGCAATAAATACTGACCTGGAGAGGGCAATAAATATTGACCTGCAGAGTGCAATAAATACTGACCTGGAGAGTACAATAAATACTGCCCTGGAGAGGGTAATAAATAGTGACCTGGAGACTACAATAAATACTGACATGAAGAGGGTAATAAATACTGACCTGGAGGGTACAATAAATAGTGACCTGGAGAGGTTAAGAAATAATGTATTGGTGAGTATTATAAATACTGACCTGGAGAGTACAATAAATACTGACCTGGAGAGTGTAATAAATAATGACCTGGAGAGTACAATAAATACTGACCTGGAGAGTACAATAATTACTGACCTGGAGAGTACAACAAATACTGACCTGGAGAGTACAATACATACAGACATGGAGAGGGCAATAAATACTGACCTGGAGAGGGCAATAAATATTGACCTGCAGAGTGCAATAAATACTGACCTGGAGAGTATAATAAATACTCACCTGGAGAGTATAATAAATACTGACCTGGAGAGTATAATAAATACTGACCTGGAGAGTATAATAAATACTGACCTGGAGAGTATAATAAATACTGACCTGGAGGGTACAATAAAAACTGACCTGGAGAGGGTAATAAATACTGACATGGAGAGTACAATAAATACAGACATTATGAATGCAATAAATACTGACAAGGAGAGTACAATAAACACTGACCTGGAGGGGTGAGTGTCCCGGGGGGAGGGGAGAGTGTCCCGGGGGGAGGGGAGTGTGTCTCGGGGGGGAGGGGAGAGTGTCTCGGGGGGGAGGGGAGAGTGTCTCGGGGGGAGGGGAGAGTGTCTCGGGGGGAGGGGAGAGTGTCTCGTGGGGAGGGGAGAGTGTCTCGCGGGGAGGGGAGAGTGTCCCGGGGGGAGGGGAGAGTGTCTCGGGGGAGGGGAGAGTGTCTCAGCGGGAGGAGAGAGTGTCTCGGGGGAGTGGAGAGTGTCTCGGGGGGAGTGGAGAGTGTCTCGGGGGGAGGGGAGAGTGTCTCGGGGGGAGGGGAGAGTGTCTCGGGGGAGGGGCGAGTGTCTCGGGGGGAGGGGAGAGTGTCTCAGGGGTAGGGGAGAGTGCCCCGGGGGGAGGGGGGAGTGTCCCGGGGGGAGGGGATAGTGTCCCGGGGGGAGAGGTGAGTGTCCCGGGGGGAGGGGATAGTGTCTCGGGGGGAGGGGAGAGTGTCCCGAGGGGAGGTGAGGGGAGAGTGTCTTGGGGGGAGGGGAGAGTGTCTCGGGGGGAGGCGAGGGTTAGTGTGTCCCGGGGGGAGGGGAGTGGACAGTGTCCCGGGGTGAGGGGAGGGGAGAGTGTCCCGGGGGGAGGGGAGGGGAGTGTGTCTCGTGGGGAGGGGAGGGGAGTGTTTTCCGGGGGGAGGGGAGAGATTCCCAGGGGGAGGGGAGAGTGTCCCGAGGGGACGGGTGAGTGTTCCGGGGGGAGGGGAGAGTGTCTCGGGGGGAGGGGAGAGTGTCCCGGGAGGAGGGGAGAGTGTCCCGGGGGGAAGGGAGAGTGTCCCGGGGGGAGTGGTGATTGTCCCGGCGGAGGGGAGAGTGTCTCGGGGGGAGGGGAGAGTGTCCCGGGGGGAGGGGAGAGTGTCTCGGGGGGGAGGGGAGAGTGTCCCGAGGAGAGGGGAGGGGAGAGTGTCCCGGGGTGAGGGACGAGTGTTCCGGGGGGAGAGGAGAGTGTCCCGGGGGGAAGGGAGAGTGTCTAAGGGGGAGGGGAGAGTGTCTCAGGGGGAGGAGAGAGTGTCTAAGGGGGAGGGGAGAGTGTCTCAGGGGGAGGAGAGAGTGTCTCAGGGGGAGGGGAGAGTGTCTCGGTGGGAGGGGAGAGTGTTTCGGCGGGAGGGGAGAGTGTCTCGGGGGGAGGGGAGAGGGTCTCGGGGGAGGGGAGAGTGTCTCGGGGGGAGGGGACAGTGTCTCGGGGGGAGGGGAGAGTGTCTCAGGGGGGAGGGGAGAGTGTCCCGGGGGGAGGGGGAGTGTCTCGGGGGGAGGGGAGAGTGTCTCGGGCGGAGGGGAGAGTGTCTCGGGGGGAGGGGAGAGTGTCTCGGGGGGAGGGGAGGGGAGAGTGTCCAGGGGGGAGGGGAGGGGAGAGTGTCCCGGGGGAGGGGAGGGGAGAGTGTCCAGGGGGGAGGGGAGGGGAGAGTGTCCCGGAGGGAGGGGAGAGTGTCTCACGGGGAGGGGAGAGTGTCCCGGGGGAGGGGAGAGTGTCCCGGGGAGAGGGGAGTGTGTCACGGGGGGAGGTGAGGGGAGTGTGTTCCGGGGGGAGGGGAGAGTTTCCCAGGGGGAGGGGAGGGGAGAGTGTCCCGGGGGGAGGGAAGGGGAGAGTGTCACGGGGGGAGGGGAGGGGAGAGTATCCCGGGGGGAGGGGAGGGGAGAGTGTCCTGAGGGGAGGGGAGAGTGACCCAAGGGGAGGGGTGAGTGTTCCGGGGGGAGGGGAGAGTGTCCCGGGGGGAGTGGAGAGTGTCCCGGGGGGAGGGGAGAGTGTCCCGGGGGGAGGGGAGAGTGTCCCGGGGGGAGGGGAGTGTGTCTCGGGGGGGAGGGGAGAATGTCTCGGGGGGGAGAGGAGAGTGTCTCGGGGGGAGGGGAGAGTGTCTCGGGGGGAGGGGAGAGTGTCTCGGGGGGAGGGGAGAGTGTCTCGCGGGGAGGGGAGAGTGTCCCGGGGGGAGGGGAGAGTGTCTCGGGGGAGGGGAGAGTGTCTCAGCGGGAGGAGAGAGTGTCTCGGGGGAGTGGAGAGTGTCTCGGGGGGAGTGGAGAGTGTCTCGGGGGGAGGGGAGAGGGGTCTCGGGGGGAGGGGAGAGTGTCTCGGGGGAGGGGCGAGTGTCTCGGAGGGAGGGGAGAGTATCTCAGGGGTAGGGGAGAGTGTCCCGGGGGGAGGGGTGAGTGTCCCGGGGGGAGGGGATAGTGTCCCGGGGGGAGAGGTGAGTGTCCCGGGGGGAGGGGATAGTGTCTCGGGGGGAGGGGAGAGTGTCCCGAGGGGAGGGGAGGGGAGAGTGTCTCGGGGGGAGGGGAGAGTGTCTCGGGGGGAGGCGAGGGTTAGAGTGTCCCGGGGGGAGGGGAGTGGACAGTGTCCCGGGGTGAGGGGAGGGGAGAGTGTCCCGGGGGGAGGGGAGGGGAGTGTGTCTCGTGGGGAGGGGAGGGGATTGTTTTCCGGGGGGAGTGGAGAGTTTCCCAGGGGGAGGGGAGAGTGTCCCGAGGGGACGGGTGAGTGTTCCGGGGGGAGGGGAGAGTGTCTCGGGGGGAGAGGAGAGTGTCCCGGGGGGAGGGGAGAGTGTCCCGGGGGGAGGGGAGAGTGTCCCGGGAGGAGGGGAGAGTGTCCCGGGGGGAGTGGTGAGTGTCCCGGCGGAGGGGAGAGTGTCTCGGGGGGAGGGGAGAGTGTCCCGGGGGGAGGGGAGAGTGTCTCGGGGGAGAGGGGAGAGTGTCCCGAGGAGAGGGGAGGGGAGAGTGTCCCGGGGTGAGGGGCGAGTGTTCCGGGGGGAGAGGAGAGTGTCCCGGGGGGAAGGGAGAGTGTCTCGGGGGGAGGGGAGTGGAGAGTGTCTCGGGGGGAGAGGAGGGGAGAGTGTCCCGGGGGGAGGGGAGGGGAGAGTGTCCCGGGGGGAGGGGAGAGTGTCTCAGGGGAAGGGGAGAGTGGCCCGGGGGGACGGTAGAGTGTCCCGGGGGGAAGGGAGAGTGTCTCAGGGGGAGGGGAGAGTGGCCCGGGGGGAGGGGAGAGTGTCCCGGGGGGAAGGGAGAGTGTCCCGCGGGGAGGGGAGAGTGTCCCTGGCGGAGGGGAGGGGAGTGTGTCCCGGGGGGAGGTGAGGGGAGTGTGTTCCGGGGGGAGGGGAGAGTTTCCCACGGGGAGGGGAGGGGAGAGTGTCCCGAGGGGTGGAGAGAGTGTCCCGAGGGGAGGGGTGAGTGTTCCGGTGGGAGGGGAGAGTGTCTCGGGGGAGGGGAGAGTGTCCCGGGGGAAAGGGAGAGTGTCCCGGGGGGAGTGGAGAGTGTCCCGAGGGGAGGGGAGAGTGTCTCAGGGGGAGCGGAGAGTTTCCCGGGGAGAGTGGAGAGTGTCCCGGGGGGAGGGGAGGGGAGAGTGTCTCAAGGGGAGGGGAGAGTGTCTCGGGGGGAGGGGAGTAGATAGTTTCTCGGGGGGAGGGGAGGGGAGAGTGTCTCGGGGGTGGGGAAGGGAGAGTGTCCCGGGGGGAGGGGAGGGGAGAGTGTCCCGGGGGGAGGGGAGGGGAGAGTGTCCCGGGGGAGTTGTCAGTGTCCCGGGGGGAGGGGAGAGTGTCTCGGGGGGAGGGGAAAGTGTCCCGGGAGGAGGGGAGAGTGTCCCGGGGGGAGGGGAGAGTGTCCCGGGGGGAGGTGAGAATATCCCGGGGGGGTGGGGAGAGTGTCTTGGGGAGAGGGGAGGGGAGAGTGTCTCGGGGAGAGGGGAGTGGAGAGTGTCTCGGGGATAGGGGAGGGGAGAGTGCCCCGGGGGAGGGGAGGGGAGAGTGTCCAGGGGGGAGGGGAGAGTGTGCCGGGGCGAGGGGATTGTGTCCCGGAGGGAAGGGAGAGTGTCCCGGGGGGAGGGGAGAGTGTTTCGGGGGAGGGGAGAGTGTCTCAGGGGGAGGGGAGAGTGTCTAAGGGGGAGGGGAGAGTGTCTCAGGGGGAGGAGAGAGTGTCTCAGGGGGAGGGGAGAGTGTCTCGGTGGGAGGGGAGAGTGTCCCGAGGGGAGGGGAGAGTGTCCCGGGGGGAGAGGAGGGGAGAGTGTCCCGGGGGGAGGGGAGGGGAGAGTATCCCGGGGGGAGGGGAGGGGAGAATGTCCTGAGGGGAGGGGAGAGTGACCCAAGGGGAGGGGTGAGTGTTCCGGGGGGAGGGGAGAGTGTCTCGCGGGGAGGGGAGAGTGTCCCAGGGGGAGTGGAGGGTGTCCCGGGGGGAGGGGTGAGTGTCCCAGGGGGAGGGGAGAGTGTCTCGGGGGGAGGGGAGAGTGTCCCGGGGGGAGGGGAGTGTGTCTCGGGGGGGAGGGGAGAGTGTCTCGGGGGGGAGGGGAGAGTGTCTCGGGGGGAGGGGAGAGTGTCCCGAGGGGAGGGGAGAGTGTCTCGGGGGGAGGGGAGAGTGTCTCGGGGGGGAGGGGAGAGTGTCTCGGGGGGAGGGGAGAGTGTCCCGAGGGGAGGGGAGAGTGTCTCGGGGGGAGGGGAGGGGAGAGTGTCCCGGGGGGTGGGAAGGGGAGAATGTCCCGGGGGGAGGGGAGGGGAGAGTATCCCGGGGGGAGGGGAGGGGAGAGTGTCCTGAGGGGAGGTGAGAGTGACCCGAGGGGAGGGGTGAGTGTTCCGGGGGGAGGGGAGAGTGTCCCGGGGGGAGGGGAGAATGTCTCGGGGGGAGGGGAGAGTGTCCCTGGGGGAGGGGAATGTATCTCGGGGGGGAGGGGAGAGTGTCTCGGGGGGGAGGGGAGAGTGTCTCGGGCGGAGGGGAGAGTGTCTCGGGGGGAGGGGAGAGTGTCTCGGGGGGAGGGGAGGGGAGAGTGTCCAGGGGGGAGGGGAGGGGAGAGTGTCCCGGGGGAGGGGAGGGGAGAGTGTCCAGGGGGGAGGGGAGGGGAGAGTGTCCCGGAGGGAGGGGAGAGTGTCTCACGGGGAGGGGAGAGTGTCCCGGGGGAGGGGAGAGTGTCCCGGGGAGAGGGGAGTGTGTCACGGGGGGAGGTGAGGGGAGTGTGTTCCGGGGGGAGGGGAGAGTTTCCCAGGGGGAGGGGAGGGGAGAGTGTCCCGGGGGGAGGGAAGGGGAGAGTGTCACGGGGGGAGGGGAGGGGAGAGTATCCCGGGGGGAGGGGAGGGGAGAGTGTCCTGAGGGGAGGGGAGAGTGACCCAAGGGGAGGGGTGAGTGTTCCGGGGGGAGGGGAGAGTGTCCCGGGGGGAGTGGAGAGTGTCCCAGGGGGAGGGGAGAGTGTCCCGGGGGGAGGGGAGAGTGTCCCGGGGGGAGGGGAGTGTGTCTCGGGGGGGAGGGGAGAATGTCTCGGGGGGGAGAGGAGAGTGTCTCGGGGGGAGGGGAGAGTGTCTCGGGGGGAGGGGAGAGTGTCTCGGGGGGAGGGGAGAGTGTCTCGCGGGGAGGGGAGAGTGTCCCGGGGGGAGGGGAGAGTGTCTCGGGGGAGGGGAGAGTGTCTCAGCGGGAGGAGAGAGTGTCTCGGGGGAGTGGAGAGTGTCTCGGGGGGAGTGGAGAGTGTCTCGGGGGGAGGGGAGAGGGGTCTCGGGGGGAGGGGAGAGTGTCTCGGGGGAGGGGCGAGTGTCTCGGAGGGAGGGGAGAGTATCTCAGGGGTAGGGGAGAGTGTCCCGGGGGGAGGGGTGAGTGTCCCGGGGGGAGGGGATAGTGTCCCGGGGGGAGAGGTGAGTGTCCCGGGGGGAGGGGATAGTGTCTCGGGGGGAGGGGAGAGTGTCCCGAGGGGAGGGGAGGGGAGAGTGTCTCGGGGGGAGGGGAGAGTGTCTCGGGGGGAGGCGAGGGTTAGAGTGTCCCGGGGGGAGGGGAGTGGACAGTGTCCCGGGGTGAGGGGAGGGGAGAGTGTCCCGGGGGGAGGGGAGGGGAGTGTGTCTCGTGGGGAGGGGAGGGGATTGTTTTCCGGGGGGAGTGGAGAGTTTCCCAGGGGGAGGGGAGAGTGTCCCGAGGGGACGGGTGAGTGTTCCGGGGGGAGGGGAGAGTGTCTCGGGGGGAGAGGAGAGTGTCCCGGGGGGAGGGGAGAGTGTCCCGGGGGGAGGGGAGAGTGTCCCGGGAGGAGGGGAGAGTGTCCCGGGGGGAGTGGTGAGTGTCCCGGCGGAGGGGAGAGTGTCTCGGGGGGAGGGGAGAGTGTCCCGGGGGGAGGGGAGAGTGTCTCGGGGGAGAGGGGAGAGTGTCCCGAGGAGAGGGGAGGGGAGAGTGTCCCGGGGTGAGGGGCGAGTGTTCCGGGGGGAGAGGAGAGTGTCCCGGGGGGAAGGGAGAGTGTCTCGGGGGGAGGGGAGTGGAGAGTGTCTCGGGGGGAGAGGAGGGGAGAGTGTCCCGGGGGGAGGGGAGGGGAGAGTGTCCCGGGGGGAGGGGAGAGTGTCTCAGGGGAAGGGGAGAGTGGCCCGGGGGGACGGTAGAGTGTCCCGGGGGGAAGGGAGAGTGTCTCAGGGGGAGGGGAGAGTGGCCCGGGGGGAGGGGAGAGTGTCCCGGGGGGAAGGGAGAGTGTCCCGCGGGGAGGGGAGAGTGTCCCTGGCGGAGGGGAGGGGAGTGTGTCCCGGGGGGAGGTGAGGGGAGTGTGTTCCGGGGGGAGGGGAGAGTTTCCCACGGGGAGGGGAGGGGAGAGTGTCCCGAGGGGTGGAGAGAGTGTCCCGAGGGGAGGGGTGAGTGTTCCGGTGGGAGGGGAGAGTGTCTCGGGGGAGGGGAGAGTGTCCCGGGGGAAAGGGAGAGTGTCCCGGGGGGAGTGGAGAGTGTCCCGAGGGGAGGGGAGAGTGTGTCAGGGGGAGCGGAGAGTTTCCCGGGGAGAGTGGAGAGTGTCCCGGGGGGAGGGGAGGGGAGAGTGTCTCAAGGGGAGGGGAGAGTGTCTCGGGGGGAGGGGAGTAGATAGTTTCTCGGGGGGAGGGGAGGGGAGAGTGTCTCGGGGGTGGGGAGGGGAGAGTGTCCCGGGGGGAGGGGAGGGGAGAGTGTCCCGGGGGGAGGGGAGGGGAGAGTGTCCCGGGGGAGTTGTCAGTGTCCCGGGGGGAGGGGAGAGTGTCTCGGGGGGAGGGGAAAGTGTCCCGGGAGGAGGGGAGAGTGTCCCGGGGGGAGGGGAGAGTGTCCCGGGGGGAGGTGAGAATATCCCGGGGGGGGGGGGAGAGTTTCTTGGGGAGAGGGGAGGGGAGAGTGTCTCGGGGAGAGGGGAGTGGAGAGTGTCTCGGGGATAGGGGAGGGGAGAGTGCCCCGGGGGAGGGGAGGGGAGAGTGTCCAGGGGGAGGGGAGAGTGTGCCGGGGCGAGGGGATTGTGTCCCGGAGGGAAGGGAGAGTGTCCCGGGGGGAGGGGAGAGTGTTTCGGGGGAGGGGAGAGTGTCTCAGGGGGAGGGGAGAGTGTCTAAGGGGGAGGGGAGAGTGTCTCAGGGGTAGGAGAGAGTGTCTCAGGGGGAGGGGAGAGTGTCTCGGTGGGAGGGGAGAGTGTCCCGAGGGGAGGGGAGAGTGTCCCGGGGGGAGAGGAGGGGAGAGTGTCCCGGGGGGAGGGGAGGGGAGAGTATCCCGGGGGGAGGGGAGGGGAGAATGTCCTGAGGGGAGGGGAGAGTGACCCAAGGGGAGGGGTGTGTGTTCCGGGGGGAGGGGAGAGTGTCTCGCGGGGAGGGGAGAGTGTCCCAGGGGGAGTGGAGGGTGTCCCGGGGGGAGGGGTGAGTGTCCCAGGGGGAGGGGAGAGTGTCTCGGGGGGAGGGGAGAGTGTCCCGGGGGGAGGGGAGTGTGTCTCGGGGGGGAGGGGAGAGTGTCTCGGGGGGGAGGGGAGAGTGTCTCGGGGGGAGGGGAGAGTGTCCCGAGGGGAGGGGAGAGTGTCTCGGGGGGAGGGGAGAGTGTCTCGGGGGGGAGGGGAGAGTGTCTCGGGGGGAGGGGAGAGTGTCCCGAGGGGAGGGGAGAGTGTCTCGGGGGGAGGGGAGGGGAGAGTGTCCCGGGGGGTGGGAAGGGGAGAATGTCCCGGGGGGAGGGGAGGGGAGAGTATCCCGGGGGGAGGGGAGGGGAGAGTGTCCTGAGGGGAGGTGAGAGTGACCCGAGGGGAGGGGTGAGTGTTCCGGGGGGAGGGGAGAGTGTCCCGGGGGGAGGGGAGAATGTCTCGGGGGGAGGGGAGAGTGTCCCTGGGGGAGGGGAATGTATCTCGGGGGGGAGGGGAGAGTGTCTCGGGGGGGAGGGGAGAGTGTCTCGGGCGGAGGGGAGAGTGTCTCGGGGGGAGGGGAGAGTGTCTCGGGGGGAGGGGAGGGGAGAGTGTCCAGGGGGGAGGGGAGGGGAGAGTGTCCCGGGGGAGGGGAGGGGAGAGTGTCCAGGGGGGAGGGGAGGGGAGAGTGTCCCGGAGGGAGGGGAGAGTGTCTCACGGGGAGGGGAGAGTGTCCCGGGGGAGGGGAGAGTGTCCCGGGGAGAGGGGAGTGTGTCACGGGGGGAGGTGAGGGGAGTGTGTTCCGGGGGGAGGGGAGAGTTTCCCAGGGGGAGGGGAGGGGAGAGTGTCCCGGGGGGAGGGAAGGGGAGAGTGTCACGGGGGGAGGGGAGGGGAGAGTATCCCGGGGGGAGGGGAGGGGAGAGTGTCCTGAGGGGAGGGGAGAGTGACCCAAGGGGAGGGGTGAGTGTTCCGGGGGGAGGGGAGAGTGTCCCGGGGGGAGTGGAGAGTGTCCCGGGGGGAGGGGAGAGTGTCCCGGGGGGAGGGGAGAGTGTCCCGGGGGGAGGGGAGTGTGTCTCGGGGGGGAGGGGAGAATGTCTCGGGGGGGAGAGGAGAGTGTCTCGGGGGGAGGGGAGAGTGTCTCGGGGGGAGGGGAGAGTGTCTCGGGGGGAGGGGAGAGTGTCTCGCGGGGAGGGGAGAGTGTCCCGGGGGGAGGGGAGAGTGTCTCGGGGGAGGGGAGAGTGTCTCAGCGGGAGGAGAGAGTGTCTCGGGGGAGTGGAGAGTGTCTCGGGGGGAGTGGAGAGTGTCTCGGGGGGAGGGGAGAGGGGTCTCGGGGGGAGGGGAGAGTGTCTCGGGGGAGGGGCGAGTGTCTCGGAGGGAGGGGAGAGTATCTCAGGGGTAGGGGAGAGTGTCCCGGGGGGAGGGGTGAGTGTCCCGGGGGGAGGGGATAGTGTCCCGGGGGGAGAGGTGAGTGTCCCGGGGGGAGGGGATAGTGTCTCGGGGGGAGGGGAGAGTGTCCCGAGGGGAGGGGAGGGGAGAGTGTCTCGGGGGGAGGGGAGAGTGTCTCGGGGGGAGGCGAGGGTTAGAGTGTCCCGGGGGGAGGGGAGTGGACAGTGTCCCGGGGTGAGGGGAGGGGAGAGTGTCCCGGAGGGAGGGGAGGGGAGTGTGTCTCGTGGGGAGGGGAGGGGATTGTTTTCCGGGGGGAGTGGAGAGTTTCCCAGGGGGAGGGGAGAGTGTCCCGAGGGGACGGGTGAGTGTTCCGGGGGGAGGGGAGAGTGTCTCGGGGGGAGAGGAGAGTGTCCCGGGGGGAGGGGAGAGTGTCCCGGGGGGAGGGGAGAGTGTCCCGGGAGGAGGGGAGAGTGTCCCGGGGGGAGTGGTGAGTGTCCCGGCGGAGGGGAGAGTGTCTCGGGGGGAGGGGAGAGTGTCCCGGGGGGAGGGGAGAGTGTCTCGGGGGAGAGGGGAGAGTGTCCCGAGGAGAGGGGAGGGGAGAGTGTCCCGGGGTGAGGGGCGAGTGTTCCGGGGGGAGAGGAGAGTGTCCCGGGGGGAAGGGAGAGTGTCTCGGGGGGAGGGGAGTGGAGAGTGTCTCGGGAGGAGAGGAGGGGAGAGTGTCCCGGGGGGAGGGGAGGGGAGAGTGTCCCGGGGGAGGGGAGAGTGTCTCAGGGGAAGGGGAGAGTGGCCCGGGGGACGGTAGAGTGTCCCGGGGGGAAGGGAGAGTGTCTCAGGGGGAGGGGAGAGTGGCCCGGGGGGAGGGGAGAGTGTCCCGGGGGGAAGGGAGAGTGTCCCGCGGGGAGGGGAGAGTGTCCCTGGCGGAGGGGAGGGGAGTGTGTCCCGGGGGGAGGTGAGGGGAGTGTGTTCCGGGGGGAGGGGAGAGTTTCCCACGGGGAGGGGAGGGGAGAGTGTCCCGAGGGGTGGAGAGAGTGTCCCGAGGGGAGGGGTGAGTGTTCCGGTGGGAGGGGAGAGTGTCTCGGGGGAGGGGAGAGTGTCCCGGGGGAAAGGGAGAGTGTCCCGGGGGGAGTGGAGAGTGTCCCGAGGGGAGGGGAGAGTGTCTCAGGGGGAGCGGAGAGTTTCCCGGGGAGAGTGGAGAGTATCCCGGGGGGAGGGGAGGGGAGAGTGTCTCAAGGGGAGGGGAGAGTGTCTCGGGGGGAGGGGAGTAGATAGTTTCTCGGGGAGATGGGAGGGGAGAGTGTCTCGGGGGTGGGGAGGGGAGAGTGTCCCGGGGGGAGGGGAGGGGAGAGTGTCCCGGGGGGAGGGGAGGGGAGAGTGTCCCGGGGGAGTTGTCAGTGTCCCGGGGGGAGGGGAGAGTGTCTCGGGGGGAGGGGAAAGTGTCCCGGGAGGAGGGGAGAGTGTCCCGGGGGGAGGGGAGAGTGTCCCGGGGGGAGGTGAGAATATCCCGGGGGGGTGGGGAGAGTGTCTTGGGGAGAGGGGAGGGGAGAGTGTCTCGGGGAGAGGGGAGTGGAGAGTGTCTCGGGGATAGGGGAGGGGAGAGTGCCCCGGGGGAGGGGAGGGGAGAGTGTCCAGGGGGGAGGGGAGAGTGTGCCGGGGCGAGGGGATTGTGTCCCGGAGGGAAGGGAGAGTGTCCCGGGGGGAGGGGAGAGTGTTTCGGGGGAGGGGAGAGTGTCTCAGGGGGAGGGGAGAGTGTCTAAGGGGGAGGGGAGAGTGTCTCAGGGGGAGGAGAGAGTGTCTCAGGGGGAGGGGAGAGTGTCTCGGTGGGAGGGGAGAGTGTCCCGAGGGGAGGGGAGAGTGTCCCGGGGGGAGAGGAGGGGAGAGTGTCCCGGGGGGAGGGGAGGGGAGAGTATCCCGGGGGGAGGGGAGGGGAGAATGTCCTGAGGGGAGGGGAGAGTGACCCAAGGGGAGGGGTGAGTGTTCCGGGGGGAGGGGAGAGTGTCTCGCGGGGAGGGGAGAGTGTCCCAGGGGGAGTGGAGGGTGTTCCGGGGGGAGGGGTGAGTGTCCCAGGGGGAGGGGAGAGTGTCTCGGGGGGAGGGGAGAGTGTCCCGGGGGGAGGGGAGTGTGTCTCGGGGGGGAGGGGAGAGTGTCTCGGGGGGGAGGGGAGAGTGTCTCGGGGGGAGGGGAGAGTGTCCCGAGGGGAGGGGAGAGTGTCTCGGGGGGAGGGGAGAGTGTCTCGGGGGGGAGGGGAGAGTGTCTCGGGGGGAGGGGAGAGTGTCCCGAGGGGAGGGGAGAGTGTCTCGGGGGGAGGGGAGGGGAGAGTGTCCCGGGGGGTGGGAAGGGGAGAATGTCCCGGGGGGAGGGGAGGGGAGAGTATCCCGGGGGGAGGGGAGGGGAGAGTGTCCTGAGGGGAGGTGAGAGTGACCCGAGGGGAGGGGTGAGTGTTCCGGGGGGAGGGGAGAGTGTCCCGGGGGGAGGGGAGAATGTCTCGGGGGGAGGGGAGAGTGTCCCTGGGGGAGGGGAATGTATCTCGGGGGGGAGGGGAGAGTGTCTCGGGGGGGAGGGGAGAGTGTCTCGGGGGGAGGGAGAGTGTCTCGGGGGGAGGGGAGAGTGTCTCGCGGGGAGGGGAGAGTGTCCCGGGGGGAGGGGAGAGTGTCTCGGGGGAGGGGAGAGTGTCTCGTGGGAGTGGAGAGTGTCTCGGGGGGAGTGGAGAGTGTCTCGGGGGGAGGGGAGAGTGTCTCGGGGGGAGGGGAGAGTGTCTCGGGGGAGGGGCGAGTGTCTCGGGGGAGGGGAGAGTGTCTCGGGGGAGGGGAGAGTGTCTCAGGGGTAGGGGAGTGTGTCCCGGGGGGAGGGGTGAGTGTCCCGGGGGGAGGGGATAGTGTCCCGGGGGGAGAGGTGAGTGTCCCGGGGGGAGGGGATAGTGTCTCGGGGGGAGGGGAGAGTGTCCCGAGGGGAGGGGAGGGGAGAGTGTCTCGGGGGGAGGGAAGAGTGTCTCGGGGGGAGGGGAGGGGAGAGTGTCCCGGGGGGAGGGGAGTGGACAGTGTCCCGGGGTGCGGGGAGGGGAGAGTGTCCCGGGGGGAGGGGAGGGGAGTGTGTCTCGTCGGGAGGGGAGGGGAGTGTGTTCTGGGGGGAGGGGAGAGTTTCCCAGGGGGAGGGGAGAGTGTCCCGAGGGGACGAGTGAGTGTTCCGGGGGGAGGGGAGAGTGTCTCGGGGGGAGGGGAGAGTGTCCCGGGGGGAGGGGAGAGTGTCTCGGGGGGGAGGGGAGAGTGTCCCGAGGAGAGGGGAGGGGTGAGTGTCCCGGGGTGAGGGGCGAGTGTTCCGGGGGGAGGGGAGAGTGTCCCGGGGGGAAGGGAGAGTGTCTCGGGGGGAGGGGAGCGGAGAGTGTCTCGGGTGGAGAGGAGGGGAGAGTGTGCCGGGGGGCGGGGAGGGGAGACTGTCCCGGGGGGAGGGGAGGGGTGAGTGTCCCGGGGTGAGGGGCGAGTGTTCCGGGGGGAGGGGAGAGTGTCCCGGGGGGAAGGGAGAGTGTCTCGGGGGGAGGGGAGCGGAGAGTGTCTCGGGTGGAGAGGAGGAGAGAGTGTGCCGGGGGGAGGGGAGGGGAGAGTGTCCCGGGGGGAGGGGAGAGTGTCTCAGGGGGAGGGGAGAGTGTCCCGGGGGGAAGGGAGAGTGTCCCGGGGGGAGGGCAGAGTGTCCCTGGCGGAGGGGAGGGGAGTGTGTCCCGGGGGGAGATGAGGGGAGTGTGTTCCGGGGGGAGGGGAGAGTTTCCCAGGGGAGGGGAGGGGAGAGTGTCCCGAGGGGAGGGGAGAGTGTCCCGAGGGGAGGGGTGTGTGTTCTGGGGGGAGGGGAGAGTGTCTTGGGGGAGGGGAGAGTGTCCCGGGGGAAAGGGAGAGTGTCCCGGGGGGAGGGGAGAGTGTCCCGAGGGGAGGGGAGAGTGTCTCAGGGGGAGCGGAGAGTTTCCCGGGGAGAGTGGAGAGTGTCCCGGGGGTAGGGGAGGGGAGAGTGTCTCGGGGGGAGGGGAGTGGATAGTGTCTCGGGGGGAGGGGAGGGGAGAGTGTCCCGGGGGGAGGGGAGGGGAGAGTGACCCGGGGGGAGGGGAGGGGAGAGTGTCCCGGGGGGAGGTGAGGGGAGTGTGTCCGGGGGGAGGTGAGGGGAGTGTGTTCCGGGGGGAGGGGAGAGTTTCCCAGGGGGAGGGGAGGGGAGGGGAGAGTGTCCCGAGGGGAGGGGAGAGTGTCCCGGGGGGAGAGGAGGGGAGAGTGTCCCGGGGGGAGGGGAGGGGAGAGTATCCCGGGGGGAGGGGAGGGGAGAGTATCCCGGGGGGAGGGGAGAGTGACCCGAGGGGAGGGGTGAGTATTCCGGGGGGAGGGGAGAGTGTCTCGGGGGGGAGGGGAGAGTGTCCCGGGGGGATTGGAGAATGTCCCGGGGGGAGGGGAGAGTGTCTCGGGGGGAGGGGAGAGTGTCCCGGGGGGAGGGGAGAGTGTCCCGGGGGGAGGGGAGAGTGTCTCGGGGGAGGGGAGAGTGTCTCACGGGGAGGAGAGAGTGTCTCGGGGGAGTGGAGAGTGTCACGGGGGGAGTGGAGAGTGTCCCGGGGGGAGGGGTGAGTGTCCCGGGGGGAGGGCATAGTGTCTCGGGGGTAGGGGAGAGTGTCCCGGGGGGAGGGGTGAGTGTCCCGGGGGGAGGGCATAGTGTCTCGGAGGGAGGGGAGAGTGTCCCGAGGGGAGGGGAGGGGAGAGTGTCTCGGGGGGAGGGGAGAGTGTCTCGGGGGGAGGGGAGTGGAGAGTGTCTCGGGGGGAGGGGAGGGTTGAGTGTCCCAGGGGGAGGGGAGTGGACAGTGTCCCGGGGGGAGGGGAGGGGAGAGTGTCCCGGGGGGAGGGGAGGGGAGTGTGTCTCGTGGGGAGGGGAGGGGAGTGTGTTCCGGGGGGAGGGGAGAGTTTCCCAGGGGGAGGGGAGAGTGTCCCGAGGGGACGGGTGAGTGTTCCGGGGGGAGGGGAGAGTGTCTCGGGGGGAGGGGAGTGTGTCCCGGGGGGAGTGGAGAGTGTCCCGGGGGGAGAGGTGAGTGTCCCAGGGGGAGGGGAGAGTGTCTCGGGGGAGTGGAGAGAGTCTCGGGGGGAGTGGAGAGTGTCCCGGGGGTAGGGGAGGGGAGAGTATCCCGGGGGGAGGGGAGAGTGACCCGAGGGGAGGGGTGAGTGTTCCGGGGGGAGGGGAGAGTGTCTCGGGGGGGAGGGGAGAGTGTCCCGGGGGTAGGGGAGGGGAGAGTGTCTCGGGGGGAGGGGAGAGAGTCTCGGGGGGAGGGGAGAGTGTCCCGGGGGGAGGTGAGGGGAGTATGTTCCGGGGGGAGGGGAGAGTTTCCCAGGGGGAGGGGAGGGGAGAGTGTCCCGGGGGGAGGGGAGGGGAGAGTATCCCGGGGGGAGGGGAGGGGAGAGTATCCCGGGGGGAGGGGAGAGTGACCCGAGGGGAGGGGTGAGTGTTCCGGGGGGAGGGGAGAGTGTCTCGGGGGGGAGGGGAGAGTGTCCCGGGGGGAGTGGAGAATGTCCCGGGGGGAGGGGAGAGTGTCTCGGGGGGAGGGGAGAGTGTCCCGGGGGGAGGGGAGAGTGTCCCGGGGGGAGGGGAGAGTGTCTCGGGGGAGGGGAGAGTGTCTCAGTGGGAGGAGAGAGTGTCTCGGGGGAGGGGAGAGTGTCCCGGGGGGAGGGGAGAGTGTCTCGGGGGAGTGGAGAGTGTCACGGGGGGAGTGGAGAGTGTCCCGGGGGGAGGGGTGAGTGTCCCGGGGGGAGGGCATAGTGTCTCGGGGGTAGGGGAGAGTGTCCCGGGGGGAGGGGTGAGTATCCCGGGGGGAGGGCATAGTGTCTCGGGGGGAGGGGAGAGTGTCCCGAGGGGAGGGGAGGGGAGAGTGTCTCGGGGGGAGGGGAGAGTGTCTCGGGGGGAGGGGAGTGGAGAGTGTCTCGGGGGGAGGGGAGGGTTGAGTGTCCCGGGGGGAGGGGAGGGGAGTGTGTCTCGTGGGGAGGGGAGGGGAGTGCGTTCCGGGGGGAGGGGAGAGTTTCCCAGGGGGAGGGGAGCGTGTCGCGAGGGGACGGGTGAGTGTCCCAGGGGGAGGGGGGAGTGTCTCGGGGGAGTGGAGAGAGTCTCGGGGGGAGTGGAGAGTGTCCCGGGGGGAGGGGTGAGTGTCTCAGGGGGAGGAGAGTGTGTCTCGGGGGGAGGGGTGAGTGTCCCGGGGGAAGGGCATATTGTCTCGGGGGGAGGGGAGAGTGTCCCGGGGGGAGGGGAGGGGAGTGTGTTCCGGGGGGGAGGGGAGATTTTCCCAGGGGGAGGGAAGGGGAGAGTGTCCCGAGGGGAGGGGAGAGTGTCCCGAGGGGAGGGGAGGGGAGTGTGTCTCGTGGGGAGGGGAGGGGAGTGTGTTCCGGGGGGAGGGGAGAGTTTCCCAGGGGGAGGGGAGAGTGTCCCGAGGGGACGGGTGAGTGTTCCGGGGGGGGGGGAGAGTGTCTCGGGGGGAGGGGAGTGTATCCCGGGGGGAGTGGAGAATGTCCCGGGGGGAGAGGTGAGTGTCCCGGGGGGAGGGGAGAGTGTCTCGGGGGAGTGGAGAGAGTCTCGGGGGGAGGGGAGTGGATAGTGTCGCGGGGGGAGGGGAGGGGAGTGTGTCTCGGGGGGAGGGGAGAGAGTCTCGGGGGGAGGGGAGTGGATAGTGTCTCGGGGGGAGGGGAGGGGAGAGTGTCCCGGGGGGAGGGGAGGGGAGAGTGTCTCGGGGGGAGGGGAGAGAGTCTCGGGGGGAGGGGAGTGGATAGTGTCTCGGGGGGAGGGGAGGGGAGTGTGTCCGGGGGGAGGTGAGGGGAGTGTGTTCCGGGGAGAGGGGAGAGTTTCCCAGGGGGAGGGGAGGGGAGGGGAGAGTGTCCCGAGGGGAGGGGAGAGTGTCCCGGGGAGAGAGGAGGGGAGAGTGTCCCGGCGGGAGGGGAGGGGAGAGTATCCCGGGGGGAGGGGAGGGGAGAGTATCCCGGGGGGAGGGGAGAGTGACCCGAGGGGAGGGGTGAGTGTTCCGGGGGGAGGGGAGAATGTCTCGGGGGGGAGGGGAGAGTGTCCCGGGGGGAGTGGAGAATGTCCCGGGGGGAGGGGAGAGTGTCTCGGGGGGAGGGGAGAGTGTCCCGGGGGGATGGGAGAGTGTCCCGGGGGAGGGGAGAGTGTCTCGGGGGAGGGGAGAGTGTCTCAGGGGGAGGAGAGAGTGCCTCGGGCGAGTGGAGAGTGTCACGGGGGGAGTGGAGAGTGTCCCGGGGGGAGGGGTGAGTGTCCCGCGGGGAGGGCATAGTGTCTCGGGGGTAGGGGAGAGTGTCCCGGGGGGAGGGGGGAGTGTCCCGGGGGGAGGGGAGAGCGTCCCGAGGGGAGGGGAGGGGAGAGTGTCTCGGGGGGAGGGGAGAGTGTCTCGGGGGGAGGGGAGTGGAGAGTGTCTCGGGGGGAGGGGAGGGTTGAGTGTCCCAGGGGGAGGGGAGTGGACAGTGTCCCGGGGGGAGGGGAGAGGAGAGTGTCCCGGGGGGAGGGGAGGGGAGTGTGTCTCGTGGGGAGGGGAGGGGAGTGTGTTCCGGGGGGAGGGGAGAGTTTCCCAGGGGGAGGGGAGAGTGTCCCGAGGGGACGGGTGAGTGTTCCGGGGGGAGGGGAGAGTGTCTCGGGGGGAGGGGAGTGTGTCCCGGGGGGAGTGGAGAGTGTCCCGGGGGGAGGGGTGAGTGTCCCAGGGGGAGGGGGGAGTGTCTCGGGGGAGTGGAGAGAGTCTCGGGGGGAGTGGAGAGTGTCCCGGGGGGAGGGGTGAGTGTCTCAGGGGGAGGAGAGAGTGTCTCGGGGGAGTGGAGGGTGTCTCGGGGGGAGTGGAGAGTGTCCCGGGGGGAGGGGTGAGTGTCCCGGGTGGAGGGCATATTGCCTCGGGGGGAGGGGAGAGTGTCCCGGGGGGAGGGGAGGGGAGTGTGTTCCGGGGGGGAGGGGAGATTTTCCCAGGGGGAGGGGAGGGGAGAGTGTCCCGAGGGGAGGGGAGAGTGTCCCGAGGGGAGGGGTGAGTGTTCCGGTGGGAGGGGAGAGTGTCTCGGGGGAGGGGAGAGTGTCCCGGGAAAAAGGGAGAGTGTCCCGAGGGGAGGGGAGAGTGTCTCAGGGGGAGCGGAGAGTTTCCCGGAGAGAGTGGAGAGTGTCCCGGGGGGAAGGGAGAGTGTCCCGGGGGGAGGGGAGAGTGTCCCGGGGGGAAGGGAGAGTGTCCCGGGGGGAGTGGTGAGTGTCCCGGCGGAGGGGAGAGTGTCTCGGGGGGAGGGGAGAGTGTCCCGGGGGAGGGGAGAGTGTCTCGGGGGGGAGGGGAGAGTGTCCCGAGGAGAGGGGAGGGGAGAGTGTCCCGGGGTGAGGGGCGAGTGTTCCGGGGGGAGAGGAGAGTGTCCCGGCGGGAAGGGAGAGTGTCTCGGGTGGAGGGGAGTGGAGAGTGTCTCGCGGGGAGAGGAGGGGAGAGTGTCCCGGGGGGAGGGGAGGGGAGAGTGTCCCGGGGAGAGGGGAGGGGAGTGTGTCTCGTGGGGAGGGGAGGGGAGTGTTTTCCGGGGGGAGGGGAGAGTTTCCCAGGGGGAGGGGAGAGTGTCCCGAGGGGACGGGTGAGTGTTCCGGGGGGAGGGGAGAGTGTCTCGGGGGGAGGGGAGAGTGTCCCGGGGGGAGGGGAGAGTGTCCCGGGGGGAGGGGAGAGTGTCCCGGGAGGAGGGGAGAGTGTCCCGGGGGGAAGGGAGAGTGTCCCGGGAGGAGTGGTGAGTGTCCCGGCGGAGGGGAGAGTGTCTCGGGGGGAGGGGAGAGTGTCTCGGGGGGGAGGGGAGAGTGTCCCGAGGAGAGGGGAGGGGAGAGTGTCCCGGGGGGAGGGGAGAGTGTCTCGGGGGGGAGGGGAGAGTGTCCCGAGGAGAGGGGAGGGGAGAGTGTCCCGGGGTGAGGGGCGAGTGTTCCGGGGGGAGAGGAGAGTGTCCCGGGGGGAAGGGAGAGTGTCTCGGGGGGAGGGGAGTGGAGTGTCTCGGGGGGAGAGGAGGGGAGAGTGTCCCGGGGGGAGGGGAGGGGAGAGTGTCCCGGGGGGAGGGGAGAGTGTCTCAGGGGGAGGGGAGAGTGGCCCGGGGGGAGGGGAGAGTGTCCCGGGGGGAAGGGAGAGTGTCCCGGGGGGAGGGGAGAGTGTCCCTGGCGGAGGGGAGGGGAGTGTGTCCCGGGGGGAAGTGAGGGGAGTGTGTTCCGGGGGGAGGGGAGAGTTTCCCGAGGGGAGGGGAGAGTGTCCCGAGGGGAGGGGTGAGTGTTCCGGTGGGAGGGGATAGTGTCTCGGGGGAGGGGAGAGTGTCCCGGGGGAAAGGGAGAGTGTCCCGGGGGGAGGGGAGAGTGTCCCGAGGGGAGGGGAGAGTGTCTCAGGGGGAGCGGAGAGTTTCCCAGGGGGAGGGGAGAGTGTCACGGGGGGAGGGGAGGGGAGAGTGTCTCAAGGGCAGGGGAGAGTGTCTCGGGGGGAGAGGAGTGGATAGTTTCTCGGGGGGAGGGGAGGGGAGAGTGTCTCGGGGGGAGGGGAGGGGAGAGTGTCCCGGGGGGAGGGGAGGGGAGAGTGTCCCGGGGGGAGGGGAGGGGAGAGTGTCCCGGGGGAGTTGTCAGTGTCCCGGGGGGAGGGGAGAGTGTCTCGGGGGGAGGGGAAAGTGTCCCGGGAGGAGGGGAGAGTGTCCCGGGGGGAGGGGAGAGTGTCCCGGGGGGAGGTGAGAATATCCCGGGGGGGTGGGGAGAGTGTCTTGGGGAGAGGGGAGGGGAGAGTGTCTCGGGGAGAGGGGAGTGGAGAGTGTCTCGGGGATAGGGGAGGGGAGAGTGCCCCGGGGGAGGGGAGGGGAGAGTGTCCAGGGGGGAGGGGAGAGTGTCTCACGGGGAGGGGAGAGTGTCCCGGGGGAGGGGAGAGTGTGCCGGGGCGAGGGGAGTGTGTCCCGAAGGGAAGGGAGAGTGTCCCGGGGGGAGGGGAGAGTGTCTCGGGGGAGGGGAGAGTGTCTCAGGGGGAGGGGAGAGTGTCTAAGGGGGAGGGGAGAGTGTCTCAGGGGGAGGGGAGAGTGTCTCGGGGGGAGGGGAGAGTGTCCCGCGGGTAGGGGAGAGTGTCTCGGGGGGAGGGGAGAGTGTCCCGAGGAGAGGGGAGGGGTGAGTGTCCCGGGGGGAGGGGAGGGGAGAGTATCCCGGGGGGAGGGGAGGGGAGAGTGTCCTGAGGGGAGGGGAGAGTGACCCAAGGGGAGGGGTGAGTGTTCCGGGGGGAGGGGAGAGTGTCTCGGGGGGAGGGGAGAGTGTCCCGAGGGGACGGGTGAGTGTTCCGGGGGGAGAGGAGAGTGTCTCGGGGGGAGGGGAGTGTGTCCCAGGGGGAGGGGAGAGTGTCCCGGGAGGAGGGGAGAGTGTCCCGGGGGGAAGGGAGAGTGTCCCGGGGGGAGGGGAGGGGAGTGTGTTCTGGGGGGAGGGGAGAGTTTCCCAGGGGGAGGGGAGAGTGTCCCGAGCGGAGGGGAGAGTGTCCCGGGGGGAGGGGTGAGTGTCCCGGGGGAGGGGAGAGTGTCTCGGGGGGAGGGGAGGTGAGTGTGTTCTGGGGGGAGGGGAGAGTTTCCCAGGGGGAGGGGAGAGTGTCCCGAGGGGACGGGTGAGTGTTCCGGGGGGGAGAGGAGAGTGTCTCGGGGGGAGGGGAGTGTGTCCCAGGGGGAGGGGAGAGTGTCTCGGCGGGAGGGGAGAGTGTCCCGGGAGGAGGGGAGAGTGTCCCGGGGGGAAGGGAGAGTGTCCCGGGGGGAGGGGTGAGTGTCCCGGGGGAGGGGAGAGTGTCTCGGGAGGAGGGGAGAGTGTCCCGGGGGGAGGGGAGAGCGTCCCGAGGAGAGGGGAGGGGAGAGTGTCCCGGGGGGAGGGGCGAGTGTTCCGGGGGGAGGGGAGAGTTTCCCGGGGGGAAGGGAGAGTGTCTCGGGGGGAGGGGAGTGGAGAGTGTCTCGGGGGGAGAGGAGGGGAGAGTGTCCCGGGGGCAGGGGAGTGGACAGTGTCCCGGGGTGAGGGGAGGGGAGAGTGTCCCGGGGAGAGGGGAGGGGAGTGTGTCTCGTGGGGAGGGGAGGGGAGTGTGTTCCGGGGGGAGGGGAGAGTTCCCCAGGGGGAGGGGAGAGTGTCCCGAGGGGACGGGTAAGTGTTCCGGGGGGAGGGGAGAGTGTCTCGGGGGGAGGGGAGTGTGTCCCGGGGGGAGTGGAGAGTGTCCGGGGGGAGGGGTGAGTGTCCCAGGGGGAGGGGGGAGTGGCTCGGGGGAGTGGAGAGAGTCTCGGGGGGAGTGGAGAGTGTCCCGGGGGGAGGGGTGAGTGTCTCAGGGGGAGGAGAGAGTTTCTCGGGGGAGTGGAGGGTGTCTCGGGGGGAGTGGAGAGTGTCCCGGGGGGAGGGGTGAGTGTCCCGGGTGGAGGGCATATTGTCTCGGGGGGAGGGGAGAGTGTCCCGGGGGGAGGGGAGGGGAGTGTGTTCCGGGGGGGAGGGGAGATTTTCCCAGGGGGAGGGGAGGGGAGAGTGTCCCGAGGGAGGGGAGAGTGTCCCGAGGGAGGGGTGAGTGTTCCGGTGGGAGGGGAGAGTGTCTCGGGGGAGGGGAGAGTGTCCCGGGAAAAAGGGAGAGTGTCCCGGGGGGAGGGGGAGAGTGTCCCGAGGGGAGGGGAGAGTGTCTCAGGGGGAGCGGAGAGTTTCCCGGGGAGAGTGGAGAGTGTCCCGGGGGAAGGGAGAGTGTCCCGGGGGGAGGGGAGGTGTCCCGGGGGGAAGGGAGAGTGTCCCGGGGGGAGTGGTGAGTGTCCCGGCGGAGGGGAGAGTGTCTCGGGGGGAGGGGAGAGTGTCCCGAGGGAGTGGAGAGTGTCTCGGGGGGGAGGGGAGAGTGTCCCGAGGAGAGGGGAGGGGAGAGTGTCCCGGGGTGAGGGGCGAGTGTTCCGGGGGGAGAGGAGAGTGTCCCGGCGGGAAGGGAGAGTGTCTCGGGTGGAGGGGAGTGGAGAGTGTCTCGCGGGAGAGGAGGGGAGAGTGTCCCGGGGGAGGGGAGGGGAGAGTGTCCCGGGAGAGGGGAGGGGAGTGTGTCTCGTGGGGAGGGGAGGGGAGTGTTTTCCGGGGGAGGGGAGAGTTTCCCAGGGGGAGGGGAGAGTGTCCCGAGGGGACGGGTGAGTGTTCCGGGGGGAGGGGAGAGTGTCTCGGGGGGAGGGGAGAGTGTCCCGGGGGAGGGGAGAGTGTCCCGGGGGGAGGGGAGAGTGTCCCGGGAGGAGGGGAGAGTGTCTCGGGGGAGTGGAGAGAGTCTCGGGGGAGTGGAGAGTGTCCCGGGGGAGGGGTGAGTGTCTCAGGGGGAGGAGAGAGTGTCTCGGGGAGTGGAGGGTGTCTCGGGGGAGTGGAGAGTGTCCCGGGGGGAGGGGTGAGTGTCCGGGTGGAGGGCATATTGTCTTCGGGGGGAGGGGAGAGTGTCCCGGGGGAGGGGAGGGGAGTGTGTTCCGGGGGGGAGGGGAGATTTTCCCAGGGGGAGGGGAGGGGAGAGTGTCCCGAGGGGAGGGGAGAGTGTCCCGAGGGGAGGGGTGAGTGTTCCGGTGGGAGGGGAGAGTGGCTCGGGGGAGGGGAGAGTGTCCCGGGAAAAAGGGAGAGTGTCCCGGGGGGAGGGGAGAGTGTCCCGAGGGGAGGGGAGAGTGTCTCAGGGGGAGCGGAGAGTTTCCCGGGGAGAGTGTCGAGTGTCCCGGGGGGAAGGGAGAGTGTCCCGGGGGGAGTGGTGAGTGTCCCGGCGGAGGGGAGAGTGTCTCGGGGAGGGGAGAGTGTCCTGGGGGAGGGGAGAGTGTCTCGGGGGGGAGGGGAGAGTGTCCCGAGGGAGAGGGGAGGGGAGAGTGTCCCGGGGTGAGGGGCGAGTGTTCCGGGGGGAGAGGAGAGTGTCCCGGCGGGAAGGGAGAGTGTCTCGGGTGGAGGGGAGTGGAGAGTGTCTCGCGGGGAGAGGAGGGGAGAGTGTCCCGGGGGGAGGGGAGGGGAGAGTGTCCCGGGGAGAGGGGAGGGGAGTGTGTCTCGTGGGAGGGGAGGGGAGTGTTTTCCGGGGGGAGGGGAGAGTTTCCCAGGGGGAGGGGAGAGTGTCCCGAGGGGACGGGTGAGTGTTCCGGGGGGAGGGGAGAGTGTCTCGGGGGGAGGGGAGAGTGTCCCGGGGGGAGGGGAGAGTGTCCCGGGGGAGGGGAGAGTGTCCCCGGGAGGAGGGGAGAGTGTCCCGGGGGGAAGGGAGAGTGTCCCGGGAGGAGTGGTGAGTGTCCCGGCGGAGGGGAGAGTGTCTCGGGGGGAGGGGAGAGTGTCCCGGGGGGAGGGGAGAGTGTCTCGGGGGGGAGGGGAGAGTGTCCCGAGGAGAGGAGAGGGGAGAGTGTCCGGGGTGAGGGGCGAGTGTTCCGGGGGGAGAGGAGAGTGTCCCGGGGGGAAGGGAGAGTGTCTCGGGGGGAGGGGAGTGGAGTGTCTCGGGGGGAGAGGAGGGGAGAGTGTCCCGGGGGGAGGGGAGGGGAGAGTGTCCCGGGGGGAGGGGAGAGTGTCTCAGGGGGAGGGGAGAGTGGCCCGGGGGGAGGGGAGAGTGTCCCGGGGGGAAGGGAGAGTGTCCCGGGGGGAGGGGAGAGTGTCCCTGGCGGAGGGGAGGGGAGTGTGTCCCGGGGGAAGTGAGGGGAGTGTGTTCCGGGGGGAGGGGAGAGTTTCCCGAGGGGAGGGGAGAGTGTCCCGAGGGGAGGGGTGAGTGTTCCGGTGGGAGGGATAGTGTCTCGGGGGAGGGGAGAGTGTCCCGGGGGAAAGGGAGAGTGTCCCGGGGGGAGGGGAGAGTGTCCCGAGGGGAGGGAGAGTGTCTCAGGGGGAGCGGAGAGTTTCCCAGGGGGAGGGGAGAGTGTCACGGGGGGAGGGGAGGGGAGAGTGTCTCAAGGGCAGGGGAGAGTGTCTCGGGGGGAGAGGAGTGGATAGTTTCTCGGGGGGAGGGGAGGGGAGAGTGTCTCGGGGGGAGGGAGGGGAGAGTGTCCCGGGGGAGGGGAGGGGAGAGTGTCCCGGGGGAGGGGAGGGGAGAGTGTCCCCGGGGGAGTTGTCAGTGTCCCGGGGGGAGGGGAGAGTGTCTCGGGGGGAGGGGAAAGTGTCCCGGGAGGAGGGGAGAGTGTCCCGGGGGGAGGGGAGAGTGTCCCGGGGGGAGGTGAGAATATCCCGGGGGGGTGGGGAGAGTGTCTTGGGGAGAGGGAGGGGAGAGTGTCTCGGGGAGAGGGGAGTGGAGAGTGTCTCGGGGATAGGGGAGGGAGAGTGCCCGGGGGAGGGGAGGGGAGAGTGTCCAGGGGGGAGGGGAGAGTGTCTCACGGGGAGGGAAGAGTGTCCCGGGGGAGGGGAGAGTGTGCCGGGGCGAGGGAGTGTGTCCCGAAGGAAGGGAGAGTGTCCCGGGAGGAGGGGAGAGTGTCTCGGGGGAGGGGAGAGTGTCTCAGGGGGAGGGGAGAGTGTCTAAGGGGGAGGGGAGAGTGTCTCAGGGGGAGGGAGAGTGTCTCGGGGGAGGGGAGAGTGTCCCGCGGGGAGGGAGAGTGTCTCGGGGGGAGGGGAGAGTGTCCCGAGGAGAGGGGAGGGGTGAGTGTCCCGGGGGGAGGGGAGGGGAGAGTGTCCTGAGGGAGGGGAGAGTGACCCAAGGGGAGGGGTGAGTGTTCCGGGGGGAGGGGAGAGTGTCTCGGGGGGAGGGGAGAGTGTCCCGAGGGGACGGGTGAGTGTTCCGGGGGAGAGGAGAGTGTCTCGGGGGGAGGGGAGTGTGTCCCAAGGGGAGGGGAGAGTGTCCCGGAGGAGGGGAGAGTGTCCCGGGGGGGAAGGGAGAGTGTCCCGGGGGAAGGGAGAGTGTCCCGGGGGGAGGGGAGGGGAGTGTGTTCTGGGGGGAGGGGAGAGTTTCCCAGGGGGAGGGGAGAGTGTCCCGAGCGGAGGGGAGAGTGTCCCGGGGGGAGGGGTGAGTGTCCCGGGGGAGGGGAGAGTGTCTCGGGGGGAGGGGAGGTGAGTGTGTTCTGGGGGGAGGGGAGAGTTTCCCAGGGGGAGGGGAGAGTGTCCCCGAGGGGACGGGTGAGTGTTCCGGGGGGAG